>NC_046333.1:61111221-61416748 GCF_000738735.6 Corvus cornix cornix
GCACAGAGGTACACAAAACAATAGACTAAGCTTAGGACATAGAGCTAAGCTTAAGGCATGTAAGGAGGAGCCACCACCGTCACATGAAGACAGGGCATTTCTCTTAATGTTTTCCCATGACTGCCTCTTTTTTTTCCTGCAGCAATCTGTCCTAAGCAAGCATTGAAGAGCACCAGTTTCAGCAGCTCATACATATATGTTTCTGTATACAGTCGTACATGCTTGCAGATGGGAGAGACCATGCCATCTATATATGGTCAAACAGCATTTCCAGTGACCCCTCTTTGCCCTCTTATGTCTGAGAGAGTTTCTTAAGGGCTTTCCTCAGAACCACAAAGCCGGAGCTTTAATTCCTGACCTATTTCCAAAGCTCAGCGAAAGCCAGCACAGATGTATGTTCAACCCAGAAACATCCAGTGATTTTGTAAAGCAATTTAAAAAAAAAAATAAATCTGAAGTTGCAAGGCTAAGCACTCTGAAAGCTCTTGGATCAAAAAAGTCATTAGGAAAAAAAATAGCTATTGTTTGGTTTAATGTTTTCCATTTTAAAAGAAGGTGATTTTCATTAGATGAAAGAGCTTAATGTTTTGAACAAAAATCTAAGGGTTTCAAACCTCCAGCATGGGTGTAGCATTTGATAGCTAAACATTTCCTAAGCTTGTGGAAGGGCAGAAAACTCACAGTGCATAGGACATCCCTCAGCTCCACCACCTTCCTGCCTCACTCCTGCCAAGGGGCTTGAGACATCCCTTGGAGACATAAATTCCTAAATTCAGGTATGCAGCACTCTGTGCAAGAGCCCACAATACTGTACACTGCACATCAAGTTGCTCTTCTCCAAGTCCCATGTCTGGGCTGGCCACTGCTGGATCAATCATTCCCCAGAATCAGGCAAGAAATTGATTCATTTTCTCAAGTCATAAAAATATTTTCCTGCCTTGATAATATTGGACTGTGAAGACCTTTTTCCAGAGCCGAATATCTTACTCAACTGTGCCAAGTAACAAACATACTATTCAGGGCTTTTTAGCTCTCTCATATAACTGTCTTCCACAAATGCCAGACATCAAAGACTAGTGTTGCCTGATGAGCCATAACTGACACAATGACAACCAAGTATCTCATATCATCATATAATCTTTTTTTAAGCAGTGTGGCAACCTTTCCAGCTATGCATATTTCCTTTAGACATTTCATTTTAAACTCAGTGAAATTAATTTTAAAACTGGCAGTTTAGTATAATGAAGCATTTGTGAGAGCTGTAATGTCTTTTTCTCATTTTGGTCCTAATCAGCTCCCATAATTTGCACTTAATTCAGATTATCAACGTACCACTATTATAAATGGGAGAAAATTGCACAGTTTGACTGTAAAATATTAAAAATACTGCTGAAAACCTAGCAGGTAAAATATGAATGCACAAAACAATTGGAAAATTCTCACAGCTGACTTGAGAAAGTGGACATGAATATATTGAGAGTTCCCAAAACCCTTGGTCTCTTTCTTTTGCATACTATATGGAAGAGCATGCCAAACTTCCCACTTCGGGGGGAGGAAGTAAACCACATGCCTTCCATAAATACCACTCTCCTCCCTTAAGTAAACCCTGTGCACTCAGCCTGTGACTTTGCTACAGTTTAAATATTTTGCTAACCTTATGCTATATTTTCAGCACAGCAAAAACCAACACTGCAAAACATCTGCCCCCAAGTTATAAGTGGGAGTGCTTAAGAGGCGGCTTTTCTTCTGTTTAGCAAAAGGGGTGCCCTCGCTAGGAATGCAGCCCAATTCATCCCAGGTCATCTGGAATGGCTCGGCTCAAAGGTCCCGCTATTTACCCACAGCTAAGAAATTGCCTGGCTACGCTGCCTTTATAATGAAGTTGGCTTACCCTGCACAAGGGAAAGAGAGAGAATAGCATCAAAAGAAACAGCCTTACTGGGACTTTTAAATGAGAAATCAGCTGAGCAAGCTGCTATCCAAGGAAAGAGGAGGAGGTTCCCTTGCACACATTATACTATTTAATTAATTAAGGCACATAACCAGAAGCTGTTTGAGTGCAAAGACACAGCTCGACTGAAATGACAGGCTGGTCCAAAGCTGCTCACCAGACTCGGTTTGGCTGCATCTGGGAAGACACAGGCATCAGGAAAGGCCATGTTCAGTCTGCTACAGAAAAGGCAGACATCTTCTGCCTTTAAGCTTTGCATGCTCCACGATACCCTCAGCCACAGAGTGGATCAAAGACCAAAGGATGTTGACAAGAAATCAGCACCCACCCAGCCCTCCTGTAACTCTGACCCCCAAAAGTGAATGTATTAGCACTTTGCATCTTTGGACAGGCCACTCTGGAGGCTATATGTTATATATGTCTCCTTTTCCACTCTCTTATCAACAAAACATTGTTCTTGCTTTTAAAACCTCAGCGATGGGGAGATTAAAAGTAGGGCAATAGGGAGATTACAATGACAAATACACCAAACGTGACCTTTTAGTATAGGAATTCTGGGTTGCAAAAAGCAGGCTCTGGGTAATGCAGTGTAAAGTAAAAAGGAAGAAGCAGAGATAATCAGATAGGTCAACAAAAAAAAAGGTGAAAAAAACCCAACCACACCTCTGAATAACTGAATTAAAAGAGTGAAAATTGTGGTCTTTTGATCTGTCTGTATCACAGACACAGCTATCAACAATCAAGCTTGCTTAAAAATTGGGGTGGTTAAAATAATTCTCTCAACCCCTTATTTGCATTGGAGGAGTATTCAGCAATATAACACACAAAGATTCTGCTTTCAGTATTTTCCTTCACAAAAAATGGCTAGAAAGTTAGTAACAAGAAAACAAAAGCTGAGTCATAGCTGATCATATCATAACAGATAGCTTGAAATTTAAAAATAAATTAGGAAAACATCTGCAAATAACCCCAAACAAACAAAAGAACAACAAAACAAACACACAAAAAACCCAAACCAAAACCAAGCACACCACACAAGTAAAGCCCCCTGCAAACACTGTTGGCAAATTACCATTTACATGTTGGCTACCTCAGATTTCTAAAATCCAGCAGCCTTCCTGGGTTCCCACCACATATGTCTACTTAGGTTACATAAAACAACTTTCCCTTTGCCCTAGTAATGTTTCATCTAGGGTTACAAAGGATGTCACTTCCCTCTACCTTCTTCACCAATTTTCCCATAAAGGAAGAGAAGAAAATTTAAACTATAAACCAGCTATTTCTAGACCAGGAATGTGAAGACTTTGCTAGCTAGAGCTGACTATGATCTGAGCTCATTCTTTGCATTTCCTACCAGAGGTAGCTGCCATGGCTGCACGAATCTTTCCCAGAGTAGAAGGCATTCCTGGGTTCCTCATTCAAAGGCTCTGATTGCCCCCTGTGAAACGACCTGAGTCTTTCTTTAAAAAAATAAAAATCAATGTTTCAGCGCTCTTGATACATGCTGCTAAGGCAGACCCCACAACAGAGCCAGAAGGGCACACCACAAGTCAAATTCTTCATACATTTTAATTACAGTTTACACAAAGTGAAAGGCAGGTTAATAAGCTCAGTTCATAAAAAAAAATTAATAAGAAATGGCATTCTTGTATGGAAGAACAGGGGACTTAGCCTTCAGAGGGCTGATCAGAAAATATGTATTACATCCAAGAGTTACCTATAGTCCTCGGCTGCAAAAGAGGAGGGAGCAAAAGGGGCAGGGAATGGAGAAAGGAACAAGGGACCTTATTTAATAAAATCCTTTTAAAAAGAAGTGCTTCTCATTAAACTGGTCCCTCTATACCAGAGCAGCAGATTCAAAGGGTTTTCTCCCATGTGAGCTTTTTCGAGACCATTGAACACACGCAAATCTGCAGACAGAGGAAGCAAAAGAAAAGCATTTCAAGCAGCAAAGCGGGAAGGGCAGACAATAGGTGCCACCTCCAGATAGCGAGGAAGCACTTTCCCGAGAGACGCCTGGCCACCCATATTTAATGTGGGTAACTGAGAACACACTCCACTCTGGCCAATATGAGACCCACCACTACAGCTGCTCTCTCAAAGCACTGGGTGGCCCTGAATGCTTTTAAATGGAAAACATGAACTCAGAGATCTGGGTGGTGTTCCATGTGCAGTGGCCTGAGAAGGAGGGGGAGGCGGGGCTATCCCCTGCCAAACCCTGAGTCATAGCCCTGTGCCAGGGAATCCCATGCAGAGCCCAGTGCACTGAGGTGCTGGCCTGAGCATCAAGGGAACGCCACCCCAAACCTCCTGATAACACCACCAAAATTACCCAGTTGTGACACATCCTTTCATACATCATGTTTTGGCTACCCAAAGTGTGACACTACTGTTTTTGTGTAAGCAGAGAGCATGAGAAAGGCGCTGTGAGCTGGGCTTACTCTGCACCCTTTTCCTCACCCCATCTTCACAGCTCCACATCCAGGGTTACTCATCACAGGTCCTCACCTGTCCCTTGGCGGTGGCTCTGCCTCCAGTCCTTCATACTAAATTTACTTCTGAATGTGCAGTGGGGAGTGTTAACACATGATTTGGTCTATGATTAAAAAGGGATTACATTTTTCCCACCAAACAGGGTGAAAGGGAAATTAAAAAGTTGCATCCAGAAGAATATCATTTCCAAGTTAGACACCTTCACTTTTAAAAAAACCCTATGAGGTTCTAATTTATTAATGAATAGCTGCTGTCTTTGTAATTTTGTCATACTTATTCCATTACTGTCTGACACTTCCTATTGTCACTGCTTGAATTTTTAAACACTTCCACATGACTAGTGCTAATCTCCATGTTACATGGAGGACTGCTAATAAAAGGATAGAGATGCATGAGTGTATAAGAACGATTATACCTAAACGTGCTCTAAAGCCTGCTCTTAACATCTCTCAATTTCTAGCATTTCTCCCTTCCCTCTAACTCCCAGCATCTGAAAGGAAAAGAAAAATGAAAGAAAGATATTTTTCTCCTTTATTTTGGGCTTGAATGGGATTTCTTTCTGATCAGGAGAGAAAAAGATAACTCCTCAAAGCAAAAGGGCTCCTGGAACAGGGTGCAAAGATACAGGACTCGTGTGTGAAACAAACCTTGGCAAGCAAACAGCAAGCTTCGTATCTTGATTTTTCTTTCCGAAAATCTTGTAGAACTGGTAAAACAAGCTATTGTGAACAGCTGCTTTAAGGATACTACCTCACAATAAACAACCTCTGATTTAAACAAAGGACTACATTCACCTAGACAGTCTTTTATTTGTTTATTCCCAAGGATTTCAACATCTCTTTTACCCGAATTCTCTGTACCACAGATTTTCAGCAGGTAAGTACAAAGACCTTATGATTTGAAACTACTGTTAAAGCACCTTTTAAAATTCATATTTTCTTAAAGTCCTCCTATCCACTCCTTTTAAGAACAGTCAAGGAACAAGACTGACTCTCCACTTCCCGCCTAGCCTGCTTTATTGGGTCTGTTTCCCATCCCCAGATTAGGTCTTAGGTGCTTCTTACTGGCCCATGTCATTCCACACACACTACCTTAAAATAGCTTAAATGCATAAATGTGAGCAGAAAATTTTCTTAAAATTCTATGAAGTTTACACCTTTACCACAAAATCACTATGGTAAACAGGGACAACTGACCCTGGCTGCTCCTTAAACACATGTATTTTGTGCAATCAACATTGTTTTTCACTGCCTCATTCCAATAGCACCTTCTCTCTGGTCTCTGTGCACTGTGTTCACCTGGAAAGCCCTTGATCCATTTAACAGTTTGCAAGTAGCTCTTGCACTTGGTGTGTTGGGTGAAGAAATATTCTCTACTTCACTGTGGTCCCCTATGTCCAGGTAAATGGGGCTCAGCTTATTTTGTATTTCTGTCTTCTCAAATAAAGAGGACCTGCATTACAGTAGCTCTTACCAGATGAAAAGAGGCAGTAGCGAGCATCACTCCTAACCAGTCAATGGCACACCAAGAGAGCTCACTGATGCAGAGAGTAGGTTTAGATTTGATATTGGAAGAACTTCTTACTAAGAGAGTGGTGAGGCACTGGAACAGGTTGCCCAGCGAAGATGTGGATGCCCCATCCATGGAAGTGTTCAAGAACAGATTGGATGGGACTTCGAGCAACCTGGTCAAGTGAATGTGTCCCTGCTAAGACAGGAAAGTTGGGACTAGAAGATCTTTAAGGTCCCTTCCAAACCAAGCCAGTCTGCGATATCTGACAGGCTTGCACGGCACACCTGCTGCAAAGAGAATGGCTAGCACAGCTGCTAAAAAACATTGCTTAGTTGTTTGCATATTAATCTAAGAGCAATCCTGAGCTGAAAACAGTCCATAGGGAATAGTTTTGGCTTTCTATACTTCCATAACTCCCCCCACCCCAAATTCAAACTCACAGTCAGCCCACCTGGCATCCAGCCCTTACTTCCAGAAAAAGTAGCATTTCTAAATGCTACTCCTGCAACTAACAGTGCTGCACATAAGTCAGAGCTGTCCAATTTTAATGCAACTGGCATATACACTGACAGTTTAACAGCAGCCCTAAAGCTATGTCTAGATTGCATATGCACACCTATTTACATGAATTGTTACCAAAAGAAATTCAAACCATCATGAGAGCTGATTGTTCTCGTGATTTCTCTTCAACATTAATGAAAAGCCTGCAAGCAAAAAAATGTTCTTCTCACCTTGAAATGACAGGGAAACTGAATATGCAGGCCAGGCTTTGAGGGCTATACACAGCTTTTAAAGTTCAACCTGGACCTCCCAAAACAAAGTTTCCTAAACTCAAAGGCCCTCAGATCTCATCTACTGAGCTCTTTCAAATACAGGACAAAGTCTAAAATGTACTACTCTTCTCACTACAAAGAAAGAAATATAGCCAATCCTCCAGGCAGTGCTTTGAAAATTTATTCCTTTGTGACTTTATATTTAAATAATGACATTTGTCAAAAACTTACAATGATTGCATTTAAGACCTTTCAATTCGCTTTAGGTAACAAGATCACACTACCAGTGGTATCTTTATTCATCCCTAGGAACCCCCAGGTAAACTGTCAGAAAGGACAAAAAACTCTGAAAGTCATGAGGCAACATGATCTACTTGTCCAGGGATAATAGAAGAGATCTTGTGATCATGACCCTTGTGCAGGTCCAGTTTAGAATGTGAATCAATTTTCTGAATGCAGGGATTGAGCCTAAAATGGCTCGCACTGGCATGGTGCCCTAGTATAATATAAAGCAGTAACTGCTTACTTTCTAAACCTCTCTCTTTCATTCCTCTCCTCAAGGAAATAGTTACAGACTACTTTTTTTCCAGAGAAAATACCTAATTGCCTACTGCAGTCTCAGATCAAACAGGTATTTGCATGCTTTAATTTATGTCTACAAAGTTACTTCTGGGCACAAAATAAGGGCTAGACCAAAGCTAGCTTAACCAGTTTTTGACAGCCAAATATACACCAACCAGCCTTATTGCCTATTTTGCATTTTGCACAGTGTTGATTCACAATTTTAAAAAATAAAACAGTGCAGTCACAGCAGAGTTATGTTGTAAAACATAATTTGAAACATATCTGCCCATTCAATTCATGCACAATATTTGAATGCCAGGCTGATTTTTCTCTCTGCCATGATAAGGGCACATGCACAAAGCAGAGGAGCTCATGAATTCAGAGGCCAGCAAGCGCTCTTGGGAACTGCCCTGATAGGCACTTCTGGTGCATGGGAACCACCTTGCACTACTTCAGATTAACCATAGGTCAAAAACATGTACTGAGGCAGTAAACAACACTGAATTTATAATGAACTCACCCCATACTAATTTTTTTTATAGCCACAGCCACAGTTAGGGGCACTAGCGCTGAGCCAGCTCCTCTCCTCCTGTTATTTTAACACTCATATCCTTCCACCTGTTCTCATCTGTCCCGTGGAGTGAGAACACATTGCACAGTTGCAGGTAAATTTTGTCACATTTGCCTTTTTTTACTTTGACAGTGCAACAAAATGGAATTATCCTACATAATAAATGCCACCACTGCACTTAACCTCACAGAGGTCTGCCAGCCTCCTTTTCCCCCATGCAAGGCTATGATGAGCAGCAGTAAGAGCACACTGCCTTTGCTTGATGAGGCTACTCCCTGAAGTTTAAGCCAACAATAAATAAACCTGTAATATTGACAACTAGGATTTCTATACAAACTTTGTGAAGTTTATACATACCTCAGCAAGTTTGAGGATCTGTAATCCTTAAGCTGTTTTAAGCTTGTAACATTTTCCTGAACTCAAAGATTAACATCTGTTCTAAGTTTCTTCATTCAATTCCATTTTTTGAGTTATCAAAATTCGTAAGATTGCCTACCAGCCAATCTATAAGCAACTGAAACATTACTCTGACCTTAAATGACAGCAACCTATGGTATACTTTACCAGAACTTTTAAAGTTAATTTTTGACCTTTCCTTTATTCCTTCACTTTTCTATATTCCCCGGTTACTTTATACTTTGTCTTCAGTTTCTACTCCTTTTGTTTCTCCTCACACGGTACTTTTGTCCTTTTTTTCAGAGACTTGTGCTCTGTTCCCATCTCCCACATCTATATTATTGTCTCTTACTGAGCAGAGCTGAGCAGTCAAGATGAAGCTAAAATCTAGAGCTAACATTGTCCAAATGGATTTCAGGTAAAGAAAACAATTCTTCTACCACTAAGAGCAACATTGTATAGAATGCACACACAATTAGAGAACTTGCTCATAGGGAAAAGAAAGTGGGTTCCATCTGTGTGGAAGTTATCCTTACACTAGACTCTGCTTTTAAGTGAATATTGAGATGCTAAACATAATATAATTTCACAGAGATTTCATAAAATACTAGCTATGCTTAATCATGTGAGTCACTTTTATTTTTAAGCTGTATAATAGTTAGTATTTTTCCTGCTTACTTCATTTACTAGAAAAGATAAGGTGTTACCATCACCCAATACCAGTCTGCACTTGTATGGTATTTAAGCTGCAAGTTTCTATTTCAATTTTCTGACCTTCTGCCAGTGATATCTTTTCCCTGGGCTGTTAAAGTAAGATGCTGGATCTCCAGAGAGTGCAATGTGAATTACCATTAGTTACAAAAGTGCTTAATGTCCTGATGAACCAAGGGGTTTGAGAAAGCACAGACCTAAATCTACAAAACTAGAAGCCTGTCAAAAGGTGGCCTGCTGAATGAACAGCAAATTAAAGTGATCAGTAACAGTGTCTGGACTCCCAGTATCCATTCTATATCCTTTGCATCAGGAATAAACAGAAATTAAAAAGCGACAGAATTGTTAGAGTAGAAAGGGACCTCTGGAGATCATCTTGTCCGATCCCCGCAAATGTTGACTTCATCTGCAAATTTGGTTACCAAAATATTTTAATTAGGTGCTCAAATATGGAATAATATGATTATTGGCAGGGAAGCTTTTTACAGTTTCTTTGGAAGTTTTACACTGTCTTAGCAATTTGGGTGAAATGCCAGGGAAAATAACGATTACAAAAGAAGACTGTTCTCTTGCAGATGCCAACTGTACTTCTTTGAGTCACAGGGAACCATCTGGTCATCTGGGTTTGATGTTGTCATGATGTGCTGTGATATTATTAGACTGCTTAGCTTGATGCACGGGAAGGATACAGATTTAAGCTAAATCAAAACATGCGCCATATACATATATTTTTGATGTCCAACTATGTATTACTTTGGGGGTTGAGAGCTTAAGGACTAATTTCACTAATTTCACATTGAATGAAGCCAAGACAAAACCTTCTCAGTCCAACAATTTTTGAAACAGAAAAGGTGATTTAGAATTGATATTCAGATCTTTTATTTTCACCGAAAAAACCCAAACAAAAGAAAATAAAACAAAAGAAACCCCCACCCCTCTTAACAAAACTTTGCTCAAATATATCGATCTACTACTTTCACTGTAATTCCTCTCTGTCCCTCTTACACACACAAAGCTCTCACAATCCCCTCTTCTCAAAACACAATTTCAACATCAGCTACCAGTGTATTGCTCCTAGATGTAAGAAATAAGCTTTTTACAGCAAGAATAATCATTCACTGGCATGACATCTCCAGGGACATGGCAGAGTCCACACTGCTGGAGGTTTTCAAGATGCAAGAGGACAGGGTGCTAGATAATCTGACCTTCCTTTCCCAGGAAGAAATAAGAGCTACATCTAATATCTAAAGTAGCCAGTAAGAGCATCTTCCCTGTAATTTGTGTTTTAGAAATCACAGAAAACAGAGGAGCAGTATGTAAGTAGAAAGACTTGAAAACATACTTCAAAAGAACTTTTTTTACAGAGGCATGAGGGGTTTTTTTTTTCCACAATATTTACCATGAAGCAACAGGCAAAAGAGAATTACGTATTTGAGGAATAACGTGTTTTTAGGCTGCGAGAAGTAAATCACCTAGAACGTGTATACCCTCCAAGGAAAATTCTACTATACAGGATAGCCACTGCAGATTACTGCTGCTGTGCTATTTCCAAATGTTCCTTTTTCAAAGGTAAGTGGAAAAAAAAAAAGTTCAAGATGGTGGCAGGCAGTGATTTGAAGCTAATTTTGTATTTTTATCTCCTTTTCCTCTATTCACCTTCTTTTCACCCAAAGTCAAATTTTCCTGTAAGACAATTGGTGCTCGCCCAGGAAACATATTGTAAAAAGCTGTAAAATGGGTATGTCATGACCATGAGCCAAATCTTAAGGAGAAACAACAGAAAGCATCTCACAATCCCAACCTAGGTTAGCATGCTTCTGAACCAATGTCAAGGTTATGACATATATCAGAAACCATACATAGAGTTCTTTTGATGTTGAAAAAACCAGTTTGTGTCAAACGAGCTGGGAACAACAGTTATTTTATTTGTCTCATGTTACTACTTGTCTGCATCGTTGTGTGATTTTGAGATATAAGAAGTATAATAAGTTTAAATGAGGAGTTCTGGTTCTTGCAGACAAGATAATTATTTATGACTTTTTATAAAGAATTTCTTCCAGAGAAGATGTTAGGATGTTGACTTCAGTTCAGTGATTCCTCCTCTGCCCCTTTCACTCTGTCCTGCTTGAGGAGAGATGAACATGCGTGGAAAAGAAGGGAAAAAGATTGTCTTTGAACAACACAGAGAGGCTGGGGACAAAACTATCAGAGATATATAAATACGAAATAAAGAAGAAATGAAGATTATAGAATTTTTAAATTACTACTGCAAATAATGAGAGAGAAACATTAAGAAGTCAGCAGCTAAAAGCAACGGCCATGTTAATTAATATCAAAGTTATGGTTACCAGGGCAACAGCAGCTTCCCTAACTTTTCTTCTTTTAGTACATTTACTTTTTTCACTTTCTTTTTAGTAGCTTGAAAACTTAAGAATCTCTGTTGATATAGAGCACCTTCAAGCACTGCAGGGTTCTCTGGGAATCCTCTATGTTCAGCATGGAGTTGTTAGACTCACTTCACACACTTTTTACCTTCTCAAGGGTTCACAATGTTAAACTGTTTTAAAAGCTAGAGCTCCATATCTTTCTTTCTAACATTCGTTGCATATTTCTAGCACTTGAACGCCCCTAAAAACTTGTTCCCTCAAAAATCATAGTCCCATTTCAGGACCAAAAGGGCACATACTTCCATCCGTACGGTCACCCTTGAAACCAATGAGCAATGCAAAGCTTTCTCCCTGTAGAGATTAAACAAACCACACAGGTTTGTTCAGACCAAGCCTGGGAACAGAAACCAGGTCTTTTGCATGTCTGCACGATGCATTACTGAAAGGTTACTCTGCTGACCTTTGGTCTTGGTCACAAAACATTACTGATAATCCCCATTTTGATTAATATATTTTGTTTGGGTTTTCTTTAAGGCTTGGCCTGCTGCTTATTTAAATTATTCTCAGGTACTCCTGCCCTTGTACCAGTGCCTATCTGCACTGTCTGGCGGGGAAGAGCTGTTGCATTGAATCTCAGAGGAGGTGCAATCTTTAGAATTATATTAGGCTGAAAATTGAATTGAACAAACAAGAAGTGCTACTGCTCCACTGCTTGGGTGATATCAAAATAACCTGCAGAATTGCAGAAAAGCATTTCTACAGCTAGGAACAATAAACATGTTGGAGGGACGGAGAGAAGCAGCAGCATGTGCATAGCGGTGTCTTTCACTAGGATTTCCCAAAAGCAGCTTGGGAAAGTCCCACTGTGGGGAGAGGAAGCTGGTGCACACTGAAGAGGAATGCTTGAGTGGAATAAAGTTATGCTAATTGTAAGGCTGTGAAATATGCACTGCCCAGCTGGAGGCAGAAATCAGAGCACTGCTGTTACTGAGCTAAGTGCAAAGAGAAGAAAGCTAGATACAAGACTGAAAATTTCTGGAGAATTCCACATTGTGTGAACACACAAAGAACTAAGATTTGCTAAAACTGATAAAAGTCTGTCATTTAATTAAATCATCCCAATAGTATCTTAGTGCTCTACTGATAATTACAAAAATGTTTTAGACTTTTTTCAAAGACTATTTTGAGAAAATATTAAGAGTTTTTTTGTTGTTGCTTTGCAGAATCATACTAAAGCCAGGATTATGATCCAAATACCATCACAGCCTCATAGTCAGACAAAAAGTATGAACAAAAATATTTTGTATACAAGAACATATTAATTAAAAAAAACTTTCAAAAAGGTAATAGAAAAAATACTGGCAGCTGTCCTACAGCATCAGAAATACACATGCACCAATACTTCCTAAGGACTGCATAATGTAACTGCCAACTACAATCATAAACATATGACCTCATTCATAAAAGTATGATCTCAAAGCCCATGCCCTGTATCTACTTTCTTTAAATTAGCTGACATTGAGGAGAGATTCCAGATCTGAGGAGGCCAACCTAGCTTTAAAGTGTTTGCAATGCTGCACCAGAAGCTGTTTTGATTTTTACCACCAGGCTGCTAGATAAATTCTAATCTCACCATCAATTATGAAAGATTCTTATGACAACCTTGATTTTACAAAATTAGGTTATCTTCCAGCCTGTGGACATTTTCCTGTTGCATTCTGGGTTAATCCACGTGTAGAGCTCACTTCTGTCAGAATGACAAAAACTAATTGATTTTGTTTCATGGTGTATTCTTATCAATGCTCTCCCCTGCTCTTAGCCAGTCTTTGACTGATAGGGTGTTAGAGGAAAGGTCCATTAATTGATTTGTAAATAATTACAGCTAAGTCTTCACTTTTGACTAGATATCAATAAAGGCCTATCCTTTTTTCACTGTTGAATGCTTTTAAATAAGCTTCAGTGTCCAACTTTCAGCCACAAAATTCATTAAAATCATTAGATACTTTCAGAGTAGCACCCACTGGTGATAGCAGAGGCAAGAGTGTGTCAGCATTTCTCTTATACCACTTATAGGGATGGATTAGAGAGAAGCAAAATAAATAAACAAATAACAAGCCTGGGGAAAAAAAAAGGCAAATCAATTATTTCTTAAAGTGGGATTTAATTTTCAGACCTGGTGGAATTTCGTTACCTGTACAGAGTAAAACAAAAAACAAAACATATGCAGTAGTTGGTACACATGTTCCTCCACACACAAAGAGTATATATTTGTTATCTTTGGGCACACATGGATGCACGTAGTCTGTCCACACATGCTCCCAGCAATTTTTGGACCTGTTGACTACATTCAGACGCATTTAACAAAGGACCCAGAGTCTCAAAGCTAGTAAGTTCCCACAGACTTTGTGAAAATAAGCAGCAGGGTATGTGCAAGGGAGACCTACTTAGCGCCCCGATGGAGCAGGAGTCTGCAGAATGAGCTCCGCAGCACTGAACACTTGAAAATTACACCCATCTGGGGAAACAGACACAGCCAAAGAGGCTAGAAAGTAGACACATACACACACACACACACCCCCTGTTCTCTAGGCCCCCAAATGAGGCGACAAAGTAGCAGTCAGAATTCAACGCGTCCATCAGCGTCTGTGCTCAGACACCCAGGTTTCATTGGTTTTAACAGTTTTGGGTTTAAGGTTCCCATCTTCTCCTTAGCACCTCATGCATAACAGAAAACCCTGCACACAAATGTGAGTTTTCAGAGGAAAGTAGAAACTCAAGTCTGAAAAGTAGCTATAATATGTTAGCGACCCTTTCATAGGCTGTTAATATATTGAAGCTGCAATAAGACCATATTGAAGTTTTTACGCACACAAAGTACAAATACCATTAATACAAGCAACTGCACCATATTTTGAGACTGCATTTCAAGTGGTCAGCACAAGGGAAGTTATGTTTAACTACCTGTACATTAACTACCTGTCATATCAGGAAACTGCCTGTTCAGCATTATAAAACAACTGACCAGAAAACCTTCTTTATTGCTGCTTTCCAGTGATAGCCACCTGCTTCACATTAACAAGCACATAAGCTTTCTACCTAGGTCAACAGAAGAGAAAGGTGCTCCTACAACAACCATGTAAGTTTACTGCACTGTTTTTGTTCTAGTATCTGTTCCAGTTGAAAATTCATGCTTTATACCTGACCAATATCTATGAGACTTTCGATTCCCCCCATCTTCACTAGCAACCTTCCAGAAAGAGCTTAAGCTGCAATGCACCTTAACTAAAAAGGTGTGTGCCAGCACACCATCAGGCCCATGTACAAAGCACAGAAATAGCAGAGATTTGTGGGTTACAGCCTCTCTCCTGAGACATTTCCCATTATAGGCCCAGCCAGCGCATGCTGAGCATCCCACACATTGACCCATTTCAGGTACATTGCTCACGGGGTAAATGTATGAGTCACTGTCACAGCACATTTGCCCTAAGACTTACCAAGAGAAATTCACTAAGAGGAAAAATCCCCCTTGTTCTAATAGCAGAAAGTTGGAAAGCTCAAAGATTCCCAGTCTCATGGATCCAGGGGAGGCCATAGCTGGGGACAGTAAAATCACATTTCTCCAGGTTTCCCAAGTGCAGCCTGGTCTCCTCATCCAGCCTGTACTGGTTCAGCTACAGTAGCACCTATGGACACTGTTTTGCTACCAAGGGAAAAGTCGGTAAAAGACAGAGCAAGCCAAGCCAGCAGGGGGCTGCCAGTTACAGCCTGGCCATGTTGCATGGTCCTCGTGCCCTTGTCCTACCAACAGGAGTTGCTTCAGCAAGGTTTGAGAAATGGGCTTCTGTATTAAGCAGCTTCATTCCACCTGAACATAAATAATCTCACATTTCACATCAGCCCTGCACATGAGGAAGATTTTCTGAGGAATACCTTGTCAGGGACAGCAGTACAACCTCCTACTCATGAAGCAAAAGAACCTCTTATCTAATGGGTATCTTGTCCTAGACTCCATCGCAGTAGGATCCTTGGGTATTGTTAAGGACTTCACGGGAGACCCAGATGTAACTTAGATAAACACAGTGAGGAAAGAAAAGTCAGCAATGTGTTTCAGTTTAAACCTCTCTAACCTAAGAATCTCTCTTTAAGCCACTCAGAAAAGCCTTTAAAATCTGATAATCACTTAATAATATTTCACACTTGCTGCTCAACCTGAAAACCTCAGCTACAGCTTTTGTAAACTGTGTCACCGTTCTTGTTCCAGATGGCTTGCAAAATAATTTATAAACAACAAAGTTCAGCAGGTTCATAGCAGCTCTTCAATTCCAGCACTTTGCCCACCCACTTCAGCATAACTGAGAGGTTTCAATCAGCTCCTTCCTCTCATGGGGCCTTCAAACAGCACCAGAGCATGTGTTCAACTTGCTCTCAGAAAATAGCCAGCCAAACAGGGAGGGTCAGACATCTAGGCAACTCTATAGCATACCCGCAGCATGCTCACACTGCCTTTTTCCTTTATTTTTTTTTATATATAAACCTAGTTGAGAATAAGCAGGAAGATGTTCCAGAGTTTTAAAAACACCTTTGTTAAAATACACAGTTCCTACAAAACAATTTCAGTTTGCCATAGTTCAAATTCTGAATATAATATTCCCAGCAGGAATATACTGTAAATGCAAACATAACATCTCACAGGGTCAGAATGGCTTTTTTTACTGGTTTAACTAAACGTATGCTAAGTGTTATAAGAAATAGAGTATGTCAAAAAGGGCCTTCTCTGTACCCGACAGATTTCCACTGTTATTTCTGTTTCTTCCTCTCCTCTCCTCTCCTCTTCTCTCCTCTCCTCTCCTCTCCTCTCTCCTCTCCTCTCTCCTCTCCTCTCTCCTCTCCTCTCCTCTCCCCTCTCGTCTCTTTCCTTGCTGGTGTTTACATTGTCTCTGTTTTTCTTGTGTCCGTTCAAAACCTCCTTGTCCTGGATTGGCCTTTGGGCCACAGAGGAAAAAGGAAGAGATATTGCTTCACAGTCGCTTTAAAGGTCATGCAGTCTGAACCGGACAGAGACAAATTCCACTTCACTTTCAGCTCCTCTGATCACAGGCATATCCACACAAAGTATTCTGGAAACTGCAGGACAATATTAAGGTTGCATTAAGCCCAATAAAATATACCTTGCCTGTCAACATAGGTGATTAGCCTAGGCTCAATGCCCCATGAATCACAGACATATGGTTTCCAGGAGGCTCAGGATAAATAGAGCAGTATGGAGGCATGCCCTAAGTACTAAATACGTCTGAAGTCTGCAAAGGGTGTCAGGGCATCAGCACATTCAATCGATCCAGGACAGCAGCCCCCAGTGTATCTCATCATTTCAGCTGGTGAGAAAGAGGCAACTTGTCTCCTGAGGAGTGTAGTCCTAGCTTGGCAAGCTTTTTAGAAATTAGGGCTGATTTGAGCTTGTTTTCTGGCCACTGCCAATAAGATGCAGCATGCTGTGGTCTGTGGATATGTTTTCTCACTTCACCTTACACCAGCACGCTGAGCCTGAAGGGATGACTGGCAAGAATAAGGCGCTTGTGGTGGAGGAGACCACCTCTAGGCAAGCATGCAACTGAGAAAAGTGTTCCTTAAAAAAACATTCAGCAGCCCAGAACTCCTGGAGCAACAAACAAAGCCAGTCTGACGCCGAGGTTTGTGTACCATCTCAGTAACCAATGGCTAGTTAATGCTGGATTCTTCTCCAAGGCATTCTCCTCCCCCCACAAACCCTGTGGTTTCCACAGCATACACAAATTTGTCAAAATGGAAATAGCACAGTTTTGCTTTGTGTTTAAACATAATTTGTATTGAGCTATTGTATAAACGTTGCTTAAGAACTAATTCAGGGCTTTTAATGGGTTTATGTCCTGCTCACAATTGCTGGGAAGTATCAGCATATTGAGAAGAAAAAGGATTCCTTTAGTTTTGACACACAGCAGAGGTTTTTAAGTAAAGCAGACAACTGAAACAATCACAAGATCTCCAATATTTGCAAGGAGATTTTCAGTACAAGTGTTTGCCGGCTGTCTTAGTAGTGCCCAGGAACCTTAAAAAAACCCCACAGGCAACAAGTTCTGCCAGCAGGAGTAATTTCAGTAGCACAATGCAATAAAACAGTGTTGCAGAAGCTGGAGAGCAACACAATCACGTACCTAGCCCACAGAGGGATCCCAAACTGCAGAAGCAACCCTTCCAGCTTCTGGAAACAGCCTAAAGGTCTCCATGACACCTGCTGTTCCTGTGTTGTGCTCTCAAGGAGAGGTTGCTCCGTCGGGGCTTTCCCACACCACATCAATAGCCAGCTGCAGGTTTGGACAATGGGAGCAATTTGAAGGTGGACAAATTGAAGAAGCCAAAAGCTTCTCTGGCATATAGTCAAAGTCTGATGAGCCGTATTTAACAGCCTTAGAATTCAGGGAGTAATTAATAAGTAATTTAGTAATAAAAAAGGAAAGAGAAGGAAGGGCAGAAGGAAAGATTCTGCAAACAAGCATAAGTCTCAGGAACTCACTGAGCCCTGGAAAGGTTTCCTAATTGGACAGTGAGGGCAACAGGATACAGTCAGGCATTGTCCGACAGACAGTTGTCTGGCATTCTGGGATTTTAATCCCACTGCTGCTTGATGGGCATAGTATTAAATTCCCTTTTTCAGGTGCAAACTGTTTCAACCCTTTGCCCAGGAAAGTTAAAATTCCTTTCTATTCAAAATGTAATTAAACCACAAAATGCAAAAGTGTCTATGGATATACAAAACAAAAAGCTGTCTAGGTTTAAAAAAAGTCCATCTAGTAAGGGGTTAATTACAAGGAAACTGGTTATCGATTAGCATCTTGTGTAGTAAGATCAAAACCAACAATTCTGGTGTTATCTAGATAGTAATAAGAGTTAAATCTGCATTCATGGAACAGTAAAGCCAGAATTTTTAAGCACAATTGCCACCCTATTGTAGGCCTGGACTTATGTTTGAACACAATCCCAAATCAGCAGATTTTCAGACTGACATCTAAAATTACACAGAACATAATTTTATTATCATAGTGGGGTTTTTCACCCCCTTTTGCTCAAACTGAGACAGGCTGAATTTAACCTTTTGCACAGCACTAATTATGAAGGCATAGGGTTAGGGGTTTTCTTAAGGGAGAAAGAAAGAAAGGGACAGGGGGTGGAAAATTACAAGTTAACCACCTCCCCAGTTCTGTTCTGTTGTCTGCTCCTCACTCCTCTGGGAGATGTCAGGCACCACAGCAGTCCTTGTCCTGAGTTTGCAAAGACTTAACAAATGTAACATACGGTCTCGGCACCCATGGTAGTGGAAGAAATAGGTTGGACTAAGCTCTGGCTGACCAGCATCTCCCACAGAAGCACTCCATGGATGCACTTTCTCACATGCCATGTGTCAAAAGACTCCTTAGTCCCCTGCAAGCACTAAGGATAAGGTGGCAGAGCAGGGGAGCTGTGCCTTACGTGCGGTGCCAGGCGCGCGGCCGAAGGCAGACAGCTTGCAACCACAGAAATAGCTCGGGTAGCCAGTAAATCAATATTTGCGTGTTATTGTTCTCACATACATCCCGTTTGCTGATCCAACACTTGTTCCCGCAGAAACAGGATCAGAGCAGCCGGCGGCAGCCAGCAGGCAACCAGAGCCAGCTCCCCCTGGAGTCGGCACACAGGTGTGCTGCCTCCAACCAGAAGGCAAAGACCGACGACTTCTTTTAATTAGGGAATAATCCGTTTACATTACAAAAAGATCTTGTAGAAGGAGGCACAGTTTCCTCCAGCATTTATCCTCCTCGGCAAAATATCACGGCTCTCTCTCCTCAGCACGCAGCAGCTGCTTTGCACGACTCCTTGTCCTATTTCTGAGCAACCCAGACCAAAAAGCACCATCTTCGTATGTGACCAGCAAAGAGGTTCCCTTCCCTTAGAGGACAAGGAAAAGAAAACTAAAAGGAAGCCAAGGACGTTTTCTGATAGTGTGCATTCAGTCGTGCTCTACACCTCAGTCTAGCAGAAGCAGTCATCATTTCAGGACAGCAGCAACTCAGCAGCTGTGAGGACATCAGAGATGGGCTGCACCCAGGGGTGCTGAGAGAAGGGGTTGCTCTTGTAGTGTGTCCGCTCTCTCTTGGTTTTAAAAAATCACAGAGACCAGCAGAGATGTCCCACACCTGGAGAAAGGCAAGCATTGCACCCACCTCCAGGAAAAGCCTAAGGACAATACAGTGAGTTGCCAGCTGGCCAGCCTCATTCTGCTTTGTAAGAAGCAATCTCTGAATACAGCTGGGGACAGTCAGCACGGACTGACCAAGGGTAAATCATGTTTAACCAATCTAATTGCTCTCTGGGGTGAAATGACTGGATCTGAGGAAAGAGGCAGAGCAGTGGACATACAGCCTCAGTACAGATGGAGGATTAAGGCAAGAAGTAAATTAGTCCTGGATGCTTGTTATATTTAACTTTTAAGGTAGAAGGGATGGCTGGCCTGCCTTGACCAAAGAAGTACAGCTTCTAATCACACAAACAGAGCACTAGCACTCCCTCGTTGTATTTTTGCATAAGGGGAAGTTATGGATGAAATTGCATTACCAAAAAGAAAACTATGTAGAAACGTGTAATTCCCCTCTACATTCCCAACTAGGTGTTTGTAACTTTTGTACAAAATAAAAAATCTTCATGTGCTTAAAATCTGCAAAAGATAAAACAGTCACACCAAGCAATCCACCTGGAATCCAGCCCATTAGAAAAGCTCATGTCAGGATTATCAGACTAGATCTGACAGAAAAATCTTCAAGAGAATACATACATGGATGACCAACTTCTAGAAGCTTTTGTCAGCCCTACAGACAATTCTTCCAATAGGTCCAACATACCAGCCTTCTTTCCTTTCCTTATCTCACCCAGCAAATGAGTGCTATTAAATACGTAATCTTTTTGCAGTGGGCTACACAAACAAAATACACACAGTTAATTAATGCTGCAGTCATTTCTTTGATCTTCCAATGAAAACAAAATTTAAAAGTCATACTATTTCAGCCTAGAAGCTTAGAGTTAAAAAGCTTAGGAATTCATCCGGGACTTTGAATCCAAGAATCATTGGGCTGATGTCATTAGAAGAGCTGAATTAGACTTGTAATTATTCCCTTATGAGTTCCACTGTCTATCTGAGAAAGAAGGGTATTCATTTCTGTCCTCAAAATTGATTTACTTTGGTGAAAAAGCAGAAGGGTTGGAGAGAGCAAGAACTTGGTTTTACTGTGCATCTGACAGAATACAAGAAAATAAGTGTCAAGAGTGAACAACATCTCTGCCAGTCAATAGGAGCCATACCTTCTGTTTACATGGCATGGCAGTTTCCTTGAGATCCTCAGCATAACTCCTATCTCCACAGTTCCAGCTGGCTGTCCACTGCTTAGTGCAGTAGCACTTCAATAACATGCAAATGTTTGACAGTTATTGGGCTTAAGTACATCTGCATATTTATAAACAACCATTCCAAACCACATCCCCATTTAAGGAAACTGCTTAATCACACCAAGCCTAAAGTCTCTCTCATATCCATTAAACAATAAGCTGCAGCCAGATTCACTCATTTTATATTTGTATCATACTTTTTAAAATACTTCTCACATAGCTAGGTCAAAAAAATGTGTCAATCGACTTTTTCTTTTGTGGCAATCAAACTTTTCTCTTTATTAAACCTTATTTTTCTATTGAAAAGGCAAAAATAAGTCAAAAAAAGTTATGCTTTAGAAATCAAGATAATGTAAATTCACAGCAATAAAACACAAGCATCCAGTAAACCATATTTAATGTTTTATCCATAATCTATAAAATATTCAGTCAAAATATGCAACCTCTGAAAATATTCAAAGCAAAAGTTTGAGAAGCACCAGACAAACAATGCACAGAATTGAAAGTTGCCCCAAAAATCTACAGATTTAATTCATCTGGAGCTTTAACATGGAGTCCCATAAATTTGGCCATAAACTCAGATTTCTCAAAAATTTTCATGCAAATTATATTTAGTGATAAAAGACTTTTTAAAAAAATCAGAAGTTATTTTCAAATGGACAACAATACACCTAAACCAGCAGGTTACAAACCAGCCATGAAGTATCAGAGAAACCTACACGAACAGTTTCCGCACATGAACTTGAATCGAGTATGTTGTTACAGACAAGAGGTGAGCGTGAGCTGCACTTGCATGTTTAAAGAAAGCACAGGTCTGAAAGGCAAATGCCTTCTCTGTAGAGACCTAATCTGGGTGATCCCTCTGTATGGATTACATAAAAAGCTTCATTGCATCTCCTGCTTCTGGCCCACTATCTACAGAAACAATTTTAAGGATAACCGTGATGAGGAGAAACTGAAATATCTGAAATGTTAGCACGATAATCTGAAGCATTACATAACTACCACAGTAAAATACAGAAGCATAAGCATTGCAAGCTTCATTTTTCTCATATTTGGCTGTGTATATTTCACTGCATCAGAGTCAAGTATGTTCTCAGCTCTCTTTGGAGTTTTATAAGACACATGCAACAAATGAGAAGTGAAGTCCCGGAACAGAGAAGATATGTCATAACAACTACCAGTGCACAAGAAATCAACTTACTAAGGCAAAAATACAAAAATCTGTGAAACTGAACCTAAAAATTCATGGTGAGTTTCTTGAGGTTGTGCGTTTTTTGGGGGTTTTTTGTTTTGTTTTGTTTTGTTTTGTTTAGTTTAAGAAAATGTGCAATAAACCCAGATATGCGCAAATGAACAAAATATGAAAAAAGATTCTAGAGAGCACTCATTAAAAACCAAATATTTTTCATTTACAGGAGCTTAACTTGCCTGCATATTTCCCATTCTATGTATAGGAAATGCTGCAGAGTAAGAGTAACACAGCAACTACTACAGCAACACAGACACACATATTTTCACATGGGATGTTGAAGTTTAATTACAAGATAATTCCATATACAATTCACATTATATGCTATGACAATTCTCAAAATAAAAGAAAAAAAGTGAAGATAAAACTATTTTATGCAAAGATGCTTGTATCAGTTTTGTGTTTTTAATACAAGCTTTGTGCTTTCTCCACACTTTGATTCGTTTTTTATAGCCTCCAATTAAGAATAGGAATGCACCCAGCTAGGACTTCCATTGTTCCATTGCCTAAAATGTGGCCCCATTACAGCTGATAAAGATTGAAGGTAGCATTTTAAAAACTCCCAAAACGTTTTAGCTTTTAAGACTCTTCTTCAGAACCATGCTCAGAAACATTGTCTCACTGGAATTCAATGTCCAAAGTTTTTATAAAACATTGGCCTTAGAAGTCTTCAATCCATTTGTAATTTCTGAAAGTTTTACAACCAGCCTAGAACTTTTTCCTCCGGTATATCTTCCTATAAAGACAATCAAAAGGACAGGTTTTTTATTGAACAAATACTTCAAAAAGAAAATACTAGAATGTATGGTGGGATGGTTTGTTTTATGAGCAACTGGTTTGGGGTTTTTTGAAGGTAAAAAGTTTAATTTCATGTTTTGAGTTGGCCTGGGTACCAACTTGGCATTAATTTTCTTTCTTGTACCAGTGATGACACACCTGATGAAATAAAGACCTTGTTGGAGGTAATATACTAATGGCATCTCATCATCAGGATAATCTGATTTTGTGACAGCTTACTGTTAAGGTAGAGAGCTGGTCCTTACACAGATCTTTGATGATGCTTACCTTACCTTTCTACCTCAAATGAGTGAAATGCTGCCTACATGAGATTTAATATCAACGTGAGAAATCACATCTTTCATTAATGACGAACATAGCATACCAAAATAAGATCAGCAAAATGGTGTGGGAGGTACAATATCACATGTCTGAGATCTTCACTGGACTTCTTCTCCTGTACCTCAGTGTGTGCTTTTAGCTGAGCTCTCTCTGGTCAATTAAAAGAAAATAATGGATCAAAGAGACTGTAAAAAGAGATCACTGTCTTGCATTTGGGACATACTCTGACCTCCGAGTCACATAGTATGTGCCAGAAAGGTAAGTACACTGAGTGGGTAGATTTTTTTGAGTACACTATGGTTAAACCAACTTTTATCAGGAGTTCCAGGTGGAGAGATGCTTGGGAACAGTCCCTTCCAACTGAGCCTGAGCTATATCTGCTCCTTTCAAGCTTCATCACTTTGCTTAAGGTCAATACCAAGGCTTCAGAAGATAGATAAAGCTCAAGAAAGCAAAATATCTACTCCAAAGAAATACTCCTTAATTTCTTCTTTTGATATGAAGTGTTTACCAGAGTTTAGGGTCTTTGAAAAGACCCTGAAAAATCATGTTACCTCTTTTGACAAAGCCAGCTTTGAAGACCACTGAGTTAACAATCTCATTTTAAAAATGAACACTCACACTGCTTTGAATTAAGTTCTAGTTTATTTCTATTACTGAACATCATAAAAAAAAGAAAAACCGTGATTATATAAGGCCCAGGCAGGAATCTGAAACACAGAAGGCAGATCAGATCCAAAGCATACCTGACCAGCATACTCTTACCAGCACAGCACAGCTGATTATTGCTCACTATGTGCAGAATATTTTGAATATGCTAACAACAGGACATTTTGAAGAAAATCAAAGTTTAGTACACTTTCTTAGTCTTTTACAAAACTAATACTTTTAGCTAAACAGCACCCTCAATTACCAAGTGGGTCAGATATTTTTAGTTTCAAAGACCTATTTTCCAGCAAATTAAACTGTTTGGCCTGAAATTTTCCTTTTCTATAAACATAAACTTCAGTTTTCACAAACAAACGAATTGAAGAATACACACTGTGAAATCCTGGCGGCCTTTCCTTTGGGAAGCCTTAGAAGACACTTGCTTTGGATCAGGAACTGGCAACATGCCTGTCAGTTATGAACATGCCTGCTTTTTCTTTCTGGCTTTTTGTTTTTTTAACTCAGAATCTTCTCAGATCTCTCTACCTGGTAGAAAACCTAAATCTGTGCACAGACACTTTGTAAAAATAACTTAAATTTCAGTACATAAATTCTCTAAGTTTGTGCTGGCTTGCAGTTGCAATTAAAAAGCTGTTGTTAGGTTATAGAGGATCACTCTGCTCCTCAACTGGTGAAGCACCACAGAGAATTGCAGGAAAGAATTAATTATTTTGCCCTCATATCAGGGCTGGAACAGCATATAGTTAGTGCAATTTGCTCTTATACTGCATAAAGGGAAAACAAAACATCAAATAGCTTGTCAGTTTAAAGAATGCTTTCTCTTTGAGGGGAGGGAGAGGTGAGAAGGGATGTTTATGTAAATGAGGCAGAGAAACTACAGAGAAAAAAGATGCAAGCATATAATTAAAATCTGTATCATAATGCCTACATACAACGTACCCACTGAGATTACAGGACCAATATTGATTTCTAGCATCAAACTTTTCAATGTTACATTTTACAACTTAATAACTTTCTTTTAAAATATGCTTTTCATGTGTAATCTCTATTATAGCACAATGGGCCCAAGATAATTTTTCAAACAAAGAAAGACTTTTATCAAACAGAAAGTACAAACTCTTTTAAACTCTGATCCCAGTTCTTTGATGTGATCCAAGCAGCTGAATGTCTGAAGCCACACAGTTTCATACCAGCTTGCACAATACCAGAAGTTCTTCTGCACGTTGTGGTGTACACCTACATAATGAGTGTTTGTAAGAGCTACATGGCTAGGTGTTAAAGACAGATTCACATTTGGGTTTGACCTTAGTAAATTTTGTAATTTTAAGGTGACACTCCTGAAAGTATTTACTTCTGTATTCAAAGGCAGTATTAAAAAAAGGGAAATGGTCTTCTGATACCGGGAAGGTATTTATTCCCCAAACATTTTTACCCCTGTTTTGTTTTACCAATAAAATCAGGACTTTTGACTTGGTAAGAAAGAGGTTTCTTCAAAAAAAGAAAAAGCTGCATCTTTATTAAATCAAAACAGATTTGGACAGCTGTCATTCTCCCAAAATGTAGATGATTATGAGGCCTAAGACAAGAAGCATACGATTAGCAGGTTTTTTTCTTAAGGCTCTGGCTGTCTCATATGTCAGACAGGCATGTGTATTATGCACATCCAGCAGGGGACAAAGATCAGAAATTTAAAGGAGCTGTTTGTGATTTTGGATGGGATGTGGCACACAGATGAAAGAGCAAACATTTTTCCCCTTGGTTTAACGCTAGCACTAGATTCCTAAATTAAGCCCAGCAGGAAATAAACATCCACCACAGATTTCAAAAGATACCTCACATCTTTGTATTAAAATGTGTTATTTTAAGAGTCCCAAATGCTGCATGTCTGAGTTTTATTAAGTCCAGAGCCAACATAGGAAGTGTTATTTGATTTTACTTTAAAAGAACACAGAAAATATCAGTGGACAATGGGATGCAAATTGCAGGAAGCCAAAACAAAATTGAA
Organism: Corvus cornix cornix; assembly: GCF_000738735.6. NCBI lineage: Eukaryota > Metazoa > Chordata > Aves > Passeriformes > Corvidae > Corvus > Corvus cornix. Next base: position 61,137,072 of record NC_046333.1, read on the forward strand.
GAGTATGAGATAATGGGCCTGATGCTATTATCTACAGGAATACTAAGGCCACAGGCTTCAAAACATTACTTTGATGACCTTGAGAGCTCGCTCAGACTACAGAACATCAAGTTAGCAGATTTTCCAGGGGGAGTGGAAGGGCAACAGTCTCAATTTTTCTCTTCCAAACAGACTAGGGAGATGTTTCTGATAGGCATTTCTGATTTCCTTCTACAATAAATAGCTACAATGTTGTACTCCAAAGGAGAACAAAATTAACCATCACTCCACATGTTCCTCACATATTTCATGTGTGTGGTTCTTGGTGAAAAGAATAATTCTATGTCCATATACCAAGCAGTTAAAAGTTCCAGCTCTGAAAATTCTCAATACAAAGTCTAAAACTACCAGGATAGGATTTTGCCCAGATCAATCACAATACACTGAGCTTTTATTTTGGAGTTTGCAGATACTATTTTTTTCCTCTTCTTTCTCACTGACTTTGATGATGTTTTGGGATTAAAATAAGGAGCAGACAGTTCCCATGAGATGAAAGACATAACTGCAAAGAACACTTACTTAGAAGATTAAAAAAAAACCAAAAAACAACCTCTTGGAGTTTGAGATGCTGTTACATATTTATTTAAAGAAACACTCCCTTGAAGGGGCTTAGAGTTCAATATTTTAAATAAGTTTCTGCTTTATCAACTCTGATTGGAAATAAAATGCCTTTTTTAATTGCCAAACTGATCAAAATTATAACAATACATTCCCAAGCAGGCTAAATGTATTCTTACAGGCAGAAAGAATAGCTCCAAGTTCTTCTGCAAACAGTGCCAGTAATAAAACCTAAGCTTCTCTCATTTATGGCCAATTACAACTCCCAGCAACCCCTACTTCAGTGGCACCATTTCAACAAGGTTCCACACATCCCTCCCCCATCAGCTAACTCCCAGCTGGGCACAGGGGTAGCCCCACTATGGCAAAGACTGAGCCATGCTTCAGGAGCTTCAGCCAAGCTCTCAGACCAGACGGACCAGAGACCTGGTAGGCTCACACATCTCTCAGAAAGGACTAATTTATCTTTCTCTTCTAGCCAGTCCCATATTTCATAACATTTTTATTGCTTTCCCCTTCCAACTCTGCCCAAACCTCCTATGGCCAAGACAATCAAAGGTTATTGGGTGAAGGGATGAGGCAGAAGAGGTGTGGAGGGAGAAATAAAAAAAAAAAAGGGAGAGAGGAAAAAAAAAGAAACAAAAAAAGGAAAAAGTCTTGTTTTCTTTGGGAAGTAGGCTAAAGGCTGAAGTAGTTTTGACAGCAGGCAGAATTCTGTGCACATGAATGAGCTTTCTCACACTCCTGGGTCACCTGACCCAGAGGAGAAAGAAGACCTTTGGTTTCTGTTCCTGATACCACTTCTGCATGCAGTGTTAAGCCAAACTGATTTATGTTTCCGTTTGTGCAGGCTTAAAATAAGCCCATAGTAACTTACATACATCTTCCACATTGTGGACAAGAGTAATTTATTAGGTATAACAGGCTTTGAGATCCCTGGGTGAAAAATGGAAAGAACTAACTCAGTAGTTTCTAACTCAGGGCCTGATTGGCATCAGCAAACTCACACACTGCTTCAGGTACCTACATTCACCAGCTTGTGTCTCCAAGTTACAGGTCTCATTATAAGTTTCCAATACCTGCAAACTTTAGAAATCCACCGCTGTGAGGTTGATGAGGTATTGGATTTACTATGAACTCAGATTAAAAATTATGCTGGACCTTAAGAAAATGCTGATAAAGACAGAAGCAAATACCAGTTAACATCCAAAACTCATTTCTCCTAAAAGGCCAGTGAAACTACACTTAAAACTCCCTGAATGTATCAACCTACAGCTGTAATAATTTGGCCCATCTTTGCAAAAGGTAAGTTCTTCCTTTGCAAGTTTCCTGTTTTCATACATTATAGTAAAAAACATTAAAATTATGTTTGCTGTTCTTTGCCAACTTTGGAATCTAGGAAAGAATGCTTCCTCTTTTCATTACATTTCTCTTCTTGCTAATGTACTTAAAGTCCATATTTCTCTACAGTCCTAAAATCCAGATTTATCCCTTTATATTTGATCCTGTGTTTCATTCCAATCACTTGGCTACTATGCAGGTTTTGCCCTCAAAATTTTCCTGAATATTATGAAGCAGTAGCACCTTGTTAAATTGTTCCAGAAGTGTGACATACAGAATTTCTTTTAAAACGTGATTTGCTTTTGTTTATAAAGTGGGTGTGACATAACTGCTATTTATCACACTGAGTAATGTCATTGTATTATGGTGGGCTGTGGCTGTCTCTTGAACATGTCTGTGCTCAGTGGCCTTGCATTTAAAACATTAGAAAATACAGTTACGATACTTTAAAAATTGCATATGTGAATTATAACAGTTTTCATGGAAATGTTGGTTTATTTTTAATGCTGCACTGACAATAGATTTGTCACTGGAAGCAGTGAAATGCTAGAAGTGTGGTATAATTACCTCAGCATAGTCAGGATATTAAACTGATCAAATTACAGAATTGATTTTTAAAGATTCAGCTTAGGGAAGTAGGGAGGAGATGCCTGGGGAAAAAAACATCTGTTCCATCTGCAGAGTGGAATTGAATATATGTTCTGGATGGCTTATGCTCTAGGACTATAAAAACTTGCAGGTGACTTTGGTTACTAGAGGAGCTATTAGTCAGCCTGAATTATTAACATATTTTTGTGTAGTGTAGCTGCAAATACCTCCCTCAGTTTTCTTTTTCACTCTCAAAATGTAAACATTCAGAGCTCTTATGGAAAGGATGGTCAAAAGGTTGAACACAGGAATAAGCTATTCCAGAACCTGAGATTCCATCAAAACTAAACTTTTATCTTGCAGCCAGTACACAGGAGAAAGTTTAAATCTCCTTTTCCATAAGCTGATCTTAAGATCATTTCATATCAAGATATAAGATCCAAACTAAAAAAATATATCCAGAGACTGTACTACAGTGTCCATAGAAGGTGTTGCACCCTTCATTTGATGCTTAAACACCAAAGACCAAAAGGATTCACTGGGCAGCAGGAAACTATGAAAACAGAATAAAAGAAGACATTAGGATTCTCCAATACTATCATATCGTTGCAAAGGGAGATACATGGACTTAAAATCAGGCAATTTTGGAAGTCTAACACACTTCATCTTTGTTCCAAAACACACATCATGACTAATACCAAAGTTCACTGAAAGAACAAAATAAAAGAAAAAACATAAACTATTTTTCTTTATTATTCTTTCCCATCATATACTTACACACAGTCCCTTAGGACATGACCACACTCTTTCCACAAGATGCCATTCCCTTTCAATGCTCTGAATGAACAGTGATAGTTGAACAAGTGATCATTAATTATTTGGCCTTACTCTTACTATTCAGTGTGAAGTCCCATGTCTTGTTTACCATGTACTGTTCAAAGCCTGATTTGAACAATGAATTATTCACTGGCTTGTGGGTTTTCCTACAGTGCTCATCACAACATCTGAATGCATTACAAACATTAAGTGATTCATTTTCACATCATCTTTGTGTGATGATATGAATGATATCATTGTATGCCCATTACAGAAGCAGGGGCATGACACAGGGATAGTAAAGCATCTCTTAATTCCAAGTACACAAATGGAGGCTTGCACGGCCAAGTTTCTTCAAAATACTTACATTTGTCACACCATTCTAGCCAGCTTCAGTAGCACATGTGGATCATAACCAGAGGCGGTCTTAGAGCAGGCCTCTAGAAAATGAGGAGGACAATCAGAATTCCCTGATCACATGAAAACATTTTGGTTTTAAACTGTACATTTTTTTTATACTGTACATTTGATGTGATGAATCAAGAATGTTGACAGTGGAAAGAAAGAAATTCTTAGAAGAAACTGTTACACTGCACAGGTATAAAAGAAGGTAAACAGCAAAAACTCAGATACAACGGATGCACCAATGCACAATAAGAATTGGTGCTGTGTTGCTTTTTCAGAGACCATCATATTTCAGAGGGCATCTATTTCTTATTAGACATGGGGGAAAACAGAGTGACAAACAATCAGGAGAAGGCTGAGCTGCTTAATGCCTTCTTTTCCTTTCTTTTACAGTCAGACCAGTTGATGTCAGGCTGCCCAGCCCCTGAGCTTGAAGACAGGGAGCAAAATGAAGCCCCCATAATCCAAGGGGAAATGGTCAGTGATCTGCTATGCCATTTGGACACATGATTTCATAGAGCCAGACGGAATCCACCCAAGAGTACTGAAGGAGCTGGTGGAGCTGCTCACTGAGCCACTTTCCATCATTTACCAGCAGTCCTTGCTAACTGGGGAGTTCCCATTGACTGGACGTTAGCAAATGTCATGCCCATCTACTAGAAGGGCCAGAAGATCTGGGGAACTACAGGTCTGTCAGCCTAACCTTGATGCTGGGGAAGGTCATGGAACAGATCAGCTTGAGTGTCATCATGCAACTTGTAGAGGACAACCTAGGGATCAGCCTCAGCCAGCAAGGTTTATGACAGGCAGGTCCTCCTTGGCCAAACTTACCTCCTGCTGTGACAGGGTGACCTGCTTGGTGGATGAGGGAAAGCCTGTCGATGTTGTCTACCTGCATGTTAATAGAGCTTTTGACGCTCTTTCCCACAGCACTCTTTTGGAGAAACTGGATGCTAATGGATTGGATGGGTGCACTGCTCACTGAGTAAAACACTGGCTGGATAGCCAGGCCCAGAGAGTGGTGGTGACAGGCCAGTCCTGTTTAGTATCTTTATTGATGACCTGGACAAGGGGACTCAGGGCACCCTCAGTCAGTTTGCAGACAACACCGGGAGTTGTTGGGCAGGAGTCTCGATCTGAGGGAGGGTAGGAAGGCTCTGCAGAGGGATCTGGACAGGCTGGAACAATGGGCAGAGGACACTTGTATGAGGTCCAACAAGGCAAAACCCCAAGTCCTGCACTTCAGTCACAACAACCCCAGGCAGCACTACAGGCTGGGGGCAGAGGGACTGGAAAGCGACCCAGCAGAAAAGAACCTGGGAGTGCTGGTTGAACAGGAGTGGCTGAATAGGAGCCAGTGTGTGCCCAGGTGGCCAAAAGGCCAATGATATGCTGGCCTGTGTCAGCAATCGTGTGACCAGCGGGACATGGGCAGGGATTGTTCCCCTGTACTTTGCACTGGTGAGGCCACACCTCGAGTCCTGTGACCAGTTTTGGGTCCCTCACTACAAGACAGACACTGAAGTGCTGAGAAGTCTCCAGAGAAGGGCAATGGAGCTGAAGAAGGGTCTGGAGCACAAGTCCTGTGAGGAGCAGCTGAGGGAACTGGGGTTGTTTAGCCTGGAGAAAAGGAGGCTCAGGGAGTCTTCTATTACTCACTACAACCTCCTGAAAGGAGGGTGTAGGGAAGTGGAGCTGGTTCCTTCTCCCAAGGGAGAAAGACTCACTGCACAGCCAGGAGCACACCAAGACAGCCATCAGAGGTTAAAAAAGGCTTGAGACTGTGTGTTTAAACAATAGGGATCATCTTTAATTTTTCCCCATTGGATGTAATTCACTCAAACACATCTGATCTCATTTAAATATAATCAAAAATCTCTACATGCTAGTTGTATATATTGTTTCTATTATGACAACTTTTTCCACAGTTTGATCCCTTTCCCAGTGTCTAAACATGACAAAATCATACATCCAGACCATCTGCCATTTTACTTAGCCTTCCAATAAATGGCTATCCTTACACAGGGTTTACCTTTCTACAAGTGAAAACAGCTCCAAATAGTGTTAAACTTTTCTGAGTGGCAGACACGAAGACAAAGCTGCTGTAGTGGAAAAAATTCTTTCACAACTAATGTACTACAAAAATAAAGGGGTTTCTGCTTCAGTTCCAATATCCAGAGTATTTCCATGAGAAACACAGCCAGACGTGCAGGGCAGCACACATTTTGTGTTACAGATCAGCTGTAACACAACCCAACAGGCTGCTCGTTATAGACCAACACCAATTTTTCAGAAGTGACCCAGAATCTGTTCCCTTCTGCAAAAGGTCTTTTACAGACTGTGAACATGTCATTGGAAAATGCCTTCCTCCATGCCTTCAAAAATCTGATTTAATTACTATAATCCAATTCAAATTACAGAGGAAGGGCAAGAGGGTTCGTCCTCTACTCACACTTGCAGAGTCTTTCATTCCTTGATGCCAGTCTTTTTCATGGTTTTCCAGACAGTCTGGGAAAACTCCCTCTGAATTCAGTAATCCCAATGAATTAGACGCAAACCCTAACGGCTCCTCTAGTCTTTGCAGAAGTCCCCGTTCATCATTCAGGAAAACGGGGTTCAACATTAAAAGTAGTGGTGCTACCACACCAGAAACAGGCTGCTTTGGGTTTGTGGCTCTCTGTGAAAGACTTTTGAAATTACCTGGAATGTCTATCATACAGCTGACAGTATCACTGTCACATACCAGACATCAGATGTACAAGTTAAGACTGAATCAAGGGCTAGTGGGAGGGTTTTCTTCCCCTGTGGGAAGGCAGAATGTCTAGGAGAAAAGGTTGTAAGGAATTCAGCAGGGAAGCGCACAAGTCCGTCTCCTGGCATTTATGTGTTATCATTTGCTTGACTCCAATGCTCCAATTTCTGTCAGACAATGGTTTTAAAGAGGCTGAGTTTAAAATGCTAACCACTGTTGAAGTCACAGGCCAGCCATCAGACTACACTGACACCAAAGCTGCTGGAGAGCAGACCACGTGGAAAATCTTCATCTACATGGTCGTTTCTGCTCAGGACTTGAGCTAATGCCCAGCTCTTACTAATTCATGTCACTCATGGTAGCTGTGTCTTCATATAAAATTTTCTACCCTTTTTTTTTGTCTCATTGCATATTACACTAAAGTAAAAGACACTGGCTTAAGTAGACCAAAAAAGTAAAATTTGCTTTGGGAAATAAACTTATCTCAAAAATTCAGCTCAGCCCAATTTTAATACAACACACACTCCTAACCCCTCTACAAGCTTTAGGCTTGTTAGGAGACTGGGGAGTTTTTTCAAACACCATTTCCTTCCTATGTCTGACTGTTTCAAAAGCAAAGTTGACATGTTACCAGTGAGCAAGCCCAGGAAGAAATCAGATCTGAGCACTTCCCGCCCAGAAGAATGGAGAAGCTAAAGCAGAAAAAGTGAATTGAGGGCTTTACTGTAAGACTGAGAACCCAAAGACTAAAGCCTGTGCTTAAGCTTGAGAGAGAAGAGAAACGTAAAGTAGTTCAAGACTCAAGAGTGTAAGCTGGTTACACAAGAGTCACCAGTAGGTAGTTTTAACTGGAACGAACAAGGGCATGGACAAAAAGCATGTTGGCAAATACTAGTTCCACTTCAGCTGTCCATGAAACACCAATTATTTTAGTACATTCAGACAAAAAAATCTGCAGCACAGACATTTGATAGTTATAAATCATATAAAAACTCTTTGTATTTGTGCTGAAATCTGAATCTGCTGTTACTTTATGCTCATCACAACATTTGTAAACAAAAGAATTTCTTGAAAGTATTCAAACACCCACTATGCCAGGCTAATTCATAATTGTGTAAGTAGTTTCACTATGCACTGGTATTCAGTAATAAAATAATCATTTTCTAATGCAGTCTTACTCTGACAATAGCATTCATCTCATTTAAAACTTCTATATTACATACATATATATATATATATATATATATATATATATATATATATATTCCCTTCAGTGTGTTGTTTAGGTTATGGTTTATGTTACACCATCATGTAATTCAAATCACCTTCTGCTTAGGGGGATATCTAGAGGATATAGGAATAAAAAAAGGGTCATTTCTTTGTATCTAGTTAATTTAAAAATCCTTTTTTGAAATAAACTACTTGGATAACTCTTAGATGATATTAGGTAAATATATAAACCTTATGTGTTGCTAAGTTTGAATACAGTAATTTTGCAACTGTGTTTTAACACGGAGCCCAGGTCCCATGGCTGTTACAGACTGAGCACTACAGAAACTTTATTCTTCCCCTCATCAGCTGCTAGAAGATCACTCTAATGGTTCCCTCAGGCTGGGTTCAAGGAGCAACAGCAACACTACAGGAACGGCTACAAAATTTGATACCTTCTTTTGTAGCCTACTTCCCTCAGGCCAAACTGCGGAGCTTTCACAAGAAGGGGTGAAGGGAATAAAAATGAGACTTTTGTCTGCCTTATACACAATAAATAAAATGGATTTCCAGTCTCACAGTAGAGAAAACCACCTTCCTGTGCTGTCACAGGTTGCAAGGCTGTGGCCCCACTGAGTAAGCCCCTGAACGAAGAAGTTTTTTGTTACTGTGAATGTAGTAACACTACTAATCCAAGAACATTCAAACCACACCAACAAAAGAGGATAAGATTGGTGTAAAAATCTTCATTTTTTTAATAAAATTTTTTTCACACATTTTTTAGAAGATGTTTATGCATTTTCTCTCTCTTCTCTCTCCTGAAGCTTTATAATAAAATTCAGTCTTTCTGTCAATTTTTTTTCATCCCTCTCCCTAAAGCTAGAAGTTCTTGAAAGAAACGTTGCTTTTTATAAAAAGGAGCAGCAAGACTTCACAGAATTGTTCTTCTCCAGGTGCAAAGATCACAAATATAAAACAATATCTAGAGGCTACAGTCCTAGACTGAAGCTGGATTAACTGCTCTGCAAAATACTCACTTCATATTTAAAACTAAATTTTTTAAAAAGCCAGCCAGTGACTGATTAGGAAAATGCTGGAAACATGCCAGGTATTCTATTCAAAACACCTTGAAACAAACTGCACTACTGTCTATATTTGGAAACCATAAAAAAGTTGCAAAACTAAAACCTTATACTTGTAAATATATACGTTCAGCCTTCATGGTTTTCAAAGGAAACAAGTACAGATAAACTACAAGGATAACATATGGTTGGATATGAATGTGGTTTACATCTGTTACTGGTTAATTAGTTCAAACTTTACCCACAGTGGAGTTTCAAAGATGCAGGGACACGTGTTAAATAAACGAGACATATTTTGGAATGGTGAACAGTCCTAAAAGTCCCAAAATCCAACTGGTAAGTCTTTCAACCTTGCAGAAACATCTTTCTTGGTTGGAACACTTCTTAGTGGATTAGACATGAAGAACTCTGTCAGGGAAGCTGGATCCTTACCCCAGTTCCCATCCGTTTTCAAGTCAGTCACCCACACATAGTTCTGTCACAGGGAAAGGACACTTGATGTCGCAGATTTGCTCAAGTAATGCATATAACCAAAGCCAGGAGACAAGATAACTCTTGTGTTTCTTGACATAGGTTTTATTTGCACTTAGTAGTCACAATGAGTTTCATGTACACACCTTTCAAAACCAGCAAACAGAATTTTCCCAAAGTAGTCTCCCCACTTTGCAGTTTAATGCAAAATACTGTTTTCTTTTTTTAAAAAAAATGGGTCCATCTATTTTATCATCATTATCAATGTGAAAACAGCAAAACTGAGTTAAGCAAACTATTGAAATGGTTGTATCCTAATTTTGGCAGCTATTTTTCATCTTAGCTAAGAAGTTAAAGCTAACAGTAATACATATTCAGCAGAGGACATGCTTGCTACCTAGTCACAATATTAACCTGTGATAGGGATTGTTATAAGGCACTCCTTTCCATCTGCAGAATCTGATTTTTCATTTTTTACATACATAAAATAATAGCTATAAAATGGCACTAAGACAAAGAAAATTATGTAGCATCATGATCACCTGGCATCTCCTTAAATCTCATTCATCCATGTCTAAACTTTCAAACAAAAAATGAAAGGTGATTGTAAAAGATACGTCATAGTAACAGCCAACTTTTTTTTTTTTTTAATTATCTTAGAATTCTTCAGAGGTGCTAATTTTGATGCAAGCTCTTTAACCCTAAGAAAATCTTGTATCAGCTATGGTTGGTATTGACAGCTGCTGAAAAAACAAATGGGAAAAAGAGAAGTTCCCAGTACTCGGATCAGCATTCTGAGAGCTAACTATAGGACACTACAATTTATTGATCTCTTTTTACTACAATACCACATCTACATTTCAGAATTGTATCAAGGAGTAACTGTAGAGGGTTTCAGAACCAAAAAAAAGGAAAGAATAATACTCCAAAACCAAACAACAAAAATAGAATCAGTTAAGAATGGTTCTATTCCCTATTTTTCCACACACTCAATATATGCATTTTGGAAAGATATTTTAGTGCTGTTTCTTTCTTCATTTTCTTTCTTTTCTTTTCTTTTTTAAGGCTCACTGTTTTAGATTAGCAATTCATATTGGCATCAACACTCACCCATTTTAAAGGAGGAAGCTACTTTCCTCCCACGGCTTTCCCTCATGAAGTCACCTGGTTGAGTTATGAAATCCTGTTAAAGAGGTCATTTAAATAAAACCTAAATCAATAGGAAAAAAAGTCAGCTTTCCTGAACAAGTGTCACTTCTATTTATTTTGAGTGCAAACCCCAGCGATCACAAATTCAGAATATTTATTTTGCAACCCAATCCTCATAGCCCATTGTCAACTGATAGTTCTTTGTTAAGCAGAGCAAAACCTCCATCAGATCCTGACAGTTTTACAGGACTCCTAGCAAGATTTTCCAGCAATAAGACACTACCAGGCCTCGCAGCCTTGTGTTCTTCAACACAAGCTGATGTGAACTCATCTTTGTGCTACACTCCAGTGACACTCTCTGAGCCCCATGAGGTCAGATAATTTTGAGCACTCTGGTCCCTAAGAGATCTCCAGGCATACCTGGATCACCTAGAAAAAGGAAAGATTTGAGTGCAGATGGAAGCATCCATGTACCTAACCGAGCCAGAACAAAGCCATGGTGCACCTCACTACCTCCCAACACAGCACTCTAGAGGCGAGTGGCCTCCCACCAGAATTTATTTTGCTGTGTTCATCAACTGTGAAGGCTCAGCAGTGTTAGCAATAGGGAGTTACAGGCACAGCAGATGAATGAACTGGGGAAAAAATCCCAAACTTACACGTCTCCCAGGACTGAGAAGGTATGACGAGGTACAGAGTTGCAGATGTAGCTGCTGCACTGTAATACACTCTTGGATATGCAGCCTGCTGAGCAAGAAGCTGGAGGCAGCACAAAGTTCCAAGCCATGGCAGCCAGGCAGGTGTACCTATAAACCTCTTAATGCTTCTTCTTACCGCTTCAGTCAAAAGCAAGTGAGATATTTTGTCCCACAGCATTCTAAGTCTTTGATCTGAACAGCGATAATCTAACAGATCATTTGCACAACTGAGTTATTTCCTCCCCTTCTCCTTGCTCCTTCCCGCACAGCCAATCAAATTGTTTCAACGCCATAACACATATCCTATCTCACTAGAAGGACACACAGCTATACGGATGCCATGTTTATTCAAAATCTCAACAGGATAAAGGTGATGTGATAATAGAATAGTTTCCTTTCTACACGGAAGGTGAAAAGACCCAACCAAGTTCAAAAGCTTATCTCAAGTCTACTAAAAATGAAATGAATAAAATAATAATTCTGATCACTAGTACTGGAAATTCTACACTCATCCCAAAACAACGTATTTCTGCCAAAATCTTTCTGAATCTGAATGCTACTTTCTGAAGTATCATTAATATGCTTCCATCCAGTAGCACAGGAAATGAATTGTATCTGGTCTGCATGGAATTCTTTAAATTATGCACATATTTATCAGTCTCGTCCTACATGCATAAATCTACCTTTACAATTTCTGGAAAACACTGATAAACACTGCTTAGGAGACAAGAAATGTACAAAGAAAGAAAAGGAATGAATTTACATGGGAATTTACTGTGTCTGCAGGTCATACAAATGAACCCAATTTTTTCCCACAATTAAATCTATGGTGTTATCAAGACAATCAGTTTATTTTAAGACTGTCAACCCAATATATAAATTTCCTTTTGTGCTTGAAATGCCTTTATAAGATAAGATAGCTTTTGTTTAAACTGCTATTTTCAGCCTTTGCTTTGAGGGTTTTGAATATACACAGTGAAGTAACTTGAGATTTCCTACCCTGTTTTAAAATGTGTTTCTTCTGTCTGTTTGTATTTTGTAATTTCCTGTCAAATAACCTCACCATAACTAACTTTCCTTGCTCCAACCTACTATTTTTTTTTTAAAGCCATTGCCACTTCCTGAGGATGGTAATAAAACACTGATTACATTCGGCTGTTATCTGCCTTTTCTTCCCCTGCTTCCCCCTCTCCCACTCCCTTTGTCAAAGCCAGCACTCAGGTTTCAGCTCTTCATGGCCTGAGAAAGGCACATAACTGGGAGAGGAAGCAAATCAGACTGCAGGAATCCAGATTCATTAGAGTTTATTGGGTCAATCACGAGCTGGAGCAGAGCCAGACAATTAGGCTGTGCAGCCCCTGAAGTCTGGATGCACGGCTCTCCTGCCAGAGCCAAGCGCGCTCCGCAGCAGGGCACACGTCGGCACCGTGCCTGGCTGTCTGCTGCGGCCGTGCAGGGGGAAAGAGGGAAAGGAAAGCAGTAGCACCTTGCTGCTTCAAATCAGTTACCACTAACTGGAGAAAAAGCCAATTTCTTCCTCATTAAGCATGAAGCTGCTGATATTTCCAATTCAGTCACTCATTTTTGCCAATCCCTACCAAAAATCCAGTCTGTTAAAATACCACCATACAGAGCCTATAGACTATTCAACTTCATCTGAAATTCTTTAACCTCTTCTACTTGTCTTCAACTGCACATTTCTGTTTCAGCCAAGCTTAGTTTCCACTTACATTTCTCTCTCTAACTCTGTTCCTCCTTCTCACTACCCACAAGAAGTCAGCCCTACCTATTTCAGCAGTTCTTTTCCTCCTTTCCCTTGTCTGTAAACTTGTTGCAAGCACAGGCTAAAGCCACTGCGCTCGCTTCCTCTTCCAACTCTCTACTGGATCATGTCCAGCCCAGTTTCCGCTGTTTCCCTCTGAATGAAAGTGCTTTCACCACAGTAATTCATGATCTCTTCCTGGGCAAATCTCAAGGATCTCCCTCCTACATGGCCCTTCTGGTTCTTTTGACATTGCTGATCATCATCCTTGCTCTGATGTCTCATCCTCACTGAGGTTTCAGTTCAGTCTCTATCTTTCCTGTCAATGATACTTCTCTTTTCTGGGCAGCCCGCTACATTGATGGACACTTCTGAAAGCTCTGCCACTGCCACAATACTCTTCCCAGTTTAACACAGTTTGGGGATCTCATTAGCCCTCACCTCTGCACCGATGGTTCAGATTCCATTTAAAGATTCCCAAAGCACCCTAAGGTGGTCTGGAAGGAATAGGAGAGGGGCATAGGCCAGAAGTCTTAGATCAAATTGAGAAGCTTAGGAAACCCTGTTGTCAGACACACCTTTTCCCCTTCCAAGACACCTCCTTTGCACTTAAACACATGCATCATTTTACCTCCCAAATTTTCAAACTCTACATTTTGCCACAAACATAAATTAACTTGCCCTAACACTAAATGCCTTCCCTATAAAACTTCCTCCTCTCCCTACAACTGATGCCACCTCAGGGAGTTGCTTACAACAGCAAATTTAACGTCACTTGTGATATTTCATTCTCTTCTTCTGAGTATCAAGTTCAGTCGTACCCTTTCAGTCACTTTCTTTCAGTCTCAGCAGCTTAAAGCTCTCACTCTGTAGTTTATTCTAACCAGTCTGACAGCATTCTCCCCTTGAGTGTCCCAAAAATGCCACTGCCTTCTGACAGGGCAGAAAAGGTACAACAGCTGAAGTCATGTTCCCATCTCTGTTCAGTCAGGAAACCTTCAAGTAAACTCTTCAGTTTCCTAACATGGCGTCACATTTAATGTTCTTTTCACACCCTCTTCTTTAACTTGTTCCTAAAGTTTACATACTTTAAGCATTCCTGAATTGACAAAATGATACTCAGGAACTACAGTGCCAAGCAGTGCAACACCACAAAACTACTCCTGTTCCAGACAGCTGGCACAATTGAGCATAAGGCATAGAGCCCACAGGTGAATAGCAGGTGTTGAAGGATCTGCTAAAAATCCTTGCACTCACACCTTTAATTTCTGAGTGTGCACTTACAAAGTTGATCTATTTCTACACAATTCAGGAGCACTGCCATGTTCAAGCTTTGCTTCCATCACATTCAGATGTTTTTCTGCCGATGGTCACCATCTGGCTTTCTTCAGAGGGGTATGAGGTGGCAGTTGGCTTTTTCACACAGAGGCCACTTAAATCATGCTTAATCCCTGCATAGGCAGCAGCATTACGTAGTAGTCCTCTTCCTATTTGAAAGTTATTTATATGCTTCAATGTCCTTCTTCTTTGTGTCTAAATATCACTTGTTAGCTTCCATTCAGCCTGAGTTCTGGCAACTCTAACTTTTACCCTTTTCTGACAACTTCTTCTCCTTCCTTGGGACACAAAATTCAGACTGCTGAAGTACTTGCAAAAGCTCCCAATTTTTGCACTATTCAGGTCCATGAGTTCTCAGTGCAGCCAACCTGCATTTCTAGCAGTTTAGCAAACTCACATTTGCTATCTCTCAAAGACAAATTTTAATTAAGGACAAACTTTTAATCCTCCCTTCATTTTAATTAAATTGATTCCTGATCACTCGATCTTAAGTTACTTCCCAAGTCTAGCTCTTCTATGATCTCATTATTGGCTGCTAAAACCAGAACAGATACTCCTTTATTCACTATGTCCTTTCTTGTTATGTTTGTGGGGAGGGGAGAAGGTGATTTGGGGTTTTTTTAATGATCTTTCACACTGTTACACTCATGGACAGTCTACTACCTTCTCTTTCTGTTCTTCCTGAACACAGCAAGTACTATATTTCCAGCAAGATTATTATTCTTCTATGCACCTACTGTTCTCTACAACATTTGTCTTCACAGGTAGTTTAGACTCCCCTTCCCTAATGACCTGGTATTTAAGTACAAACCTTTCCCTTGTTTCTAACTGACCACAACCAATCACCTTGTCAAGTTAAGCACAAACCTTTCATTAAGTGACCCGATGATCCAATTAAGATCACTATTATTTCTATCACTTTTTCTTATACTCTTCTTCCATTATCCATTAGTGTATCTTCTCCCTTTTTCACTTCCTGCACACTAAAGCCAAGCACGAATATCATATGACCATCTTCAGACGCTGTCCCATAATTTCTTGACATATTCAACTGCTGTAACAGCCTCAGCAAAAAATACTGTCACTCCACACAGTGACACAGACCATCCCTTAAGAAATATTCTAATTTCTTGAATGCAACCCAGAAGAAACACAGGCCAAGCTTTCCTCCCATCTGCCAATCTCACTTACAGGCCTTCTCTAGGAACTGGGAGAATTCTGATCACCAGAATGCAGATTTTCTGTGGAAATCACGGCAAAAGTGTAACTGAGGAGGGATCTATATATCTTGATGCATTTTTCCTAATAAAGAGCAAAACCACTGAAGTTCCACTTTAAATTGTAGCAAAAAACTGAGGGAGGAAGGCACCATGGGCTGATGGAGAGCAAGAGTCAGTCTCCAAAAATTGTACAAATTACAGAGAGAATAGAGGCAGAATATTAGACGCTTCTAAAATAAAGTTCATTTTTGTTTAAGACAGTGCAAAGTATAGGGAAATCTAGAGTAAAAATAATAAAGGCAATATGGCTGCAAGACTTTTTGTAGAAGCAGTCTAAAGGGACAGTAACAGGATGAAAGAGTACATGCTAAAACCAGAAAAAAAAATAAAGAAAAAAATAAGGCAGAGAGAGTGAATCGTAAGGTGAAGAGAGATGGGGCAAGAGCTTTAGCAGTTTCTTCTTAAGTCCACAAGAACCCAAAAACACCAGATAACTTTTTTTGTGAGAGAAGGTAAAAGAAAAGTCAAACTGAAGGTGGTGTTGGTCAGAATTCTGATCTGTAACCTAAGTATTAAAAAAATGGTGAAATCACCACTAGGAAACACCACATCTTTTTCTTAGAAAGGACTCACGTACAAACACATCTGAGTCATCAGAACAGAAGGTACAGAGAGTAAAGGGAAACCTGCAGAATTATTCCTACACTGAAAGCCGTGTGTAGAATATCCTCACAGACATACAGAGTGATAGAAGGAAACAAGTCATAAAAGTGTAGGGAAAATAAGCCCACTTTAAGAATGAAAAGCATGGTGACTGCTGAAGGTGACTAAGAGATTCTCAGTAGTCCTTAAATAATGAATTAAGCATTCACATATCCACTTACATAATTTTTGTTTCCAAATCAGCAGCATGCCACAACTTATGCTGACATTCTACATAACAGGTCTGACCATTCAAAACCTTCGATGCTTGTTTCTGTCATGCTTCAATTCCACGAAGTTACACTGGTTTTTCAATATAAAGTGCATAGTCTCTGCTTACACTGCATCCCAATACCTGTGGACTCTGTCCAACTGAGTTCCCTATAGGGACACAGCTGCTGAATATTTCTTATGTTTACCATTGGAACAAGTTTGTGTAATACCAGTTAGGGGGATATTTACCAACAGTATAAACATGCAGAGGGATTCAGCACTTGTAGTCTGTAATGAAGCACAATGTATCACAGCAGAGACATCGGCCCAGTGACTAACTCCACTTGAAGAAAGACTGAACAATTTAACTTATTTCTAAAGATGAAACCTCTGTAATTCCCAGTAGAGTAAGTCTATGGGGTTTAAATAAGTTCTCAAAAAAAGGCCGTAGATTATTTCACATCACCAGCTGTCAGCCAATAGCCTGGATAATGAAAATCCACAGTTTCCTGGCTTCCTGCACAGCTCCTTGCAGGCTTCAGAGTAACTGTTTCTCTCATTTGCCTACACTCGCTATGATTTCCTTTCTCTTTACTTCAAGAATTTGGGGTTTTTTTACTACATCTGTAGGAGATGACAAGAGGGATTAACACTACCAGAGATGTTGCATATGACCTCTTCTTTTATGGGCACCATTTGTCACAGAGGCTCATTAGACTTGTGTTTCCTAAACTTACTTCAGTCAAGGAATGAACTTTTAAGATGGATGAACACTCACAGCATAGCTGCTTTAAACAAAACCACCCCAGTTTGTAAATAAGAAGTGATTAGAGAAATTCGCTGCAGAAATCAGTCACATTAATCAGCTGGTCGTAAAGTAGATTGATGTGCACCAACTAGAGCTGTCTAAACAATTTTGTTAACCTTTAGCAAAAATGTGAAGGAATATGCTGCAAAATGGTTCAGCCTTAAATGAATAGGACATGCCTCTTTTAGGAGAAGAGTTAAGTTCCAAGATTATTATTTTGTTCAGATTTCCCCAGAACACTTGGCCCAAAAAGAATAATTTACAGTTACAGCACTCTTTTCCACAAGTTCATTCCAGGTTGCAAAGAGCAACGGCCCATGGCAGGACAGGGAGTGTTTATTCCAAGGCCAGTTGCTGCTGAGGACTTGTGGAGGGAGACTGATGCTCAGTCAATGTACAAAGAAAAATGAAACACCAGAAAGTCTCTAAGAATTTCCTCCAGCAGTGCTTTACCTCCTATGTTGTAGCTAATTTTCTTTTTTTTCTCAGCCAAAATCTCAGTGGAATTGCAGAATAATCTGTGAAATCAGTGCCGATAATAGTCCAGGGAAGGATGGGATGGTTCAACACCTGCAGCAGTGGTCATGCACACCTGAAGATAATGAATCTGAACATAAAACACCCTCCCTTCCCCCAAGACAAACTTAAAAATAACACTTAAATATATTCCTCCATTTTTTTGCGGTAGCATTTGATTCATATTTCCAGGTTTTCTTCCACAACCACCGGAAATAGAAAACTGATTTAAAAGGTGAGGAACAACAGAAGAGAAATCTAACAGTCTTCTAAGTAGTTTTCTTCCAAGAGATACATGTTCCAGAGGAACACCAAAGTAGGCATTGAGAATATCACTCTCACATCAATCACAGTATGTCTCAAAATACCTGGAAGCCAACATTTTCAGAAGAAAACCGTACAAGAGTGATCTTGGCCTGTCTTTAATTTTTCCCACACTAAAAACAGTAGCCAATAAAGGCCTATTATTACGGGTGCAGGTTGCTAGACAGAAGCACTAGAACTTCCAAAGCAGGATGTGCATGTTACATGATGTGGGAAATTTAGACAAAGTTAAGGAATTACCTTTTAATTTTTTTTATATGCATCTACTTCCAATAGTTATCAAACTCTGTTTACACAGGTAGGCCAAAATTAAGTTTGGAGTCAAAGTCTCAGTAAGTTTGATTCAGATTTTAGAGAGTTACAAGCTAGAAGGTGTCTGATAACACCACTCTTCTGTTACAATCGCATCTCTCACTTATACTCAGCAGGGATGTTTGTTTAAGCAACAAAAGAATTTGGTACCAATCCCTCTTGCTGAGTAAGCTGCACTTGATCTGCACAGCCAATGAATAATAAATCAATGCAAATTACACCACTTTATCACTAACAACCATTTTCTGGTCAGCTACACCACAGAATACAGTCTCTCCCACAGGAGACAAATAACCCCCAGTGTCTTAAAATAGGAGTTATTTATAGCCTGCAGGGAAACAATTGTGCTCTAATATATAATTTGCACCACTGTTTTTTATTTCCAGCGAATTTGGCCCTTGAAATCTTCAGCTACAATGAAGGCACAAGCTGCTTTCATCATTAGTGCATCACGCTGCAGATTATTTTAATTGATATTTGAACATTCAGATGTTAGGCAGTTCCCCATACACCACAAGTGCCACCTTACACTTGACAACTGGTCACTCATACACTGTTTCTTAACCATCTGTAGCTTTTCTGGGTAACAGTTTTTGATAGAGATTGCAGCTGGCTTAAGGTAGGAACTATCAAAGATAAAATAAAGTTCCATGTCCAGATGGCAGAAAACTTGAGAGAATAAGGTTTATAACTCACTCTCTATTAGTGCAGTAGAAAGCCATTCTTCTTCCAAAAGATGGATGAGTTTAGCCCCCCAGAGGTGTCAGCAGCTGCACAGATTTGGAGAAAGAGGCCTCGAGGGCACATTGAGGCCAGTCAGGGCCTCACCTTTTGGCAAGAAGATGGATGCTCTTTGTGTAGCACCATTTTCACAAGCATCTATCTAGAGCTCATCACTGAGCACTAGAGAAAAACATCACATCAGTGCAAGCCAAAGCTAACTTCACCTATTCAAAACACATGAGCATGGAACAATACAACACACTACCAAAAATTCATGCAAATCATCCACAGTTCGCTTACCCACAAAGGTTCAGTTCTGATGCATAAGCTTCAACCTGAAGTAAAATTCTCTCCTCATGCTTATATTAACAACAGGCAGCTTTGATGGCACATCCAACAGCAGTTCTCTACTGAAGTCAGGGACCAACCTTCTGGACATGAACACAAAGATGCAACACTTTGGATGCCATTCCGTGAATAAGCCTGTCCCAGGTAATGGCACATGAAGCTTTGTGAATGTTTGAGCCACACTAAGGGCACCAAGCATGGTGACAGCATGCACAGAAAACCTGTGGCACAGAGGGAAGTGATGGGGGAAAGATGCCTCTGAGCCCGGCAGCACCCACCCAGCTCTCCCACTTCAGGGAAACCCCAGCACCCACTAGGCTGGACAACAAAGCCAGCTCTCCAACAGCACCGCCAGCACACCCAGGTCCATCCTGGCTGCAGTGCATGGGCGGCCACAGCAGCCACTGGGAGACCTGCCCATTGTGCCTCCCACACCACTCCAAACTGAGCCAGCGTCAGCTGAGGTCTGAGGTTATCAGGGCAGAGATCTCTGCAAATAAAGAAATACAAACTATGGGTGTCTGTTCTGACTCTTCTCTCTTTGTGACCAAGAAGCTTCTTTCAGGGCTGTCTTGACTTGCCCCGGAGGCTTCCCAGAGAGCTGTATAATAAAGATGATTGAAATGCAGACTATGTCAACAGACACTTCCTTTGAGAGAGGTAAACAGGAGGACAGCACCTTGTTCATCAAAAACAACCAGACATACCTATAGGGCATGCAGAGCCAGCCAAGATCCTTTGGGGCTTTCTCTTTCCTCTTAAGAAGAAAACAGTTATTAAGTATTTTTTCCCAAATTTAATATTAAAAGAAAATGCTGGCAACACCCATGGTGATGTTATGTCAGCTGCTTATGTCAGGTCAAATACAGTGCGACAGGAAGCAGGGGCTCCACATGAATACTATCCCATCAACTCAGTGCCATTCTGCTCCTCCCTCCCAAACACAGACTGCTAAACTGTGCTCGACGTCCAGACCCACAGCTTTCTGCCCAGCCTGCCCAAGAGAAAAGCATCCTCCTAGAAGGAAAAGATAATTACATGCCAGATGGCACTTCTTTTGCAAGCTCCCATATGACCAAGTCCTCCCATCCCAGAAAGGAAAGCAACCAGACATTCTTCCTCGGTCTAGAGGCAGAGGTGGAAACAGCACAGTGTAGGACAGCAAATAAATATCTTCAGCCATCCAGCTTATAAAAGCAAGCAGAAGACAGCAACCTGGCATACCATGACAGCCAAAGTAAATTAACACAGTGAATGAGAAGGTAAAAATCAGAACCTGTTCAGAAAACTATTCACTTTCCAAGTTTCTATTTCTCTAGTTTTAAGATATGCAAATCTATTCTCTAATGCCCTTATTAAAATGCATATTTCTTAATCTTGCCGTCCTTGTTATCCTAGTTCACAGTTTTTCCCTACTGTGTCAGATGAATGGAAGCAATGCACCAGGGCAAAGGCAGCAGCAAGGCTGTTTTGAGCCTTGTCAAGCACCTTTTCCCATGGGAGCCTAGTGGATAGCAGGATATGACTAGAACCTCTCTCAGGAGAAGGCAGATCTTAATTCCTCCAATATATAGCATTAGTGATATTTTCTCTTCAGCTATTTAGTAATTTTCCTGGTACAAAGCACCATAGGCGGTGCCATCGTAACATGAATGGGACACAGGGGCTGGGCTGCTGTAGCCATCTACATGAGAGCCCTTGTTTGTACCCACTGGCTTCTCTGTGCCTCTCCTCCCACCACCAGGAAGTCTTGACATGACCAAAATTTACAGCAGTTTTAACACTCCATGCTAACTGCAAATTTTAATTAGAGAATTTGCCTCTGGTGTAATGCAGCAATAAGGAGAAAATGGGTGTCTCTGCTTTCTTCCGAGGATCTCTGTATGCAGGCAGGTGTGGACAGACCTGAGCTTGCTCTGCCTGTGCTCCAAGCTGGCTCCCAGTTGAAAGCTGTGTAGGCACAGCACGCAGTGCACAAGCAATTAGGCCCTGCACTCAACACACCTCAGCTTGCCTAGATGACTGCTAACAGAAATGAGAATTGTGCCCCTGTAGCAAAGGAATAAAAAAAAAAAGAAAACCAAAACCCACACTTTTTCTTTACACCCAACACTTGTTCATACTTGCCCTAACAAGCTTGCCAGTATTGTCCTTGTCTTCTCATAGGTGTATGCTTTTAGAGGGTTTTCTCGACTTGACGTTCATTATATTTAGGTCATTTGCAAGTATAAAGCTATCATCTGCACAGAGATGACAGCATATATAACACAAGTAATATTCAGAGAGGATAAACCACAGAGGGTAGTGGATTATAATAAGGAACCAGTGAAGCCTGGATGACCCTTATCAGGGTGAGCCACCTCTTGCTAACACCTCTAAATTATGGTCTACCACTTCTGTTTTACTCCGGCTATTTTAAAAAAAGAATCACAGAAGAATAGCAGAAACCAGCAGAAGCATCTATTCTTTTTATTAGGAGGTTTACCAAGTGCCTAACCAGTCAACAATCACGCCACTAAGACAATAAAATTGAAGTTATTTTTTGAAAACTAGAAATTTTAAATACTGAGCAGCCTGTACTTCTGTTGTCTGCCACTGATCTTCTTGTAACTCCTGTTCGGATGATGTTACTGCAAAAAAGAAAAGGTTAGGAACAGCAGGGTTCTTCTTAAGAGTGGACTATGCAAAACTGGCTTCTCCCTAGCACCCCAGAACCACGAGAAGGCACCCATCTCCAGGCAGGATGACAGACTTTTCTTCTTGCTGTTGTTTCACTAGCTGAGCAGGTGCCAGGTGATTTCCAGCTCTAGCCTGGGGGTAAGTAGCCTTCTCTGCCCGTCCCTCAGCTTTCCTACCCTGCCAGGCTAGTCTTCCCAGCAAGGGAGCTACCTAGTGGGAGCTACTGACTCGAACCTCCAGCACGATCCTGCAAGTCCTTCCTCATCATCATCCCCACCTCCCATCTTTGCAGCAGGAGGTTTGTGGAACTGCTTTGGAAGGCAGACTAGTCCCAGAGGCAGCCCAGCTGGAAGATGCCCTCCACTCTCAATGAGGGTATTTGGTTGAGCAGCACAACTTTGCTTTTATATTTGATTTCTGGACTCCACCTGTACTGCAGAACATTAGAGAACTGCCTTTGATCTCTCTTCACTTTCCTATTTTCAGGCTCAAGTTTAGCAAATATTATCCCTTAATACATGGCACCAACTCATGGTTCCGAGCCATCATTACTGGTAGAGAGGAAAAGCACCAGAGACAAATAGATAAACTTCAGAGAGGAAGAACATGTATTATTTCAGTAAATTCATCAGGTAATATTAATAAATTCAGGAAAACCCCAGATTTTTAAAAAAAAAAAAAAAGGAGAAAAAAATCTCTTTAACTTATGGCAAAGCCAAGAGAACATAAGTCCTGAATACCTTTTCCTCTTTTTCCCTTGGCAGCAAGACTGAGATAGGGCAGGTCAAGCAACAACGTAACAACTTTGCATGCTGTCAGGCTGCTATTCAAAAAACAAGACAGAATATGAATGTAACCGGATTTCAAGTGGATCTGGGAGAGCCTTAATGCCTTAGTTTGTATGCCGGCTTTGTAATTACCAAGATCTTAGACCAGCCCTTGTTTCTGAGTACTGGCCTAGATTAGCAAGTCACCTGAAAGTTTGCAGTAGGAAAACCATATGGATATATTCCTGTAGCTACATGTGTACAGTAATTATGGCATAGGTAAGCAATAACACATGCCCACGGCGTCATATGTGGTGAGGCACGAGGCTTACGTGCATATCTTATTATGACTTCAGACTTCAAAGTACCTTATTGCTCAAACAAAATTGGTAGCCTACTTCCT
The DNA here is from genome assembly GCF_000738735.6 of Corvus cornix cornix. Taxonomy (NCBI): domain Eukaryota; kingdom Metazoa; phylum Chordata; class Aves; order Passeriformes; family Corvidae; genus Corvus; species Corvus cornix. The sequence continues at coordinate 61,160,295 of NC_046333.1, forward strand.
TGTAAAATACACATAAGGGTCTATTGCCATAAAACACTTACAGGTGTTGATATAACAGAAGATTTAAAGTGTGGGTACCAGAACTGTGAAAAGGGGAAGGAGCATCTTAAAATATTTCCCTGTATTGTTTTACAGGGAATGCACTTTAAAGTAGCGGCCAAAACAAAGCATCGCTTAACTTTAAAAACTGCCAGTTTCATGCCAATGCCTGAAATCTGGTTGCTTTGCAGGCACTTAGAAGCTTATGTTCCCCTCTGAGAAACCTGTTTTATCTAATACATCATCTAGTTGATTGGTTTCAGACCTCTAATCAATCAAAAAATCCCATCACAATCGTGTGATCAGCAGCTGACATTTGTGCATGACAATTTATGAAAAAAAAACCAATAATAAGTGTTTCCCTTTTACATGGCTTTTTCAAAATAGCACCACACTTTACAAAAGTACATTTTTATGAAGACTGGTCTCTAAGTGAATAGCACCAACTTCAAAGCTAATGTTTCTGCAAGGGCTGTTGCAACATTCTAGTTCTTAAACGATCTCCAAGGCTGCAGAGTGACCTAGGAGGCAGCCATAATGAGACACAGACAGTGAATAAAACACTGATTTAATTATGTTGTTTGATATATGATGATCTCATCCACTGCTGTTTATACTACTATAGTGCTTGAAATACTCTATCGACATATGGGAAGGCACAGGCTCCAGCCTGAAGAGCTTATAGTCTCCAAGACAGAAACCAGATGAAGGGTGTTCTCTTCCTGTAGCTTACAGCAGGTTTTGAAGCTTTGCTCATTTCCATCAGGTCTCAAATGTGCAGTGAATGCTGGAAGCAGGTTGCTGAGCCAGCTTGCTGGACAAAATGTCCACTCCTTTGATTACAGAAGAGATTTCTGATATGTGAAAGTCTATGCTCTCTTGTACAATAAACAGTGGCAAGAAGAAAACATTGGTGAGAAGGAGGTAAGTTTCAGCTGTTTACAACATTTCCACCAAATTCCTTGAGTTATGGAGATACCCTGTGCCTCAGCAGGAGCTTTGACCCACTGTTACCTTCTGCTACAAAAAAGAAGAGTGGGGGAAGAAATCAGTACAACCTGATAGATCTTCCACCAAGGCAACTGTACTGTAACCATCTCCTTCCAGAAAATTAACTGTCAAGGCTCAGACGTTGGTTAAATATACATGTATGTCTTATTTCGCACTCCTGATTAAGATTCCCTGAAATATATGCAGTAAAGTAACTCTTTATGGTGTTAATGCCATGAAAATCTCCGTGAGGAAATGAGTAGTTCTGTATTCAGTGCACCATCTGCCAACCATGCAGTAAATAAAGCCATACAAGAAATGGTGAGAAACAAAACATCAACAACCTACCCACTCATTAAGCATTAGCCATGCTGTGTGCTGAACAATGTGCAGGCCTTGGGGGGTGGTGGAGGGGGGGAAGCACGCAATCCTCTAATTAAAGGCAATCAAAATGAATATTTACCAAGGGGATGAATGAGGAGCTTTAACTGTAGAATTTTTTAGCCTCCAATTGCCTGGGTTTGCAAGTTCAGCCCTTGAAGTTCAGCCCTGTTCAGTAATCTAAACGCCTAACTTAAGGCATTATTTATCTTATTTCTGTATAGAAGAAAACCCACAAAACACGTGTGGCTGACACACATTTACCCTTATTAGGTACACACACACCTACAAGGACCATTGCTTTCACTGTCTCTTATCATGGATGCCAGACAAAAAGACAGGTTAGAGTAGAGATACCCCAGTTCAATTTTGTTTTAAGGTCATTCTGGAATAGCAACAGGAACTCAGTACATCCTCTCTCTTACAGTGAGCTTTCTCTGTAACACTAGATTAAAAAACTTCTATTTAAAATGGAATCCAAGGAGTCCTTCTAGCAAGGATAAAAGATCCAAAGAGTTTAAATTAAATACAATATTAGCAAAGAAAAATGTGCATATATATACTCACATGTATTTGAAAACCTTCCAAATGGTACACAGAACTTAACCAATGAGAAAACATTTGTCCAGCACAGCTGAAAAATAGCTGAGAGACAGTAACGTGTTTTCATTTTCTTTTCAAACTCCGGTACAAATTCAGCTAATATCACTTTGTATGATCTCATACTGGGATAGAAGCCAAAAGTTTCACTTGAAATCTTTGCAGTTATCAGATCTGGAAAACTTTTCAATCACTTAAGTTTGAGAAACATTAAAAAAAGAAAAAAAATTCAGAGATAAAAGACCAGGGGCTTGAAACATTTATCACTTCATCATACTCCTCCATTTGATGCTAGGTCAGCATACAGATACAATAAAATGTCTGCTTTACCTATATTTTGAGTTGTTTTGAAAAAATAAAATAAAATTGATGAATAGACACTGTTAGAAACAGAGCAACAAGGCCAGGCAATTCATATGGAGGAAAAGCTCCTTAGTGAGCATGTTCAGGAGTAAAAAGCTCCCAGGCATAAATGGAAGTTTCCAATACTTTATTCCAGCAGTGGAAAACTGCAAACACACAGCCACGTTGCTTTGGTGTCAGCCTCGCAAGCAAGCCCCAGCCCTGCCAAACAGTGGGAACGGCCATGGGGCAGTACATAGAGGGTAAGTGTGATGCTCCCAGAAAGGTCAGGATTGCTACAGCTGGACCTGCTCTGCCCTCCGCTTTCCATGGCACTGGGGATCCCAGGCCTGCCCGTACTACAGCTTGGTCAGCACCACCTCCCTTTTACTACTACCAGCAGCCTGGGAAACCAGGACAAGCTCATAAAGCCTCAGACTGACCCAGAGGTTGAAAGAGGAAGACAATGGGATGTCCAGGAGAAGAGTGCCCTGTTGGAAGCAAGTGCTATCAACATATTTTAACGATTGCTAAAATAGGAGTTTCCCAGCTCCATATGACACCGTGTAGGGACCGAATGAGGAAAGATGAGGGTACTCTTCTGGCATGTCTCTGACACCTCCAGTCTCCTCCTGATAAAACAAATATACCACAAACACCTTGCAAGCACAATTGTAGCTAAGAAAAAGCAAACACAAGGTAGAAGTTAATACAACCACAAGCACAGACCAGCCCCTACCTTGCCAAGCTTATCACCTTTTTGAGAGAATATTCCAATTTATGAGCTATTAGGTCAGCTTCAGACCTGCTCTGGTTTCAGGCAGGAGTCACATCTTGCCAAGTGACAGCCACCCTACCCACTACAGGACAAAGGGTACTCATGCAAAGCCCAAATCTTTAAAACATTCACAACCATTTTAATCTTACCATCAAGCAGTGAATATTCAGGCCAGCATATAGCTAGACTTCCTTAGGACAAACTTCAAAATAAAGTTTTAAAACATTGGCTTTGTCTAAGCAAGTCAGTATATGAAAGATAGGGAAAGAAAGAACATCTTTTCAGAAAGCACCACAAGACACTCAGATGTGGGTCTGTAGGCTGATGGTTACCCCAGGCTGTGTCACCATATGCAGCCCCCTCTTCAAAAAATAGAAAATACAAGAAGTAGTATCAAAAAGTTTCTATTGCTCTCCCACACTTACATTAAAGCATTCCTTGTGCATACAAGCAAATACAGTGAGATTTCTCCACTTCCTTGATGAGAAAAGTAATTTTTCTTTCCCTCCAATAAGAGCTGCCATTTACATCATACTGGTAAAAAAAAAAAAAAAAGAAAAACAAGAAAGCTGGAAATTGAATCTTACCACTGTGTATTTCCTGATTAAGATCCCTGCTCTCCCATTACTTTCCAAAACTTTGCTTCAAAACACTTGTTTTCTCATTATTGCCCGCACATTTCTCACCCCTTTGGTCTTTTCTTTTATTCAGAAAGGCCTGATTTCTGGTTCCCTGAATTTTTCACCTCTCTCTCTCAACAGCTGCAGGGGAGACTCCTTCATACTCAGTTTCAAATACAGCCCACCAAGAAACATCTCTGGAGGAAAAAATGTGTTTGGCGTAGATGGCTGAACAGAGATTTTCCCACCCACTTCACTCTCCACTGCATCCTGTCACCCCACTCTCTGTTCTGGAGAGGCCACACAAGTTACTACTTCCATTTGTTTTCCTCCTTCATCCACTGAGCTCCAGATGCTTTCGATGCACCACTGACAACCTCTTTGCTCTGCTGCCTACCCTTTTACCCCCTCCAAGTGCTGGGCTACTCCTGAACCTTGCTGCAGCCTGCTCCTCTCCAGCACACACTTGCACCTGCTGCTGATTTCCACTTCAGGCAAAGCCTCAGCCACTGTCCCTCACACCTTCAACCCAATAATATCACTGCCTTTTCTCCCTACACCACCCAAGGCATGTCCTTTGACTTCAGGGCTGTAGGCAGCATGGCATCATCTTGGTTCTGGCCCTCTGAAGCTGAGTGCTGTCCAGACAGACCTATTGCTTTTAGGTGTTGCGTGCTCCCATGTACAAAAGACTCAGATGGTCATCCAAAGCTGCTCTGGATGGTGCAGCCTCCATTTTCATCCCTGCACACAAATTTAGACAAAATTAATCTAAGCTAGATTCCAGAATTATGATGTTTAAACTAATACAATAATCCTGCTGTCACTCTGCAAGTGTTAGGGCTCATTTTTACTAGTTCTTAAATATTTCTTGTATCACAGATTGGTGAAAGAGCTGCCTGGTCAGCAACACTTGCAATGGAAAACTCATCCTGTTATGCACTGCTCAGCACTGGTACATTCACAGGACCAATGGTCTTGTGTGTATTGGTGCAGAAGTGAGAACCCCCTGCCAAAAGCCAGGGCTTAAACACCATGTGCTTTTCTAACAAGACTTGGATCTTTTCACTTTGAACAGGTTGTACTAAGAAACACAGATCTTATTCATTGGTCACTATGTGAAGGTGACATATGCTAGGTGCTCACTAAGTTGAAAGCAATTAGAATGTCAGGATGTAAATTCCACAGAAAGGTCATGTGCCCTTTTCTAATGATGGCCCCACATATCTACAGGCAGAGCCAGAGAAAGACAACCCAAAGTGAAGTCCCATTTATCCTCCTACAAGGTTTCACCTTGGAGTTTCTTTCCTCCCCTCCACGGGCAGAGATATAGCAAGGGAGGGAGGCAGGAAGACACACAAGCCGCATTTGCAGCCACCAGAACTAACATACCAGCTGCACTCTAACAGGCTTCAGGAGCAGCCCAGGTGTGATATGGGCATTTCCGCTGCTGTTACAGACCTCTCTGTTTCACTAACAAATACATGCAGGGGTCTAATAAAGTTCAACCTTGCACTTTTCTCCAGTAACAGCCTCACTGAGAATCAGTTCAAGAAAAGCTAAATTTATTTTGTCAGTTTAAATTTCTTTGACATTGGACTAAAAGCTTTCAAATACAGAACACTTACGTCAGAGAATTGGTGGGGGCGGGAGGGGGGATGAGATTTACAGAAAACTCACACTATTTTTTTAATGGAAACCCTCTTATTACTAAACAGCACATTCTGAAGGCTGATGTTTGCAATTAGGAGGTGCATCTGTAGTATCTGAAATTTCTTCCATTCTTACATACAGCCAGCCGAATTGTATCTTCCTGTTTTGACTAAAAAGTAAGGACTGAGTTAATTATAAACTATTTCATCATTCACTCACCCGTCCTTCCCGGAGCAGGAAGAAGGGGAGTTCAGAATTTTCCAAGTAAGCCTTTCAATCCCATTCACACCTACTTCAGAAGTGTAAATCCTCACGTTTCTCTGTGACTCCAGCCTGAAATAAAGAAAAACAGGACACAAGCACTTAGTAACTTTATGCTATGCACTAATAAAAAATTAAATTATAATAATAGGTGCTTTAAAACAATTTGTTCCCACTATATTATGTCTTACAGATACTCAAGTCAAAGACATTGCTCTAATTCAAGGTCGAATAACTGTAAGATGACAGAAAACACAATCCTTTTACACAACTACATAGTCTTATATTTCAGGACTTTTCCTGTTCAGTTACAATAAATCCCACTTAGGCACTGCAAGCTCTTCAGTCGCTGGACGAAGTCCAAAATTTCAGTCAGGATGCTTCCTCACTAAAAATTTTCTTGAACAGGAACATAGCCTGGAATGTGGTCTTAAAACACAGCCTTGAGAAATAAAATTTATTGAACATTCATGCTACAGAAAGGAAGCTGGATTGTGTCAGCAGAAGACAAATCCACTCTCAGACACCTATCTTCTTGTTCTCTGCATTTACTAGCTTCCAGTGTTCATCTACTTATCTTCCCAAACCATGTCTAAATGCAGAACAAAGGTGCTGGGCAGCAGCAGTGGATGATGTCCCTGAAACACTCCCAGCACACCTTCACATTGTGCCCTCTCCTAATCCCCAAGGCACACACAGGAACTGCTGCTCATCTCGGAAACATGGGCTACAGCAGGATAGAGACTGCAGTTGCAAGAGCCAAAAGGTAAGATCAAGACTTAAACTCTACTAAGTAAACGGTAATAAAAGATTCAACACAGTAGCTAAAATTAGGTACAAAAACCTCCATATCTGTACATCACTCATGCAAGTACATTCTCATGAAAATATGTTTTCATGCCATTTATTTCTTATTCCTACATTTATAATTCATTTTTATGCAGCAATATTATACATTATACAGTTTTCTCAATTACATCGTGTGCATTTGTGTGTGCATGTGTATAACCTTGAAAGAAAAATCAACCTAAGCAGGCATTCCTGTCTGAAATCAGAAAGTTTTAAAGTGCATGTCCGTAACACTGAACCATGCAGCATGAACTGAAGACACTAAGGCCTGGCAAATTTGTGGCATCCAAGCATTCAACCCTGTGAACAGCATTAGAGATTCTTCCAATGCTCAGAAAGTCAAACAAAAGCTGACTTTTGCAAAACATTCTGAAAGTCCTGAGAAGGATAAAAGACATTTTGTCAGTGATAAACTTTTGTTATATCTAAGAGTGCTAAGTGCACCTTCACTTTTTTTAATGGTATTTCTTCCACACATGCTGGAAACAAGTCCAGAATAACTGCACAGGGCTCAGAGAGCTTTGTCTTTGCAGACTTCTGGTGGTTCTGTTTACACCTGGAGCAGACACAGCATCTACAAACACAAATTACAAACTTCTCTAATTCCATGTGATTAAACATAATTTGCTGCATTCAGTTACCTTGCTCAGGAATGTACAGTGCATGAAACTAGTGATGGAGAAAAGTCCACTGAACTTCATAACTGGAAAGTCCTACCTTCAAAATGCACAGCCTCATGTTTTCTAACTTAAATAATTAAAACTGCAAAAACAAAAGATACCTGTGGAAGCCCCTGACGGATGGAAATTGCACTAGTTTGGACCCCTCTGGCAGTGACAGAAAAAATGAAAATCCTAATTTGATTGATTAATCGAATGTAGCATCATAAAAAAACATTGCTCAGATCCTTAACTTTAGCAACTGGATCATTTTTTGAGGACCATGATGAAGTCATGAGCTTCCCCAGCTCAATTAGGCAGGCTCGTGATTTGAAGACTTACATATGAAGCAAAGTATGGTCTGTAAATGTTCATGACTCACTCCTCATGTACTTTATGTTGACTGCAAAGAACATTTCAAAGCCCAGCTGTCACCACTACCTATGATAACTTCTTCAAACACGGAGACACACACCTTGAAATCTGCTGACAGCTGGAGTGAACAAAGAAAGACAGAAGTTTCAGACAGCTCTAGAAAAAAACCCTTGAAATGTATGCTTTGTTGCTCAAGAGTTTAACAAAAAAAAAAAAAAAAAAAAAAAGATGGGCCTCAAAACAGAGATGAGTTCTTTAATGAGCAGACCTTGAGGTTCCTTCTCAAGCTTGGGTGCACTGAAACCAAAGGGCATCTGGATTTCTTGAACTGGCTCTTAATTGAGACAGCACACTACAGGTATTTGCCTCATTTTTCTGCAAGTGAACATGCACACACAAATCAACCATATTACATTCCCTTTATCATAATCTCTGCAAAAGAAGAATTTTGTTATTTTTAACATATTCAAAACAATACCATCTTTATTGAAGATTGAAGATGGCCAGATAGAATGATTGCTTTATTTTTTTTATGCAACCATGTGCCTGTATTTCATGAGGACCTAACTGAATAATTAAATCAAGATACATGGCTGAGATACTGAAGAGTAAATTGCTTTCTCTGTGTAAGTTATACTCTCCAAGCCACCAATAGCATGTATCTTTTAATACTTTAATCCATAAGGGGAAAAAACTTCAGAATACTCACAGAAGCTCAATCCTTCTTTTCAAAAGCCTGCCAAAGTCATCTGAAACACATATGCCAAACATATATAGCAAAGAAAAACGCTGGGCCTTCGTAGCATTTGGGAAAACATGAGGGAAGAGAGGAGGAGTCAAACCAATCAAATAAAACACAACGGAATAAATCGGGCCGCTTAAATACATATGTCCATACATCTTCCTCCACAGGATCTTCCTAGAAAATGTTCACCCGAGACCGTGTGTACGCACACATGGGTGTGCACCTGGGAAGGCATGGGATACAGCCCTGCCTAAACAGACCCAGCCATCGATCACACCATTAGCCAGGCAAGATGGCGAAATTCCCCTTTTTCCCTGTTTTTAATGCAAGGAAATCGTAGAAAGTAAGGATTCTGCCCACCCCAGGCCTGCAGCTGACAGGCAGCCTTCTGTTAGGGTTATGTGGAATGGCTTCACACATGATGGAGACGGGAGTGCCTGCACAGGGGAACCTCCACCATGGCCCCTCTGCCTTGGCACCACATTTGACAGGGCATGCAGGGCTGCACACGAAGGGTCAGTCAGAGCCAGGCACATGCCAGGGTGCACCAAATCAGTTCAAATGCCCAAGAGAAGCAACTTCAGATGCAGAAAGTCAGCAAATGCCAATTGCTTTTTAACACAACACTTGCAGAAACACCCACGTGCACACACGGACACACACACACACACACAAGGGGGGAGAAGGGGAGGTGCAGAGCACCATCTCTGCTTTAAAACACTGTGAACTAGAGTAAGTTACAGATCAACTGATTGTGAGGTTTTCCTGGAAATGTAAATATACTTCTAAAAAAATCCATCTTGATGTTCTTCCCTCCTCCAAAAAGTGCTATGCCTGCCCCCACAACCAGAAGGTTTCCCGAAAGATTACTTTTCCAATCATCACTACCACTAACGATCTTTTGACTGCTATTTTAACCGATTAAATCATATCACTTAGTCAACACAATGTTGATATGACCTAGAGTTTGGCTGCATTTATTCCAAGGATATTATCAGAGAAGTGAAAAATTGAGCCTTAGAACCTTAGAAAAATAATGAATACTTACTTATACCTATTTCAAGACTGTCCAGTGCAGTCACAGCTTCGTTTTGTGGGGGCAGGGAGGGAGGTTTTGGGGCTTGCTTTCTTAATAAAGACCATAAATAATGTGACCCACAGGGACCTCAGGAGAGAAGATAGTCTGAATCCCCTGTCCCAGCTCACCATCAAGAAACACAGTAGGGTAGAAGGCAAACCCTACAACTGGGTCACATCAATACAAAGCCCACACATGCCATGACAGTCACCCCCAGTGCCCTATTTCATACTGTGACCCCTATCATCCCCCACTGGTATGGAACAGGGAGAGGAACAGCAGCAGCAGGAATCCCTTCATCCCCCATTACAGAGAAAAAGTAGCATCAAGATAACATTGTTTTGCCATCTCCCATAAGAGCAAAGAATCGTACACAGAATCACACACAGAATATGCTGAGTTGGAAGGGACCCACAAGCATCGTTGAGTCCAACTCCAGACCCTGCACAGCACCATCCCAAAGAGTCAGAGCATGTGCCTGAGAGCATTGTCCAATCACTTCTTGATCTCTGGTAGGCTTGGTGCTGTGACCACTCCCCTGGCCTGTTAGGTATGCCCTTGGCTCAGAGCACAGCATAAAACCAGGGGTCAGGATGAGTGAGATAGCTCAAGGGCCCACAAGGATGTGCCTGTGTAGGGGCTGCCCCAGGCAAAGTGCCAAGAAAACAGGGCTGCAAGAAACTCCTCTCCTGGGCCATAGCTGGGGGACCTAGTCTAGGGCTCAGTGCAAAGTTCAGGTTAGAGATAGAGCCAGGCTGAGAGAAAAATGCAAGTGTGGGGGCTCAAGTGATTCACAGCTGCAGGACCTCTCTCCCACTGAACTCATCTGCATGCAGGTGAGATGAAAGCTGTAATCTGCCCCTCACAGCTGCCACTGTAGGCTGTAAATACCTTCAGGCAGACATCATAAACTTCATTACACCTGGCTAGCCTCAGGTTTTTAGTACAGCATCCCAAAACATTACTTGCTCCTGCTCCTCACTTTCAAAGGGGAAAATACATATATATATTCCAACAACATTTCATAACTTCCAGAAATGCATTCCTGCAGACGTGCTGTACCCTAATCTAGCCTTTCAAAGCTGCTGAGAGAGCTGAGGCAGGCACCCAGGGGCCCTGCCTGCCAGACTACCCCCCTGGGGCTCTCTCCCCACCCTGCTCTGGGGCCTCTATATCCCGTGGTCAGCATTGCTCTGTCCCACTTGCTCAACTCCACTGCTGCAGGAAGAGCTCTGTTTCTCCTGGGCTTCTTCATGGGAAGCTTATGGCTAAAAGGAAGGCATGCATGCCCAGCTGCTCACTCTTCTTAGGCCTGTTATGCAGTTATAATAAGGACATACCTTGGGTTACTGCCACTTCATTGCTGGTCACAGCCCTGAATTGCTATTCCAACCTCTTTGGCTGGATTAACAAAAACTTTGCATTACGTAGCTTTTCATCAGAATCAACTTAAAATGGAAAAAGGTGCTCTATTTTCCTCTTTTTTTTCTTGATAGGGAGGTTGTTTTTTTTTAAATAAATCTACAATATGCATAGAAACACACACATTCTTTTGAAAATTAACTGTAAAGCTGGTCATTAACTGTAAAACAATCCTGACATCTAAAATTTTGCTTAAATTTTAAAAAGACTGAAAAAAATATTTTAAATATATCTCCACATGAAAGCTAACCAAGAGTAGTAAGTAACCAAGTCACTAAATCCAGCAGAATAGAAATCTGTGAGTAGAACTCAGGAGATTGCTCCTTTCAAATTAAAAACTAGCACTTCCATGTTTGGGGAAGAGTTGCACACCTCCACAACTTGCCAGCTAAATGTCTGTTGTGGTATTAGCTCTGTTTTTACATTTTTTATATCCTAGGTATAATGTGAATAACAACTATCTATGAACATGGGGTTAATAAAGGAAATAATATTTTACCTTTGCTGATGACAGCAAAAGACATCCAACAATGTCTGCACTCTTAAATCTTTATGCACTCTTAAATGCCTTATTCTATCAAATTGTAGTTCAACCATGACTCTGAGCAGAGGCCAGTGAAGTATCCAGCTTCAAAGTGTTCAGAGAAGGGGCCTTGTAAATAATATACATAATTTTATCTTTTGCATTCATTTTTAACCCTGAAAGAAAATGCAAGCAAAAAATTAATTATTAAAATAATCTATTGCATTCTTGCAGTTTTCATTCTTTAAAAAAATATTAATTATGTGCACCAAGGAATATAAGGAGCATAGAAACAAAACTACAGTGCATCAGCTTGCAGGTTTCCAGACGTTATCAGTGGTCAGATTTCAAAAAGGAAACAGCTTCCTCTGTTTCCACAGCTTCCATTTAGCTATAAACTTTCCTTCTAAAAGTAATTTATTCTGGCAACAATTAGTCCATTACACACAGCCCTCAAAAAAAATTAGCAACTACTCAGAAGTAAGCTAAAATGATGAGCTTAATTGCAACTCATTTGGGGGAGAAGAATAAATCTGGCTTATCTTCAACTATCATTCTTTTAAAAGATAAAGTATAAAAATCCTTAAAATGTTGTGAACTCAGGAAGAGACCATCAGTTTCAGAAGAAATAATAACGTTTGTGTAAAAGCTTTTACCATAGCCAACCTAATACACAGAGTAGGATTCAACAACACACAATTAGGAATATACATTTTGACACTTTTAAGGAAGCTGCCCTGCATAACTCAAAACTTCTTATCCAATGTTTATTCAGTAGATCATTTATGTATAATATTTGATATCAAATATTCAGTAAAGTCTCAGGATACTAAGACTCCAGCCTTGGGCACTGTAAACTTAAAAACTAAGTAAATTTAATTTTCTTCCCATTGAAAACCATGACAATTGAAGCAAATTCTCTACAGTGCCTCTTGCAATACTTAACATACCAAATTCTTCTTAACCTATGTCATCCTGAATCTCACCTTCTGCCATAAGTTACATAGCTAGAATAGAAATTGCCAGAGATAAAATCTTGCAGCCTTCATCTGCCAAGAGCTTTGTAACTTCTAAGACTGGACCAGACACTGTATTATTACCAAAAGGGACACTATTTCAATCTTTATTATTTTTCAGCAGAAAAACAGTTAAAATAGAATACCAAATACTAAATACCAAGCATTTCTGTCCCAGAATTCAACACTACACAGATGAAAGGGACAGTTTAAGCTCCTCTGACCCGTAGCAAAAGAAATCAAGCCTTGCATTCAGATCATGCTTGGAAATTTTCTCTGGTATTATTACAACAATATATTTCTGTGTAACTCCTTTCCCAGCTCTGGCTGGTATTTTCTGACAGGAATCTCACCCATCAGAAAAAAAAACTCATCAGCTGAAAAAAATGTTTTATGAAAACATAACAGATTCAAAGAGATTATGAGGAAACACATACCCTAAATGCTCTGATTCCCACTGGTTTTCCTGGCTCTCCAAAGCAGGCTGGGGCATGGCCTGGGCAGAACACAGCTGAGGGGATTTAGAGGCAGCTACCACCAGTTTGCAAGAAGCAATGTCCTTCAGACATGGACCACGTGCCAAGCAGTTTGTTTCATCAAAGGTGGCCTGGGCAGCAGCAGCAGTACAGCAGGCATCCATCTTTCTGTGGTGCACCAAAACCTCCAATGCCCACAAATGGAGGGGTGGAGAAGTGTTTGCAGTTCTGCATGGAGCAGGTTAGAAGTCAGCGTTGGACATGACTTGCTTTTTGAGTGGGCAATGACTCAGCTCCAGCACTGCCAGCAGGTGCATGAGCCCGGCACTGCCTCTGAGCTGTGGTACAGTCGCACTTTGGGGACCTGAGCTGGTATTTCTATCTTACACTACATAAAAACACTGATTTGCTCCAAGATGGCTCAGCCAGCTCTGAAGCAAGGTGGTCCTGGAGACACAGGTCCTAAACTCTCCATAAACCCTTCCTTGCAAAAAAAGGAAAAGCTATTCCAACCACCAAGGCAGGAACAGCCAGTTCCGATGCTTTTGCTTATCGGTCAGTGGTTTAGGGAGCAAAGGAAGATAAAGATACAAGGAGGGGGATGGAGGGGGGAAAGAGGTTTTTTTAGCAGGCCCAGTGTTAGGTCATCCTGAGTTCAGATTTCAAAAAAAAATCATGATGGCACGTTGCCAAGATGACCAATATTTCTGAAGGAGTTGCTTTTGAAATTATTCTAATAAAACAGACTTAAAAGCATGTCTATATTCAGTATTGGTGCCGGCTCTTGATATTAAAACCTTATCTCTCCTCCTCCCTTCCTGACCCACCATTAAATACAATTAACTCCACTTTCTTTCCAATGCCTTCTGCTTTCTTGGCAAAGACCAGGCTGCAAAGCCTATCAGAAAGCAGAGAATGGAGGCAGGAAGGATGAAACACAGTGGGAGAGCTGTGCCCAAAGCTGATGATCTGAACACAATTTAGCTTACAGTTAATTCTCAGCAGGATTTTTGTAATGTCCTTTATCACCTATGAAGCCATTTCCTCATTATTCATTATCATTACACATAGCAAGACAAGGAAAGATGTTTCTGCACAAAATGGAAAACCATTAGCATAGAATCACAAATCACAAAGGCTCAATGAATTTTAGAAAAGTAACCAATTCTTGCTTCTGTTCACTAGGGAAAAGTAGTAATACTACATCCCACTGAGGTATCTCTAGCAAAACCCCTGAACATTCTGTGCAAAAGTCCTCTGGACTTGTCAGAGCTCCTCTCAGAGGGAAATCAAGAAGTCCCATCCAGTCTGCACCCTCCAGTTCTCACTCTTGTGTCACACAGAGCACATGTTTATGCTGTTTGCCCTGTTACATTTTAATACGGGAAAGTCATCTACAAAGAATAAGACAAAACAGTGTAATACACATTTCAACTTCGCTCCTTCCTGGAATCCACTGCTAATGCATTTCAGCCGCAAAGTGTACCAAAAACATTTAGCTTATTGGTATTTTTTCAAGTCATGTATAGTAGAACGATTCTTAGTCAAGAGTCATAAAGATCTTCTATAGCACTCATTTCTACTAATGCATGAGGGAAAACTTGTTTTCACCATCACAGACAAGAAATCTGCCTCAGTAGATAAAGACAACTAACTCATGAAGCCAAGAGTCAAAAATATTTCAGAGGCAACCACAGGTCAACATGACATTTCCTTTATCTGATCTTGGATTGTGCTTGCACATGGCAAAAGGAAAAACATGCTGATAACATTTGTGGTGTCTTAGTACTGAAATTGAGTTTGTGTGCACCTGTGAGAAAGCACAGGCAGATTGCAAACCATTACCTGCCTTTGGCAACTGAAGGAATTTACTTTTTCAGTGAATGGAAGTCTGAAAGGAACTACTTCCACAGAGAATACTAGAAGCTCACTAAGTCACAGGTATGCTGGAAAGGCAATATGCAAGAAATTAGGCTTTTTGTATTCCTACAAAATAACATTTTGAGCTTCGGGGACAAAGCCAAACTCCTGCATACTAATGTCAACACAAAGACAATTTACCTACACATACGTAACAACCTCATTGCAAAACCTGGCCATTAAACTTCGTCCCTTCTTCTAATCCCCTGTACTATGCACTTTTTGCAACTGACTGTTCCTTCTTATTTGACCTGTTTAACCTCACTGTTTAATCTTTCTACTCCCAGACCACTTTTGCTGCTCTCTCAGCTCACAGAGAGCTTCCATTAGAGCTCTCCTCAGCCTGGAGGAATGTTAATTGTTGTACAAATCACCCTGTAAAAGTGAGTATCATAAAAAAGAGCTGAGCAACAGAAACTCAACCACTAGTCCAACGCATTCAGCTCTGTTTCCGTCATTCAAAAAAAAATGAAGACAAGTCAAAACCAGAAGTTTTGTTTTCAGGTAGAAAAAAAGGAAAAATGTAACACAACTGTGAAAAAGCTGAACACAGAAAGAAAACTAAACTTCTTTGGAGATGAAATAGCACAATGCAAGTATGTAAGGAAACCACAAACAGAAATCTTGGCACAGATTAAACTCCAAAAGACAGATACGATTTTTTTTTTTAAAACTACAGCCTGTTCTAAGAGAGGAGGTTTATCTTTCCTTATTGTTCAATTAAGCATTTGCCCCAGCTCCTTCTCATATGTACACACTATGAAAAGACCCATTAGTTAAAAAAAAAAAAAAGAAAAAAGGGTAGCCCATTTTTATAGTATAGTTCTGGTAACTCCAACAGCCTATCATGAACTTCAATTAAACACACAGGTAAGTGGACAAGAACACACCTCTAGTCATACACTCACTGAACGAGCTGTGAGGACAAGCACTACCAGGAACAAGCCACCGAGTAGTCGGGGACAAGACAGCAATGTCAAGAGAACTGGTGGCGTCAGCAAACAACAGAGAGGCCCACCAAGGTTTCCACAGGAAAAAAACAAGAAGTATTAAGCAGTTTTGGGAGACCCAGTAGTTAGAGGCAAACCTTTTATAAACTCAGTTGGAAAAGCATACAGCACCAGATTACACGAGCCATTACACCAATCTGCCGCAACTGCAATGTTGTGG
This sequence comes from Corvus cornix cornix, assembly GCF_000738735.6. Taxonomy (NCBI): domain Eukaryota; kingdom Metazoa; phylum Chordata; class Aves; order Passeriformes; family Corvidae; genus Corvus; species Corvus cornix. The sequence continues at coordinate 61,176,192 of NC_046333.1, forward strand.
CCTCTTCACTGGGCTGAATCCTCAGCCTCTGCCTCCACTTCCTCCCACCACAAAAACCTCTCACTAAATGCTCTAGGACTTTGTGGCCTCTCTGCAGTCCAGCTAAAAGTATTCTGCTCTTCCATTTCTCTCCAGCTACAAGTACTGCACCAGATTTTTAGATTCTGAGTTTGAGGGAAAAACAAAAAAGGAGCTCCTATGCTAGATGGCAAATCTCCTGCGGCAATCCACAAGTTGGAACGGATCAGGGGGCCAGATCTGCAGCTCTGACCTGAGCATGAGGCTCTCACAAACACACTTGGGACATCAGCATCAGTGAAGAAGCAGAGGGTGAAAGAACATGCTACTACAGTGGCCTTTCCTATAATCTTATAATGAATGATGCCTCAGAGAGAAACAAATGTCTAGTCAGTGAAGGCACAATTTCCTAATTTCTTTCACTCTTAGAGAAGGCTTTATTTTCATAGTCTTTTTTAACTGCTTAATGGGAACCCAGTATATCTGCCATACTTCAATTTTCTACATTTCCGTTGATTACAACAGCACTTCCCTGCACAGAACACACTGCACACCCTATTCAGCAGCTGACATATTGGTATTTTGGTGGCTTCTGACAGAGCTTAACTTTCTCCCTTTCATTTGCTTCCTTTGAAGTCTTAAAAGGAATACATCTATCATCTTCTTACTAGAAATATAGAAAAGCCCTACAGGTAATAGGTTTACTACCAGCTATGGGTTTTCTAGCAAACACAATGCTATATGGTCAGAAGTGTGTTTCCTGCCCAGAAGCATGTGGGGCTATCAGAACTAACTCCACAGACCAATTCCCTCCCTTCATTGACAACTCACCCTGATACTGTTTTGCCCCCAGGGCATCAAAAACTGTATGAGCTTACGCTCCACAAAAGAAGCAAAAACTGTATGGACTTATCCTCCCCCAAAAAAATAATTTTTATCCTGCTACTGTTTCATCAATCACAGAGTGAGAGAATGCAGGTGTAAGTCTGTGCATGCAAGGGGCTTCAAATCTCCCTCTCTCACCCTGAGGACTTTTATTAGTGTTATAAAGTCAGAATCTCAGCTAGACTGTTTCTTTCATCACATCACTTGGAGACAATCAGTTGTACCCGATAACAAGCTGCCTAACTTCTCCTTTCAGAATCCCAGACTGTCCAGCCTAACCTTGAAGGGGGGAAAGTAAAATAAATGACTTCTCTCTTAGGGTTTGGCTTCAAACAGAAGGCAGAGAGTAGAAATGACTGGGAATTGATGTGTGGAGATGTGAAAACACTAAGAGAGGCATTTCAAACCTCTTCCCAGGTAACTTCATAAGAGACGATTTCAGACTTGAAAGCACTGCCTTGATTAAGGTACCACTACTAAAAAAAAAAAAAAAAAAAAAGTTAACTTCAATCAAATCAAGTGACTGTGGAAACCTCTTTTAAATACCACTGCCTGCAATCTCATAGAGTCCCAGGCAAAGTTCCCAAAGACTTCAATAAAACATTTGTCTGGGATAAGGAGTGCCAGATTTGGCCCACTTTAATACATTAAGTCTGTGGTAGGTGAAAAACTGAAACATGGAGCAGTTGTGAAACTACCCTCATAGCCAAGGAGATAAGAGAAAACAGCACTCATCCTTCCCCACAATGGGAACATGCAGAGGGTGGATGGGAAAGTTAAAAAGGAGGAGGGAGCAGGAATTTTAGGATAAAAATTATTTAATATCCTCCCAGTGTGGGCTGGAAAGGATTGTGTTATGCCTGTTAGAGAAATTGGCTGGAGTGGAAGGCTGAGAAAGTGTTCAAGGACGCGTTTGTGTGAGCGCGCTTGTGAGTGTGTTAAGGGTCAGGTCTGTGCAAGTTCACAAAGTTTAGTCAATTCTCCTGCCAACTCTTCCCAGCTTGAGACAAATACAGATAACCTCGGCTTAACCCAACTTCAAGCAAACCTTCACTTCTCACCCCCACCCTCAATTAGTAACTTTCAATCCAAAGTGCCTAAAAATAAACTGTGAAATCACCTCAGTTACAGCTCTAGTAATGCACTTTTCCATAAACTTCTCCATGTCACTGAACTGATTCAAATACCATTTGCTAAAAGACAAATAAATGTACGGGAGGGGTGCTGTGGCTTGACTTCCCAGGTTTTTACCCCTGCAGAACAGTTTTTCTACCCCCACAGCAAACAAGGCTGCATTAGTGTTACCTGCTGCTGCTTTTAAGATATGCAATGCTAAAATAGCTGGTTGGATTGCTTTTCAAACAAGACGGGTTTCTTGCACAGCAAAACACTGTTATTCAATACATGCATTTCATAATAATTTCAGGACCTTTTTTTTTCTCCCTGTCCCCCAGCTGGGAACATCCATGCTCAAGGCAAACTCCAGCATCAAGACCACCCAGATTCATCTTCATCTCTCAACTGTCTGCCTCTGCTGCACCGAGATAAAAATCTAGACAGAGCCTTTATTATTATTTTATCCAGAACTTGTCTAAACCTTCACCTGCAAAACACTGACTCACTCTGTCTTTAACCACCTGAAGAACGCAAAGGAAGATAAATTAACTCATGGGCATAGAAACTCAACAGGCAACAGCATAAACTTGCAAATCAAACAGTGAAAGTCAGAGCAACAACAGAAGTTTTTCAAACAGATGAAAACTCAAGTCCTAAAAATAGAAGTCAGGGAAGCATGGCTGATCTGTTCCTTTTGCCATAGTTCTATTTTATCATCAGATCATAGCTAATAATATTTAATTTGTGTCTCATCAATCCCAAATTAATAGCTTTGAATACTAAATAATCACCACCACACACAATTTTAGGCAAGAGTTTCCTAAGAAAACAAGATATTGGCAAATAGACAACTCTTTTCACCTCAAGTCTTTTTAGAGAGGAAAGCTGATATAAGCTACAACATTCCAAGTTCGGGTAAAAAGCTGGTGGATCACTAAGTTACCACTTAAAGCTTATCAAATGAACTTTAACGCTACAGCATGTTTGATTTTTCCCTCTTGCCCACCTCATCAGCCCCCATTGCCAAAGCTCAGTGACAAATTGCAACATCTCTGCTTTGAGTGTAATTGCATTGGTCAGAGTCACAAAAGATTCTGTAGAGTGCTAGGAAACAGGAAGCAAAAACCGCTGCCTTTCATTTTGAGAATTAGTATTCTGTGTCTGGAAAAGCCTCCTGCCTGAGACTATTAGCAGGTCACATCTCAATGCCCACCTTGCTCAGTGGAATACCTTAGTAGTGGTGGCAACATACAAAGCTTTCCTGCTGCAAAGGAAGCCAACAGTGCTGTCCCACTAAAAGACAGTGTCAGGCATTTGAAAAGACAGAGGAACCTCTGAAAAATAGGTATTAAAAACCTTAACGCGACCCTTTAGATTACAGGAAAACCTTCACCCATCATTTTGACACTTCACACATCAGTATGATAAGATTATCATACCAGAATGAGCATGCTACATTAGCACAATGGAAGAAAATGAACCATTTTCTTCCAGACCTCACATGTCAGTGAAATTTAGCAAATATTTACCATGTTTTGGATGTTCTAGGAGTCAAAATGTTTAAACTTCCACCATAAATTATAACATAGTATCAAAAGGCTAAGGTAAGTACCATGACTGCATAAAATATTTCTATAGGTGTATTACCAAAACCACTTTTGCTGAATTGTCATCAAATGGGGAATTTATACCTGCAGTCCCTGTTCCCAATTTGAGTAAGAGGGCAGCTGCTCCATTCTGTGATTATCCCAGTGCCCCAGATTCAGGGGAAAGCCAAACAAAACACATTCAGGAGGGCAAGTCAGGAATTCTCTGGCTTTGTCCTCAGCAGTAGAAATGTAATTTTCTTCTGTGTTGTTTGGATTATCATGAGGGGTCAGCACTTAAAAATTCACTGTAAACCATGTTACAAAGAGGCAATTATGGTAATAAGGGAGTATAATAAACTTTGCAGTTTACCCACTGTTATCCACACTTAATTTACTTTACAGGTAGAGTTAAGTGCTTCGTATCAACACTGTTTTTTCAAGCAGATAACCAATACATGATTCTTAATTTGTGGCACTTTGGGGAGGGGGTGAGAGGAAGGGAAAGACAGACAAGGCACTGTTCACTGTCATGCTTTCTCAGTCAATGCTTTTCACCTCTGCAACCAAGTCTTCTGCAGAAAATGGATATGGCTGAAAGTGTTTGGAATAACAACACCTCCATTTGTAAATGACAAATGCTGATTTCTTTCAACAGGAAGGAGACATACTTCTACCACCATTTTCTCCAGGAAGTAAGTCCTCAGCTGCACCAGGCAAAGCAATGGTAAGTACTTAGCATATTCTCGCTTGCAACATAGAATGAGTCGACAAATGCACAATAGGACCTAATGTAACCCTGAATCCAAAGCAAACAATTCAGGAAAAGGTGAATATTTTTTTCTCCCCAGTAGCTACATACTTTGACTCTGTTTGTTTTCTATATGTGCTGTCCTTGCGTTTATGATTTTGCATTTTGGGAGGAGAAAATACAACAGTGTTCAAAATTATTCTCTGCAACTATTCATTATGATTCCAGGAATAAACAAACATTTTCAACTGATTAGAAAACCTCAGTGAAACCAACTTATCATTTCATTAATTCTTCATTCAGTTAAAGTAAACAAATAGGCTTCATGTGAGGTTAGCTCCAGGGTTTATTCAAGTCACATCTGACATTAATGTTTTAACCAAACCCATTATGCAGTGATTTTCATGGCCTTCCTCAGGGAAAAAAAAAAAAAAAAAAAAAAGGACAACCTCAAAAGATTTGGGAAAGGCAGACTTTGTGTTTTCACAGTCCTGGGAAAAACTTGGGGTTGTCCCACACTGCAGTTAGAAGAAAAAAAAAAACAAAACAAAACACTCCCTCTAGGAGTGATGCAGGATTCCCAGACCTCGCCTGAGCAAAGAGAGCAAGTCCAGATGGCACCCAGATTTGCTGCTATTTCACAGGGCCTAGCTAAGCCCAAACCCGGGAAAAATACGGCAGGCCTGCTCCATACAGACTGCAGTCCTGGGCTACGTGCTGCTCTATGAGCTGTTCCTCATAGAGTCAAGGTGATCAAAGACCTGTTACCCCACAAAAAACCCAGTACATTTATCGCTAAAGGTATTACCCTACGGAAGAAATTATTAGTTTGAGAAAGTGGGGAGAAAGCAAATACACTGCAATTATAAAATCTTACAGTGAAAAGTAATATTTTCACAAACTGCTTCAGCGAGTAGAAAGACAGGTTTTCAGGAATTTTAGATTTTTCACCAGAAGTGCTTAGAGCCCAAACAAAAAAAGCACTGTTCTGCAAGGGCAGGAAAAAAGCCATTATGCAGAAGCAGTTGAATTCCTTAATCCAAGCTGCCTGACAGGGTAAAGGTAAGCCAGCAGGTAAAATGATTAAGTACATTGCTTGAAAATATTACTTCTTAATAAAACCAAAATAATTTTCAGTGGAGAATTTTAATACTGAATATATACATATATACATACACACACACATATATATATATATTTATATAAAGATTTAAAACTATATCAGCATAAGCTTCCTGCCCAAAACAAGAACAAGCTTTAGTGGAAACATTCCTTCAAAGCCATCATCTTTTCACCATGTGTTGTCCAGGGCTTATCACAATTGCAACACAGTGAAAAACCTTCTATAACACACAATTTCTATTCCATTTCATACTTGTCATAAACTTTATGAAAAAAAAAAGATTGCTCTTATCTGTGTTTTCTCTATTGGGTCCAACTTCTTTGCAGTCCACCAAAAACACTGCAATAATGTCTTTTGCTACACTGCTCTAAAGGCTAATTTCTCATAGCAGAAATAGAAACAGTAGTGTGGAAAATCCATAGGACACAGTAGCTTCCTTCCCAGTGTACAAATGGTGAAAACAAACAGGAAATAGAGATTAAAATAGGATGAGCAGAAATAGACTTCTGACTCTTAACAGAAAAAAAAGCTTATTTGTAAGCAATGCTTTTCACAAAATACATGGTTTTTATGTAAATGTTCTTTTTTTTTTTATATATATATATATTAAGTAACAGTATTTTAACCAGAACCCAAAATGTTTGCATTTAGTCTCAGCCCATTCTTTTTCACAGCCTGGGCTCCACTCTATTATGTTAGATCTTCATACTTCCCATTTCCCTTATGGGGGGATGAAACATTTCACTGCAGGTGTATTCTGAACAGCGTCCAAACCTACAGGGAAAGAGGGAGCTACACTCCTGTGGGACACAGCCGCAGCAATCTGCAAACCTGAGTTTGCAAATATACTGCAGAGTTTAGACAACAATGTAACACAACACTACAAACAATGTCAAGTTAGAGACATTTGAACGCTGAATTCCCCAAGGGAATTTCCTGCAGGTCAATCAAAACACACCCTGATATGGTGGGGAACACGCAGCAGCCCTTCACCTTCTTGTCTTTCAGTCATTTCTTTCTCATGATGCCAGGGTGTCACCTTTGGCTTTGTCCTCTGCCTGCCTCCATACACCTACAACTGACCTAAAATCCTGCCTGCTTTAGCATTTTAGTGCCTCCCCTTCCTGTTCTATTCATAAAACCAAAACACTCAACCCAGTCCCTCATTATTGTTGCTGAGATGCGAGATAATCTCTTCCCTTCTGGCTGTGACAGAAGTAATCTTGTCCCCTGAAATCCATTCAAAATGCAAAATTCATTTTTTCTGGATTACTGCCTCAAGCACATTCCCCCTATTTCATCCTGCCAGTCCTCCTACTGGCTCCCCCTTTTTCTACTACATTAAGCACAAATTGCTTGCCTTCATCTTAAGGGTTGTTCTTAGATGATGACAACTGACGCAACTGCCCTACACATTCACTTAAAACCCAGGTAACGAAACCTAATTGTAGTTACATACAAAATCTCTTGCATAAGGAGTAGATAGCACTCAAAGCCTTGCACTTTAATAACCAACATAGTAGTGTACAGCTTCTCACAACAAAACCTCTGGCACACAGATGAGGTGCTCTCCTCTCTTTGCAGGTTGAGCCCAGTGCGGGCTTTTAAAACAGCTGAACTTCTGAACCATTTTACAATGGGCTTCCATTTTACTGGGCTTCCAACAGAGACATTCTGGTGTGTGGGAAGTGCTGGGGCATCTTCTTGGCAACAACCGCACCCACAGGAAACCTCACCAAAAACGGCATGGTGGTATTTCAATTCCTTTCTCCCCCTCAGAGCGAGTTCACTCAGAAAAGACTTTTAACTCCTGTGATACATTGTCTCATTTTATCAAGCTGGTACAATTTCAAAGAGGTAGTTCAGGCTCCATGAGACACACTTCGCTACCTGACAGTGCATGTATTTCTTTCCACAATAAGAAGGGTCCACTGCTTGTAGGTATTTAAACCTGCAATTTTTGCAACCATCCCCTAAATCCTCTGCACCTAATGGCCAAAATAAGGGGAAGAAGAGTTCAGAGGGACAACTTGTAATTTCAGTTAATCTCCAAACTAGGGAACTGAGACCAAATTGATTTTCAGGTCCTGCACGTCTACCACACCCGCAATCCAACCCTCTGGCTGGTCAACCTCCAGGAACACATCAGCTCCCCAAACCTTAGACCTGCCTGACCCGGTGTGAATGGAAAGGAAATCCAAAGTGCTCAGATCAAAAGACAATGGAGGCATGTTCTAACATAGTTTCCACAGATCATTTTAGGAGGTGGCATAGTATCTCTGGAAAAGTCCGACAACTGTATAAGCTAACACTTAAGTTAACATTATTAAATGGGTTCAAAAAAAATCCCGAACAACTAATGGTCCTTTATTACGTACTTGAAGGAAAGCTGAAAGATAAATAACAAAGGAAAAAGAAATCTCCAAGCAAACATATGAATGTATAGACTGTGCACCAAAGAAAAGCTTCCACCCAGGAACCATTTTAGAAGCAGCATCACACATCTCACCAGCAGACTAATTTTCACATGCTGAGACAGTGGTAAAACACTTCTACATGGAACTTTAGAAAAAGAACCCCTCTTTTGTTAAGGATAGTGGGTAATTGGAATAGTTTACCAAGGATGACTGGCAAATTGCTGTTACTGAAGGTTTCTAAGAACAGTTTCTAAGTCAGTCATCTGTCAGGAATGATACAAGGCTGTTTCAAGCTCAGGTACAGAGAAGGACATGTTAGCCTGTTTTTCATGACCCAATGCAGCACTTGAAATTTTTGTCAATGTGCACCAAAAGCTAGGGAAGTCTTAGACTCCCCAACATAAAAACAAGATGATAGAAAATGTTGAAATCACTGGATCAGCACGCATTCACATGCCTGCCCAGTCTGGGTGCACTTTGCAAAGCATAGTGGGGATTTTGGTACTGTTACCTCCTGCTCCAGTAGAGCTCCAGTTTCCTCCTCTGAACCTTCTCAGACCTGTGGTATACACCTTGTATCCTTCTGCCCTACTAGGATCCAAGATGCTCTCAAGGTCAGGCAGGCTGCTTACTTTGTTCAAAAGTAAAGAAATGTGCTCTCAAAAGAGAACATCTTCAGGTTCTCCCTGTGCATTTCCTGCCCGTTGGAATAATGGTATAGGAAACAAGTTGCTATCTTACCTGCCTCTCCTTCCTGCCAAGTATGCCATGAGATCCAAGTGGTAGTCCTATCTTTTCTTTCTAGGTCCTGAATGCACTGCAGCCCAGTATAAACCAAAGATTACATTCTGTTTTCATCAAATGCTGTATCAGGATATGTGATGAGGGAAAATTTAAAAAAAAAAGGAACCAAAGTTAGCTTTTGAACCTCCAGACATGTTCTTACATCAAGGCTATTGCAAATGACCTTGCACTCAAATTACCCTTTTCCAACTTACTGCATCCCTGCTCCTTTTGTGTGTCCTGTTACCCAGAAGCTTTCAGGATTCACCAATGCTTCTGTGAAACTTCCAACCTGCAACATATTGTTCCTGTCTATAATTTACTCATCAGAGTTAGAAAAGCCAAAGCCGTTGAATATGGCAAGAGAAGGGAAGAGAACAAGAAAAACCACTACAGAAGTGCCAGCAGCACAAGGAAAACCAGGGGAAATGTGGGTCCTTCATGTGAAAAGGCCAAGGGACCTGGTGGCAAAGGACACGGATAAAGCTGAGGTACTTCACTGTTAAGACTTGTCTTCAGAAATCCCAGATCCTCGAGACCAATGGGAAAGTCTGGAGAAAGGAAGACTTACTGTTGGTGGAGAAGGATCTGGTTAGGATCAGACTTAAACTCTCCATGCTCGAGGCCTTGGGGCCTAACTGGATCTACCCAAAAGTGCTGAGAGAAATAGTCAATGCCATTTTGAGGATGCCCTCAATCTATGAAATGTCACAGCAACTGGCAGACTTTGTCTCAAAGACCAAAAGAAAACAAATGTCCCTTTGAGAAGGGCAAGAAGGACAATCCGAGCAACTAGAGATCAGCCAGTCCTCACTTTAATCCATAGGAAGGTGATGAAGCAAGTAATCCTGGAAACCATTTCAGAGGGATCTGAGCAAAATGGAGACTGAGGTGACAGGAATCTTACAAAGTTCAAAGAGAAATGACAAGTCCCACCTCTGCGCAGGAATAATTCCAGGCACCTCTATCATATGAGGGAGACCAAGAAAGCTGAGACTGCTCAGCGCGGAAAAAAGACAACTTGGGAGATCTTATCAGCAACCTCACACCAGTGGTAATGTGGGACAGGAAAGGAGGGCAGGCAGGAAGGTTGACACAAATCTCAAGACAATTCCAAGTAACCATTGGGGTATCTCCTACTAGAAGCACAAGAAAAGCATAAAGCTGTAGCATTTAGTACGAGGGGGTCTTCCATCAAAAATTAAAGCTGTCAGCTTATAATTAGAGAAACTAATGTATAACTGCAATGACTGTAAATAGAAATGTCATATATTAGATTTTATAAGATTAATTTTTTTCTAATCACACTTAATATGTGATTTATGAAGACAGCAATTACATTAATACAGCTAAACAGTGGTTTGTATCATTTTATACTGGCCTTGCTAAAGAATCAGATTCCTTTATCTCAACATTTCTACAAAATTGACTCCATGGAACCACATCCATCAGTAGGAAACAGACTGGAATGATGAAGAAAGCAAGCTGGTTTATAGCAGCGTGAAAAATTTACAGTTTAACTAAGATTACAGATTTCATGTGATATAAAGACAAAAAGTCCGCAAAGAATGCCAATAAACTAGTATCTTTTTTCTAACTCATCTCCCACATGAGCACAGAATAATCCCTAAAGAGGAATCTGGGGGTGAAGCACAGGACACTCATCTCAGGCAGTGGAAGAGTGTTTCCTACACACATTGTAGAGATATACAGTTCTTTGACAATACATAAGACTAGAGAACTTTTTTTTAGATAAATATCTCCTGCTGATTAAAACAAATGTTTTGATAAATCCAGGTGTTTATTCTAGCAGCAGGAAGGAGTGACAATGATAACATTTCCTCCTTACTCTCAGGCATAACAAATTTTTAAAAACTCCCATGTTCCACCACGAAAGACATTTGTCAGCATTTTCTTTCCATACACAAGAAAAGACTACACTAAACTGGCTGAAATAAATGAATGCATTTATGGTGGTATTCTCACGGGGACCAACAATGCACATGGTAAAATCAAGGATTTGATTTTACATTCTCTGTGATGATAAAACTCAAATAATACATCTAATCATGAAAAATGTCACAGAAAATATGACAACAGAGGAATCCCTTAGAAAAGCTATCTCAGTCCTTGATCTTTGCATTCACTTTCCTTGAAATATATTTGTTAACAAGAACAAATAATCACCCAGTCAGCATTGACCCAAAAATGTGTTAAAGACACCATAACTGTCCTACTAAATAAATTGTCTGCTGAGCAACCCAAGCAGAGAAAATAAACATATGGTATTAGAAGTTTTATTTCGTTACTTTCTTAGACCTTGATTCTTCAGCACCTTCAGAAGTCAAATTGCACAGCATGCAAAAATCATTTGTAAATAGTGGTTATTATGGGTGTAAAAGGTGACAGCACTCCTGCTGGGAACTCTGTAGTCCCCAACTCAGAATAAAGAAAATATACTCAAAATAATGCTGCCACTTACTTACATGTCATGAATCTGGCTGAAAGAGGCACCTGTTTGGGAATTAAGATCTCTCCCATCCTTCTAAATCCCTCACCACTGTTCAAAAAAAGTTGCTACAAACAGTAGCTCTGCAGCACTGGCATGTGCAAGTCAAATGCCCGAAAAGGAGCTGGCAGGATCAAAATACAATGGAAATAAAATATCATGATCACAGACCTCACTGAATGGCCTCATTTGTGTGCATCAATGAAAGTCCCTGGAGTGAATAAAAGGCCTTCATTAAAGTCAGAGATGAAGTCATAAAGCACATGATTAGATACATTTCTGGTTTATTTCATTTATTAGTTGTGGTGGGGTTTTTTGGTTGGTTAGGTTTGGTTTTGTTTTTTTGGTGGTGGTGGTTTTTTGGTTTTTTGCTTGCTTTTTGAGGGGTGAGAAGGACTTTTTTTTGGAGCTCTTTTTAAGATATCCAGAACATATGATGAGATTACTATCTTTCAATCCCAGATATCTAAGCAGATTTCTTTTCCAGCTGTAAGCCAAGGAAACATACCAAGGAAGATGGAAATTCCTGAAGATTCTGAACTTGTTGGGTAGTAGTTAAATATTTAGATGTTGTTTTCCTCCTTCCTAGCCATGACTTCTTTTTTCCATCATTTCACTGGATTTAATTTTTTTCCTACAGAGTGATTTATGAAAAACAACAGCTAGCCAGCAGCAGAAGCAGCAACAGCATGAGCTCCAGGTGTTAGGAAAAACCCCTACATAATTAATTTTCTCTTTGATATATTATCACTTCCCCAAAAATATTATGCTTGCAGATCCAAAGATCTATCACATCCCAACGCAGTTTTAATCCATGTGTAACATTTTCCTTTGTCTTGGGTGAGACCGTATTTCCCAGGAAATACAGATAGCAGGATTCAAAAATGGATTGTTCTGTGGCAACTAATAATATATCAAGTGGTGCTTCAAGACTGACACAGTCTGGTGGTGTTGTTTTAAGGCAGAATCTAGTAAAACAGATGGCATTGGATTTCACACTCCTTTGTCAACTCAGTTCACCAATGAGCTGACACATTGATTTTTCCATTGTTTTTTACAACCTCCAAGAAGTTACAAAAATTCAAATCTAAATTCAACTTTAAGGGGTATTATAGGCCCCTTGGTAGTTTTGCCAGTTTTAACATGTTCATGTAACAGACCATATAATTCTGCAAGTTGATTCTCAGTGCCTATAGCAACACTTGAAGTTGGGATGGTTTTCTGTTGGTTAAACCTTCTCATGTAGAGACCTGAAATTCATAACTGGAATAAGTTTATTTTTCTTCACAGTGATATACACTTCTCCCAAATAAGTATTCTGGTATTACATATACACAATTTATCATCTGCAAAATGGCATCTCTTCCAGAAACATGGAAGCCTTTTAAATAAAATTATCAACTGCCAAAAGTTGACTGGGGCAGGGAATTTTCTTCTCACTCCAAGTAAGAATACAGAAAGCGATCAAGCAAGATGGGGTACCTGAGGATAACTTGGCACTGTAGTAAAGGATGAGCTGGAAAAAGCCATGCCAAGAGATCCCGGAAGCCTCAGAATGAAGACTTAAACAGTCTCAAAAGCAAAAAGAGATACATGGAAAGCTTTTGTAAAGTTGCAACATATGTAAATGCCAGGGGATGAAGACTAACAGAAGTCCAGTTTCCAAGATGTGTTGAGTCCATTTACATAAGCACTGAGGAGCTATATAATTATATCCTTATCACTGGAATAACTGTTTCAAAGAACAGGCAGAACATTCAGGATCTCCTGAAAAACTGAATTCAAACTGAAAGCCTATATTTTTTTTTTCTTCTCTAATCAAAAAATTCCCAAAATGTGGTACACAAGCTTCTTCAAATGTATGTGCAGAGCAAGAACCTCAGCTGACTTCTGCTCTCCAACAAAGAGCCAGGATCTGCTGTCTTGACATGCAGGTCTGGGAATTGCATACAACCAACCCTGGCCTGCACAGGAACAAGGTCTGTGTCCCCATCCTTGCAAAAAGCAGAACAAATATCACTGCCTCCACCACCCATAATCCACACCCCAAGTGTGCCTGGAAACTTCTGTTCCAACCTCAAAAAATCCATATATACCAGTCCAAGTGTGCCCTCCACATTTCCATGGTGATTTTTTTTTCCCCCATCTCTTCAGTAAAATGTTTTTTAAATCTATCAGCATGAAAAATATATGATATTGTTAGAGAAAAACAGCTTTCTTCCCCTGCTCTTTTTGAAGAGACAAAGTTAAAAGAGCATTTCTAGTTTGAAAAAAATGCGTGAGGCAATGAAGACTAACAGAAGTCCAGTTTCCAAGATGTGTTGTTGAGTGCATTTACATAAGCACTGAGGAGCTATATAATTATATCCTTATCACTGGAATAACTGTTTCAAAGAACAGGCAGAACATTCTGCTTTACAGATAAAAAGAGAGGGAGAGAGAGAGAGGAACACCTTCTTCCTTTAACATAGCTCCATTTTTGAAAGCTGGCAGATATTTCATTTGCAGCTTTCTCTTGAAGAATGATCAAGTTGGAGAGATGCTGCTGGCAGCAGGTCTGAAAGAATGAAGAACATCAACAAACAACATATCTTCTTTTTTTATCCTAGCGCTTTCAAATTGAAGGAATTAAGATTCCATTATTCCCCCTCTGAATCTAAACAAGGATACTTTGAAGCAAGAACCAACTAAGATAACTTGTTTAATATCCCAAGTGCTCTGCATGTAAGAGATTGCTTTCTGCATTCTCGAGGGGAAAAAACCTCTGAAGGACAGGAGCTGGCAGAATAAGGCAACAATATCCAATACAGTAAAAATGAAGTGTACACAATACATGTCCACACTGCACCTTCAAGACATCAGTGTAAAATACACTTCACAGCAACCAGAGAGTCTTTCCCTATGCTTTACCCACCCCCATGGAAGATCTGACCATCTCAACCCCCACAGAGGAAACCCTGTCATTGACACCATGAAGAGTGGGTGGCAGAGGCACAGAAGGCCTCTTGCAGAGGGACAAATTTAAAAAGCTTTGATTAAATTTTCCATGGTAACCCAAATCAGTGGCAATATTCCTTCCCTTTAAAAGAGGGTTATCGGGACTTCATGTCATTCTCTTCACCAGCTGAGAAATGTTTCAAAACTAAATGAAAACTGGCAAGTGCAGAAAACAATCACTGTTTTTCACCCCCCTGTAACACGTACAGTTGTTTAAGGACAGCACTATACCGTACTGCAATTTTTGACAGAATTTTTTTCCTTCTTTTTTACCACACAAAAAGTTTGGACACTGGGGAGAAAAAGTGGGTAGTTCTGGCCTGAAAATAAATAAAAACCTTGCCAGAAAGAAATTCACATAAAACCTACCTAGAATGATGTACAGGTTGCATGTGGCGTAATGTAGAGGCAGCCACATACTGAAAATCTGAATAGGCTGTTTTTCAACAAATAAAGTCTTTTAAAACACAGTAATAATATTGGGAGGAGAAAGATGGGACAACAGAGTTGGGCAGAGAGGTGGGAAATCAAATTATGCTTAAACACTGCAGTTCTAAGCATGATTTCATTCAAAGACAAACTGGGCTGCAATGTGTATTTTTAGCTCCTAAGTGGGTGCTCATATGCCATATGTAGCTTTTTACCACAAAGTGTTGTGTCCTAAATATAGGCTCGTGCTCCTGTTCACTGCATAATTGTGGAAATCCTTGCTCCAGTCTGAAGCCACAGGGGAAGCAGAAGCTCTTAGCAGCAATGACTCTGAGGTTAGAAATCCTCCCCCAAAGCCTAGCCAACTTTCTTCAAGACTTGTATTAAGTTAGAACTTAAAGGGTTTTAAGGATCCTTTATTCAGTGCCCAGATTCTCTTTAATCACAGCTCATTTGCTTCCCTTGCCAACACTTCCTAAATTCCCTCTCTCTCTCGTCTTTTCTCCTAAGATATCCCTGTGAAGGCTGTCTCCGGTGTTTTTCAGGGGAGGGGTGTGTAAAGGAGACATGGCAGCTGAAACCGTTCACAGAACCGTAACAGCACCATAATAGAAAGGACCTCTCTGAGGAAAGAAAACATAACCAGCTTTTAACACAAAGATTGGAAAAGAATAGATCACTAGGACTGGAATGAGGTGGAGGAGTCTGGCAAATTCAATCTTTCAGAAGAGGAATGGCTCTATTTGGAGCAGAGATACAGCCAGTGGCAACATCCTGCCTTTTTTTTTTTTCTTTTTTTTTTTTTTTTTTTTTTTTAAGTAGGCTTAAAATCACCCAGTACAGAGAGAAAACAAATAAAAGAACTGGCTTAAAGGTTAGACCACCAACATCAATAAAAGAAAATATGTCTACTTGTCTATAGTTTCCTTTCAGTTGCCTATATTTTTACACAAGAAGTATAAACAACCCTCACTTAACTGCAAAGCAATGTTCACCTCTGCATCTACCCAGGGCTGCTGCAGTGCTGCAGGAAAGCCTTGTGGCAGGCTATGAAGGGGCAGGGGGAGAGAGGAGGAGGAGGAGAAGGAAGACATGGCAGAGAGGAGCATGGAACCTCCAGATGTGAAACATTAATGACTATCACACCTCCCACCCCAGCCATCCGCAAGAGCCCGGCTTTGCAGCCAGCACGACCTTGAGGCCCTCTGTAGTGCCTCAAACTGCACCTGCGTGGGATTAAGTATCCTGATAGTGAGTGATAGCCCTGCCAGCTCAGGCTGAAACAGCTTTCAGCAGATCAAACAGCAGCAGGATGAGGAGGAGGAGGAAGAAAAAGCAGCAGAAGGAAGAGCAGAGCAGTGCCTTCCCAGCTGGAAAGAATAAGCAATAATATTGATTTAGGTTGCTAAACTTGTCCAAGGCACCACCTGCAAAAACCTGTGCATGAAATTCTTATACGTATGTTTGGAACACTGCTGGTTGCAGCTCACCCAAGAGCTACAGCCTGACAGATGTGTATCTGGACTGTAATTCGGAAATATCCCCCACGCAACTTGTAATTACGTTTTCACCTTCTTTGAATCAGCAGGTTTATGGTTACTGGCCATTTGAAATTCAGATGTGCATGGGCAGAAGAGATCTAGCACTAAGAAATTTTCTAAGGCATCAGTCAGGCTGCTTGGTTCAAATATTGCTAATAGCCCTAAAAAGAATCTGTAACATAGCAGCATTCAAAATATTCCTGAGCAGTCACATGAGCTGAGTTAGCCATGATTTTTTTAGTGCCTTGGAAATATAACTCCTGCAACTACACAAGGGGCTACAGCATCAGTTGAAGAGTCACTTCTGGTCAGTTGAGGGAGAGAGATTACAGAAAGGGAGATTTTATTAAAAATGGAAGAAAAGTATTGCAATAACCCTTTTCCAATATGTTTCTACTTACACAATCAAAGCCATTCTACCTGAAGGCTTTGTTTGAAAATAGCATTTCCAAACTTTCAGAAAAAACCAATGCTATTGCTAGATTAGAGCGAGAAGCATAGAATGTGAGAAAGTCCAATTAATGCTAAAATTCAAGAGGTTTTCTTTTTTTTTCTTTTTTTTTTTCTCTTTGCATCCTTTATTAAGAGCAGACTATCACTTCTTAGAATTTCTATTTCCACCCAAAAGTGATAGAAATATTGACTGATTTGACCTGCATGTCATGGCAGGTGGGCGTGCTTAATAAAAAACCTTGAAATGCATTCATAATCTTACAATTCAGCACTGGGTAGAAAAACAGTGTAGTACTCATACAGTGACCTAGCTTCAAGAAGAACAGGTGGATGGCAACCTGAACGTTTCCATAAAGCTACCTTTTATTCCACTCATCTGCATCTATTCATTCTCCCAAATACACACTTCTCTCCTCTAAGCTTGCAATCATAGCAGGTGAGGCATAAACACTAACTTAGATCACCTATTTTATTACCAATTAATTCAGAGGAAAGTCAACTGCTTACATACCAGTGTTAAGAGAAGAAAGCAGAGAGGGAGGCCGCAGGTGCACTTTTATGTTTGCTGAGACAAAATATTGACGGGCTTAAGAAAAGGCCTAGATGTCCTCCAAAACTCAGGAAGTGCAATAATGCCCTAGAAGTGTGCTGCTGTGAAATGGAATTTATACACACAAATAAGGAAAGCTGATCTGTTCATCTGCTGGGTGACATACTGATCACTTTTGAGTGACATTAGAGTGACATCAGTAGCAGCCAATCACAGTGCTCCATATGTATCTGGTGTTCTTTGCACTATTCCATATTTACGGATAAATACTACGAGGGTGTTAATCGTAAGCTGTGTTTTTCTTCCTCATCATGCTCTAAATAAAGCAGCTGTTTCCATCCAGCATCAAACCTGACCAAAAAATATAAAAGAAAATAAAAGAAATTTAAAAATGCAGTCTCTCATCTCAGTGTGTTCTCTGACAAATTCAGAAACAATACGTGGAAAGCGGGGGAGAGCAGCTGGAGTTATATGTCACCGCTTCCTGAAAACCTGTAGGCAGCCAAGAGCTTCAGCTCAGCTCTTCCTTGGCTAGGAGATGGCAACACATGAGAAAAAAGCAGGTAGGGTCAAACATTAGGTCAAGGCTTTTGTTGTCACTAAAAAAACAAATGCGATTGTTATTTCCATCTAAGGCATTTTAAACTATCTGAACAACTGAAGTACCGTTCCTCTTCCTCCAACATCACTGCGTCCTCTGACATGTTTTGAGGGGGAGAAGCTTTTGTAAGGCAGAAGTGCAGCCTGCTTCTCACTGACAGAGCACACAGTCTCAGGCAGGTGCAGCAAGAACAGTTTGGGCAGACCACGCAAGGCTACAGCTCCACACACACCAGCACCCAGGCTCCCACAGCTGGCCCTGGGGGCACAGCAAAGGCCAACAACCTGCACATTTGTAATTGCCAGAGTCTCTGTGCTCCCGAGCTGGGTGCTGCTGAAGGCTGGACCTTTGGCAGCTTGCTGCTTTGGCAAAGCCATCACATAGCAGGGGTGATGCAGGGGTTTTCCTTCGCTGACTGGAAATGGTGTTCCTTGCAAAAGAAAAATTTGTGAAGTCTCTCTTGGTGCCAAGCAACACCAAAACCAACTTGCCATTCTCCTTTCCCATAATCATGCCCATGAACTGACCACCTGGAGGCATGTGTGTGTGAAGGTGTGTGCCTAGGCACGCACACACACACTCTGGGCGTACGCAAGCCTAGCAATAGACTCCTTTTCCAATTTTCAAACCTTTACCACAAGAACAGGGTTTCTGAGGAAGCAGCTGTAGCTGGAAGCAAACATGAGGCTGAGTTCAGGACACTGGCTTTGAGGTGAACTGGCATCTCTCAGACTGGTGTCCCATTTTCACCAACAGATTTAGCAAATTTACAAAGGAAAAAAGAAATGGTCAAAGCTAACTTCAAATGTATCTCATACAGGTACTTTGAAACATACTGTTTCACCATTCATGCAAAATCCATATATAAGCATTCCGATTATGTTATGCACCACCTTATAATTAACATGGCTCAAAGAGCAGAGGGTGCCATATAAATATAAAGCTAATGAGCTGACTTAAAAGGCAGAACACACAACACAAAAACACCATTTTTATTGGCCAGTACTTTATTCCTGTGCCACTTAATCAAACCCAGCTCATTTTACTCGTACTATATTGCTCAGAGCAAAAGCCTAGTGAGCTGGCTCTGCCATTTAACTACATTTTGTTCAGCTATGCCTATTCCCTGGCTGTGATAATACATATATTCATTACATGTAAATAGCACCGCATTATAACCAAATACAACTGAACTGCATCATATTATGATTAAAATATATATTAGTGCCAAAGATATAATTGCCTTCTTTCCTCCAGGACATTCTCTCCTAGTCCAGGAGCCCACATTATAGCCCATCAAGATAGCTTTATTGCTGCAGGAAGGGAAATTCCAGTCTCCTACCAGGCTCTCTCTTTATATTCTTTGTGGGAACGATTCATGGATGAAGGTACAGGAACTCTACCTGTGTCCACAGCTCAGACAGCCACTCAGCACCATACACAGAGTATTACAGAATAAACTGGGATGCATTTAAAACAAAGCTCGAGGGCAGAAAAAAGAAAAATGCGTATCAGGCAGTAGGGCCTAGAGTTACAGCCTAAACCCCATGAGGGAGATTTTAGATAACACGGAAATTTGCCGCAAGAAGGGAATTAGTTTCTAACAGCACACGGAAGGAAATACAGTAAAAGCCTGCTTTCCAAGCCTGTGCTTCCAAAGGATATAAGTACTTTCTCAGAAGTTGACAGCTCATCTCCAGGAAGCTGCATAACCAACAAGGTCCACTCATACAGGGGGGCTAAACCTGAACAATCAAGATGATTTATAATATCAATTAGAGAAAGTTATCCAGAGATACTATTTTCACCACATTCACAGCACTTTTCTATTCTTGTTCTCCAAAATATCCAAAATTCTAAAACTTAACCATGGAAATATAAAAACTGGTTAAAAAATAACCATATATATAAAAACTGGTTAAAAAATAACTATCCAGCTTCTGTGTTTTCCTAAAAGGAAAAAAAAACAGTCAGTGATCAGAACTGTGTTTAGTATGCACTTACAGCTAAAAACAATTTAAAGACCAATGCCTTTTACCTCAATGTTTTATAATTCTCCATATTTTATACTACCTTATAAATGTTGGTACATAAAATCTCACAATGTTCTTCACATAGAATTTATCATTATGTCTGTTCAAAGTCTCATTATGTGAGTTCAAAGCTTTCTTATAAAGTCATCTGCAAATACCACTATCTGAAAAGTGAATAGCAAGAACATTGTTCTTATAACTCTTAGAGGGGAACAGAAAGGTAAGACCTTAAAACAAGGAAAATGACAAACATACTTACCATTCATTCCCTGCCTTACTGATCAGAGCAACTTCCACCAAAAGGCCACAGTCCTGCATTCATCCCCTCTAACTTGTGTCTCTTCCAGAACTGTTGAAACATTCACAAATGCATTTGTGAATTACGGAAGCAAATTAAGTAAATTTAGGCTAGAACATTTGGACTACTATTTTCTAATGATGAAATATACTGCAGTAGCTGAAGGGCAGGACTTCTGGCAAATACAGTCATTACAGCTTTTAGATAAAAACAATCCCCAATAAATAGGGCCTGGTTTCCCTGACTTTCAGGGGGAGGGGGACATTTTGTTTCTAGTGTTTCTGGGGGTTTTTTGATTTGGTGTTGGTTTTGGGTTGGTTTTTTTGGGGGGGGGTTAGTTTTAGGGTTGGTTTGTTTTGGTAATTCTTTGAGAGAGAGAGGGAGTACATGTGCTATAGATCTCATAACCTGCAGAAATCTGCAAAATATTAAAACAGTGATGTAGCTTATGCATTAAAACTTCTCTGTAAAACCCTCCAGTATTCACATTTCATACTATTTAGTCAAACAGAAAATCCGTAGTTAATGTAGATGGAGCAGGTTTTCACAGAAAGGCTTTTCATTCTTTGGATGACCAGAAAACTTTTGCAATACGCTAAATATAGACACTATAGACCAGTGACCTGGGCAGAATAATTAGAGGACTGAAACTTCAGGAAGGGTCCAAATTTAAGTAAGGAAATATGTAACAGCTGCACTTCAACTGCACAATAACAAACTTTTTCAATGACAAAGACCCTTTCTGTGCATTTTGCCATTTCCTGAACAAGCCTTCAGAAGAGACAGGAAGCCTGGCCATGCGGCTGCACAGTTGCTCTGACACTGGAAAGAATAAAGAATCGTGGTCATTATTATTTTAAGTTATACTACCACAGCAGAATCTCAGTTCTTTTATTTGTAATGATTTGAACCAGCTTCTATAAACTCTTATTGAAAACGCCTCTGATTTAAATCATGTGATAAAGTAAGATTCTGCTGGCAAACCTGCTTTCTCCTGCTCTCACATGCACACATCCCACAAAGAAACCAATGCAGCTCTTCCAACACTTGCTGTGTTGGAGGAGAAAGAACAGCAAGACCGCATGAGAGAAGTAGTTCTGGGTTATATCACAGACACCCACTCTAAAACAGAAAACAATATGAACAGTAGGAAAGCAATTTCCATTCTTACAAAAATATGTCTCAGTTCATTTCAAAAAGCACTAGTAAATCTCATCCTTTTACCCAATCATTTTCTAATATTAGCTAGGCCAATCTGAGGGTGTGTGTTACAGTATCAGTGTTCAGAGACAGGAAAAAAAAAAAGCAATTTATCCAGCTGTTTATTCATAACCGGTCCCCGAAGGACAGCTACTGAACAAGTGCTGGCAAGCCCCTCTGGAGGCGCGCCAGCCGCCAAAACCTCTCCACCATGCCAGAAGTTCAGCAGCACATGCATGCTCTGGCACTGTCTTGCCAAAAAGCAGTGACACACACCCCCTCCTCATGTGGCTCCTCGGCTGGCTCACTGCATGGCAGCCACATAAGGCACCCAAAAACCAGCAGTGTTGTGTGGGCAGACACTCCAGAGGAGGAGGGAAGCCTCTGACCATTCCCTCTGGGCTCAGACAGACAAGAGCAGATGCAATGAACCTCCCCATCCCTCCCCTGCTGCCTGGGTGAGTCACCAGCCATCCCACTCGCCCTGCCTTCAGCCTGGTGGAGCTGGAATAAGTGACTCGGTGGCTGGCCCTGCTGGGTTTGTGTGACTGGCATTCACACAGCTGGCTTCTCATAAAGCAAGCACTAGATTTTCATCCTATAAACCCCTTTCCACCAGAAAACAAAAGCCACCAAAAGGTCAAGAGACAAACTATTGACAAAATCACTTCTAACACAGTTCATTCTCATAAGCCAGTCATCTTCGGACTCAAAATACAAATTTCCTGTTGTATGTTAGTTACTAGAATTCAATGGTGTAAGAGGAAACACTGGAAATTCTGCTGGTCAGTTTTCCTCTCTGTAGCCATTGAAATCAACACTTTGTATACGTAATCAACTTTAAATGGGTTGGGTATCGAATATTTGACCCTCTAAACTTCCAAGATGGAGCATTATGTAGTACATCTTTAAAGGCAAATTACTATAATCAAAATACTTGCTTTTGTAACTAAACACTTTTTTTTCCTAAATCTTTTTCCTTCCCAACACTATTGCTGTTTGCATTTTTCACTTCACAAGTGGCATCAGAGTTGGCAAGATATGCAAGAAAAGCCCCACAGACAGAAGCTTACTCAAAAGCAGCTGCGTGTTTAACTCCCAAACACAGCAGCAGCATGAATCCTGCTATCTACTTTTAGGAGGAGGAAAGGGTTATCTTCCCATTAACGCTTCCTTGCAAGGACAACAAGAGAAGGTTCCAAATAATACCAAGTGTTCTGGCAGCAGGCTGTGAGGACAGATACTTGCCCATGGGCAACTCTATGCAAGAAATTTGCCCCACATCAGGTAGTTGCAGGGTGAGCTAAATTACCTCATTAAGAACAGGATCCTGCTTGTCTCAACTTCATGTGCCCAGAAATGAGGCATCTCCCCTGCAATGACAGATGAGCAAGGCAGCCTGTCTGGCGCAGGTCACCAGCTGAAAACACCTCTTCAGGGAGAGCAGAGATCCCCCCTGCCTGCAGGTCTGCCAGGGACACTCCATGCTCCTTCGTCCAGCTGAAGCAGGTTTGAATCATCCAGCCTCCTGCACCCAAGAGCCTGGTCTATTCAGCCTCCTTATTTTTATAACACTGTTCTTTCATTTTTCTTAAGGTATATGATGACGCACATTCAGTTGGCTTAATGTATAAAATTTTTATTTTGTAGCCATAGAGCTGTGAAATAAGTAACTACTGAAATGTATTCCCAGAGATATCATGACAGCATTATCAAGGAGGTGTTTTGTTTTCTTAATATTTTTATTAGTTAATTACATCTCCTATTCCAAAATACCTGAAGTCCACAATGAAGGCTGAAACATAAGTAAGTTAAGTATTTTTTTGATATCAATAGTGTTGCCTTTCTATCATTAGACTAATGGTTTTCATCGCATTCCTTTGGACCGAAAGTTACTTTCGAGGGGGAAGGTGGAGTTTGCTCCAGGCTTAGTCCTTGGATGCCAAGTTTCAGTCAGCAATGAATTTTAATGGTGAAGTTATAAACCCTTGAAAGCCAAAATTTATAATGGAAATGCTGACACAGTAACAGCTATAGCTAACAGCACAGGTGACACCCCTCTAATACATTGATTCTCTGCTGTTAAACTATTCCGAGGGGCTTAAGATTTTGTGCATTTAGAAGTCTGACAAAAAAGATTTCTGTAATTGTATTCACTCAAGTTTGAAGTCAAAGGCTCTACATATGCTCACCATTCCCACTTTGTCAAGAACCTGAAGTACCTGATCAGTAGGATGTGCCCCAGGTTTGGGTGTTGTTTTGGTTTGGTTTTTTTAGCAGGTTGACTATTTTGGAAAAGTACAGTGAAGAGGAGAACCTAACCAAGGCATATGAGCAGAGGACAGAAAGAAGAATGAATATACAACTTGAAGAATGTAAGAAGTAGCAGGTGTGGAGAAACAAGGAAAAGAAAAAGGGATTTTAAAACAGCTAGGAATTGTAATTGTGAGCAGGAAGTGCAAAAGAAAATCCATGTTAATGAAAGAAAAAAGTGCACAAGAGAACAAGAGCACTCCTGGGAGACAGCAGAGCAAGCAGACAGAACCACAGAAATGGAAAAGAGAAGAGGGGAAAAAAAGTATTTTTAATATAAACCTAACAAAATCAGCATAAGGAGCAAAGAATCAGACTCATAAAAGCCTACTTTGGTTTTGCTGGGCTGGTTTTGTTCGTTGGTTGGTTGGTTGGTGGGGTTTTTTCTGTATCCTCCTTCATACATTCAAATTGTACTCCATTTCTTTGGCAGAAGTCCAAAAATTCTGTCAATGCCAGGAAAGGGGTGACCAAAACATTTCACACTTTCAGCTGAAGTCAAACAGCTGTTTGTTTTGGGGTAAATCCTGACGTTAATAAAGGACTTCTTTGATCTGCCTATCTCAATTGCAACAAAATATTGCTTGTATTTCAGATTCTGCATTAATAAATGTCACTGCCACCCAAAACGACTATATAAGTGATGCTAGGGTGCTTTCAAAGCAAGATGGAGAGATTCACAAACAGTCAAAAAACTCTGCAGGAGTCATTTCTGAACATATGCTCACCAAGAATACAGCATATGAAACTGAAGCTCCAGATGCTTACAGGTAAGCATAGTATTTCATGCAGCACAGGAAGAGGGATTTTTTTTGTTTTGTTTTTAATAAACAGCATATGAACAAAAGAACTACACATACATAGGAATTAGGAAAGAAAAAAAAAACAAAACAGTATGACCTGAAGAAATCCAGACCAGGGACATGGCTGCAAAGGCCAGCACAAAGCAAGCTCCTTGTGCAGTATTATGAAGCTCTGAAAACTTCAAGAAGCCAGGAGTGTATCCTGAGGTTCCCCTGGATGCTCCACATCCACAGCTATTTTTATACATCACCCAGAATTATGGAAGCACTATACTTGAAGCAGAAGCCTCTTCTCTTTCCACAGGCTAAGATAATGAGGCATTATTTTAAGAAATGGAAAAAAGCCCCTTCCCTCCCCTCCTCCCTAGCCACTGCATTTTATTTAAGGACACGTTATATGCGGTTAATAGCTCTGACAATCCGCCAGGCCAAACAGCCATAAGCAGCAGTAATTCTTGAGCAGCTCTGAAGCTCAGTCTTAAATACCACTGGAGTCCCGTGTGCTGAGCTCTCCCTCCCAGTCAGGCTTATCCCGTGCTCTCACCACTATTACGCTCCTGCTTAAGAGCAAAGGGCTGCAGGGTAGAGGGTCAGGCAGTACATAAAGCCTGAATTAAGTTTTTAGTCAGTACACTGTGGAATGGCTATGCCATTTCCTCTTAAAAACCAAAACACTGGTGAATCTCAAGTGTACTGGGCATACTACATGACAGGAAAATGATCTTATTTAATCACTGGAAAAAAAAAATGGCATGCAGGTTTCTGCTGGTGTGCTACTGTAACATTTGGCACAATCTCACTGGAAGGATTGTGTCATGCTGACAGATTAATGAGCTCTAGAAGAAATGAACAGATAAATACAGAATAAGCAAGTGACCTGCACTGACAGAGTTACTGCAAGTAGAGGCTCCATGTCTCGCCTTTATTTGTCTGTGCTCAGCAGACTCAACAGATGAGAAAACATAAATGGAACAAAGCCAGGATATAACTTTACAGACAGAGACGATAATTTGATAAAAATTATGCTTTACCCCACCAATTGAACAGGTTTCATATACACTGAGAGAGAAAGAAATAACTGACCTAGTAAATTATATTAAGGGAAAGATAAATCCTCTCTTTCCCTTCTTTCCATTCCTTAAACAGTAACTTTTTAACTCAACGGTACTTTGTATCACTTCAGGTTCATGATTTAACCTATTGAATTAATGCAACATACATTATCTTTCTATAAGAAACTAAAAAAAGAATATTTTAAAGTTCTTCTGTAAGTTTAACCAGTAAATTGATTTCTAACACTTTGCCTATGCAAATAAAAAGCACTAAATTAAACAGAGTAAGTAGGAAATCCTGGTACCAATGGGATACCTTGTGTTTATTATCTATTCCTGAATTGTGTTATCTGACCAAAAATCACCTATTCTAAAGCCAAATAAGGAAATCTATAGTTCACAAAACTTTATAAAGTAATTAAAACCAGGAGAACAATCTGAACTGCTTCTGACTACACCAGAAAATTGGAACAAACAATCTAGCTCAAGACTATTGAGAAATAAGAAATAAAAGGAAAATGTTGAAGTATTTCAGAAAGAATGAGAAAGAAAATTTCAATTCCCATATCCAACTATTCAAAGACAACAAACCCCAAAAGCATAAATCTCAGTCAGCTTAAAAAATGTGAAAAGCATGGCTTACTTCTTATTTCAGTCAAACCTGTTTGCTCACCCCTAAATCAGTATTTTCTAAGATGCTTTGGAAAAAAAATTAAAATTGAATGAAAGAAAAAAAAATTGTAGTCCTGAAGTGCTGGCACTTCCACGATTTTCCAAACATGCTGTGCAGCTGTGATTTGTTTGTGTTCTCTTCTTTCGGGACAGCTAACAAGTTTCAGAATATTGTATTCCTGTGATGAACTGCTGGAGACAGTCACAGCCGAACGCAGGCAGTACCAGTTCAGGAGATGCCGCAGTTATTCCCTTGACACTGCCCATCCTTGCTCCCGGCAGCTGACCACCCAGCAGGAGGCTGGGTTAGCCTCAACAGAATGCTGCTCTGAACTTAAAAATACCAGTTTGGGTTTACTGTGCTGAGCTGGGAGCAACTGAGACGAAGGAGAAGTTTCACAGGAGGATTTTCCAGCTGAAAAGAGTCTCCCCAGGGGAAGTGAAGGGCAAAATACGTCAACATTTTACCATTTTGGTCACCTGAGTTTAGCTCTGCTCTGATCCTGAGCTGACATGAGGCACACAGCAAAGGCAGAGCTTACTGTAATGACAACAGCATGCAGAAGGTAACAGCAATTATGCCAACCACAATCTTAACTGATTATTTATCCAACAGGATGAATGCAGGATTGCAGAAGTTAGGGACTACTAACTTCACTACCAGTGAACACTGCTGCACACCGTCAGCATCTTCCTGCATTTTTAAGGACATTTGGATCCAGAAGTTCAGAATCAATAATTTAGGTTTAAATGATATGGTCTTTAAAACCAAAGAGTCCAACCATTAGCCAGGGACTGCCAAGTCCACCCCTAAACCACATCCGTAAGTGTCACATCTACACATCTTTTAAAGATCTCCATGAAGGTATTTCTGGTAAGCAAGTTTTGTGAGGAAGAAGCTCCTTCACATCCTGCAATCCTCAGTTTTTTACCTCCTCTAGCAACAGAGGTACCTGACACTGCAGATCGACCCTGTTACCTTTGCATTTGGTGGTATTGAACACAAAGGAGATGAGGTAAGTTCAAAGACTGAACCCAAGCAAGAGCAATGGACAATAAAGCAGTGTTGGCTTACATAAAACAGCCTTCCACTTCTGCAGAGCTGCAGACAGGCATCTCTAAAATAATGTACTAAGGCAAAATAACAATATACCACCACAGCCACAAGAGCCCTAAAATAGGAGCCTCAGCAGTTATTGTAACTAGACATTGGTTATTTCTTGGATTATGCAGTCAGAAGATTTCTATTTCAGATTTCTTTCTGTTTATAGTCTATGCTATAAGAGATCATCAACATCAACAAGCTATTCTCTGTTTAGGTAGCAGCAGCAACTTCTTTCTCTAACAGAATATACTGAAAATAGAGAAATTAAAAATTCAGGCAAGATTGTCTCAACAGTTCTTGGGTGCTCAGCAACTATTCTAACACACTCTTCCATAATAGCATTCCTATGATAAGAGATTGTGATTCTTAAATAAACACACAGAACATTCAATGTAAGTATAAGACAGCCGATAATCCCTGTGAAGTTGCTTTTACTCAAAAAGTCTTGGAGGTGGTGGTGTGCCACATGTAGAGTAGTTTATAATGCAACAATAGGTAAAGCAAGGTAAAGACACAACTTCGCAATGAAACCTTTGAGCCTGAGGATCTTTGAGTCGCATTTAATAGTAAATACTTCAATATCGCAACAGATTATCCCGTATTTTTCATCATACTTTCACAGCAATGGCAGGTCACCCTTTCAAGGCTTATGGGGAAGGAGGGAGAAGAAAGAGTAGTGCTCCTGACATTTTGTTTAATTTTGTGATGGCATTTTAAGTTCTAAGGCTATTAAATGGCAAGGTTGCAGGAAATTCATAGTGTATGCTATTACAGAAAAAAAGTTTAGCAGATCACCCAGTGACATGATGTATTTGGCAACTGAAAATTCAGGATCCTTCAGCCTAAAAAATGGGAAGGAGTCACCCCCCCTTCCCATATAATCAGGGGTATTCCCTGCATACCAGACAGCCAAGGCTTGGGGCATTTGCAAACAGCACTTTAAAGTTTATTGGCAGAAGTCAAAACATCTAGCTAGCAGATTATTTCTTTCTGTGCCTCCTATTACTTTAAAACTCCTGGTCTCTTCCTTTTTTCTGGGGACACTGACTGCAGAATGTTTATCTGGGAGGAGTGTGTGTTTGTTTTGTTGGGAGGTTTTTTAATGGTATTTGATGATTCCATTTAGTCCTCTCTGGGCAACAATTTTTTTCTAGCTACTTTCAAATATAACATGGGTTTTGTTAGCTTTTGGAGAGAACTGGCTTTTAAATTATTGTGTAGGTATATTCTCTTCTCCAATCTGTGCCTTGTTGAGGGTCCTGCCTAAGGTTGTAATAGTATTACAGTGGCTTTGAGTTTCCAGGGGCTGCACTAAAGCAGTCTGTTAAGAATGTAGGCATTAGAGTAAGAAAAGGCAGGTGGGTTTTGCTATTAGACCTAGGAACTAGTTTATAGTCAAAGATGTGTTTGAGAGCCAGAGAGTTATTACAATGCTTTCTACTGTCACTGTTTATCTTTAACAAACAGCATCTCCCCAGGTAGCACAGACTTCCAGATTTCTGTATCTCCATCATCTAAGTGAACTCAAAGTTCCCAAGAAACAATATAAAAATGGAAGCACGCATCCAGCATTTCCTTGGTCCACAATTAAAGAAACTATGGTGTCGCGGGTTCGGTTTGTAACCGGGCAGAAACACCAATTTAGTGTAGTGGTTTGGTCCAAAATACTCATTACTGTTTATCTGCTGTGAGATAAGAATTAGGAGAAATGCAAAGCAGGCACCAAACTTGAAAGAATATAAAGAAGTTTATTAACAGACCTAAAAGAAGAAGGAAAAAAAAATTATACCACCTTCAGAACTCTCCTCCTCCCCCCACCTTCCTCCCTTCTCCCACTGACAATGTTCAAAGACAACCCTTAAGATGTTCAGTCTGTTTACCACTTCCATAATAACCTTGTTCAGTCCATTTAGAAAGAGAAGTCTCTTCTTGCTCATGCTATGAAAACATTATCACAACGAGACAGCCGCCCACTTCCAAATATTGTTCAGTCCATTTAGGAAGAGGAGTCTCTCTGCCTGCGTGTGAGTCCTTTCCCCCGACTTGCAGCTTTTCCCGCAACTGCTTTCGAGGGTCCACTCTTGAAGTTTTTTGGGGTACAATTTTAAGGTTGAGCCGTTCAGAAACAAAAACAGAGGCCCTTCTCCTTCCCTGGGAGCAAAGGGTCTTCATCATCTTCATCGTTAGGACTATCTCTGGGAGCATCTCTAGGGACTGAGGTTTTCTCCTTTCCCATTTGGAGCAAAAAGTCCTCATCTGGTTCATCTCTCCCTGTCCAAGTTCTCATGAAATTACAGCTGCGTCAGCATCTGCCTATCTCAGCGCAGGTGCTTTGCTCACGAGTTGAACACTCCACCCCCCATATCTTCATGAAATTACAACAGGATACTCTGATATATCATAGCTTCCCAACAGAATTTCAGCTTTAAGCATCTCCTCTCTCTCTTCCCTCAGGTTTTCAGCTCTTCACAGCAATAAAAGGGTTACTCTCACCTCGGCCTTGCAGCTTTGCAGCTGGAATGTTGAATTTTTCTTATCATAGTGGAGAGGAGGGAGAGCCGAGCCGCTCCAGCTGCCCACGGCAAGGCAGTGGGGGGGGTTCCACGGCTGGAACAGGTCCATGGCTCCAGGATGGCCGTGGCCCGGCCCGGCCTGGCCCAAGCAGGACCTGGCCGGGCCCACTGGGCCCTGCTCGGGCCCTGCAGCCACCTGTCCCAGCGCCAGAAATGAGAGAGAGCTTGGAGGGGTAGTTTGCCTATTCTTAAGTGTGGATCACAGAGGTGATCACAACTTTAAGTGGCTTAGAGAATTGTCCATATTCAAACTGGCCAGCTGATAGGTTCTATCAGTTCCCAGAGGAAACTGTAAGCACCCTTTAGCAAGGACGTCCCTTCCGGGACTATGCTTGCTAACCTATGACATATGGAAAGTCAATCATTGGTCCCCATTTTGACCAAGTTTCTCCAGAAAACAAGGGACAGAACCACCAGCAAACCCAATGAATCTTCTCTATTTTGCAGAGCAGAGTGTCTTCTTCTCACTGTGAACCATAAGAGAGAAGTTTGCTGTCACTTACATGCAAGCAAAGACGAGTAAAAAAAGTTTTGGCAACTGTGGAAGACAGTATCTAGTGGTAACGTGACTACATTTTGACTGATGGTTTTAAAGACACGGCAGAGCAATGACTGCCTGCTATCACGGTGATCCTACCTGTGGCTACTAATATCCTGAGAAGGTGGAAGTCAAAAAAATCCATCCTTGTCACTTAGTTCCTACTCTAACAGGTACATCATGGGATAAAAATGCGTCGAAGGACAGCACTGCCACATACTCGGGACTTTATCAGAAGTCTCCTGGTATTTTGGGGGATTTTCTTACATATGTAAACACCTAGCATGGCAATCATATGAAGTAATTAAAGGAGAAACTCAGCTTTCTTGAGCTTGTTATTTGTGGAGAAGAATTCTTAAAATAAAGATTTTCAGTATCACATCACTGATTGAGCAAAGTTTTGCAGAAGGCATTTAAAATGTAATACTTTTAACATGCCCGCACATAAAATGGACCCCTCCTCAGAGAGAGCATCCTGAAACCAATGGTGCAGCCACTCCTCTGACAAAACTCAATACCCTGCTAAAACCATATAGCCTCAGATCCTGCTCACAGCAAGATAAGTTGTTTGTGAAGAGCTGAGTCTCCTTGTGTGCAGGAGAAAATAGAATCTTCATTAGAAGAGAGGTTAGAGTTTGTTACTACTCATCTCCATGCTATATCCCTACATTAAGTTATATTAAAACATGATGGGCACTGCCTATGATATCGTTCCCTAACCTTGTATATTGTTACTGCCATCTGTTTCTGGGTTTGAGAGGGATTTTTTTCTTATTATATTTGCCAGTTTTCAATTTCGGTGTGACAACTTCCATGAACTCTTCAATTAAACCGATATTTTAAGTAAGAGTTCACAAAAAATATTATGTTACTCCCCCAAAATCAAGTTACAGCTCATGAACTTCCATCTCCTCCTCCTATCAATGTGATAATTTTGACCAAATAAGGTTTTCCAGTTTTTCTGGCCCAACTTCCACATTTATGTAACTAAACTATTTAAGACCCATGATTCTGTTACCCACATAAACAGTTTCTCATTCATGTTTCTCTTATTCACATATGCACAGAATCACAGAATATGCAGAGTTGGAAGGGACCCACAAGGATCATCGAGTCCAACTCCTGGCCCTGCACAGCACCACCCCAAGAGTCGCACCTGGTGCCTGAGAGTGTTGCCCAAAATGCTTCTTGAACTCTGTCAGGCTGGAGCTGTGACCACTTCCCTGGGGAGCCTGTTCCAGTGCCCAACCACCCTCTGGGTGAAGTTCAACAAGTGAAAGTGATGGGTTCTGGTGAGATGCTGAAAAGCAGTGCCACAGAGAGTGCCCTGGGAGCAGGCTGAATCTGAGTCAGCAGTGCCCTGGCAGCCAGGAGGGCCAAGTGTGTCCTGGGGGGCATCAGGCACAGCATCGCCAGCCAGCCAAGGAACAGGATGATCCCATTCTGCTCTGCACTGGGGCAGGCTCACCTCGAGTGCTGGGGGCAGTTTTGGGTGCCACAATGTAAGAAAGATGCTAAACTATTAGAGAGTGTCCTAAGGAGGGCCATGAAGATGGTGAAGGGCCTTGAGGCGAATCTGTGTGAGGAGCGGCTGAGGTCACTTGGTCTGTTCAGCCTGGAGGAGACTGAGGGGAGACCTCATTGCAGTCTACAACTTGCTCATGAGGGGAAGAGGAGGGGCAGATACTGATCTCTTCTCTGTGGTGACCAGTGACAGGACCTGAGGGAATGGCCTGAAGTTGTGTCAGGGGAGGGTTAGGTTGGATATTAGAAAAGAGCTGGTGTATGTGTTTACATGGAGACTAAAAACTGAGGCTCACCAAGTTTGATGTTTGGTTGCCTTTTCTCTGCTTGTTTGAGAGGGAGGACAACAGATGACCTTTTTTTCCTGCTTCTCTTGCTCAACTCACTATTTGTTTCACAATTCATTCAATATAATGGCCAGTTGTGTTTAAAATTCATTCAGATAATCTTCCCAAATCCTTTGGATCTAGATGGTTTGAACCTGCTAGTTTACATGGCAGCTCTAATTTTTTAAATGGCACTCTTAAAATCCTTTCCATGAGCAGCCAGGTTTGCTTGACTGCCAGTCTCTCCCTTGCCTGGTACCTGCACTCTCTTATCAGAAGCATTTTGAACTCACTCTTTACTGGCACATGACACCCACAGCCATTGAACAGTACAGAATATGTGAACTAACTATTCACACACACACAAGGTCCCTTTCTCATTTGGAATAGGATAATTAGTGAAAAAACTTTGATTATCTCAAGCACGTAACTTTTCTCATTTATAAGCAACAAGCTCTGGAATAGTTTGAGAAGTACTACTCTCCATGCCCACTGTGTGCACTTCAGAAAAAATACCATGCACATGATATTATATTTTAAGTCTGATTTACATATCTGCAGTACGAATGGCTTATTGTATAATAATGCACTTACGTTAAAACCAAAAGAGGGTTGGGTTTTGCTGTTAAATGATCCCCCAGCAGCAGCTGCACATACACAGAGAACATGTGGTTCTGGACAGCAGGCCCTGTGACAGACTAACCAAACATCTCGAAAGGGAAGTTTTCAGTTATCACAGTCCAAGTACATCATCTCTACTGGAAGGATATTGCAATCTGCAGATTAACCATGAATTAAATTTATATTAAAAAATAATATCCTGCATTTTACATGCTAAATTAAAACAGATGTAATTAAAGCCTTTGAAAGTAATTTTGGCTGGTGCTTCATTTCTATCTACAGCTAAAGCAGACACTTTCTCAGGCATTTGTGCCAAATTTGACTAATTTTTCTGCTCTGTGTTTTAATTACTGTGTATGCTTTCCTGTCTCAGTTAGAAATATCCATTATACACTTGAACAGCCAATGCTATGAGAACGTGTGTGCTTTTTTTTAAGCCTAGTGGCATTTCAAATCATTATGTGATAATGGCAAACCTCACAGATGCTTCTGCTGTACACTGCTATAGACTGTCTGCACACAGACACACCCCACCATGCCCCACAGCTGACCTTGACTGCAGCAACACAGCACACCCAGAGCAACCTTACAGATGTAAGAGAAGCTGCTCAGCATCGTGCTCCATGTTAGGCTGAAACACCACTGCTAACTTCTCCTGCTATGGCACCTATGTTAAAGCCAACTTCAATAAAACATTTTCTTCTCAAAGAAGACTGACTTGTTTGAAGTTAAGATTCCTTGCATCCCCATTCCTCCTGTGCAAACACACAAAAGGCATTCCAGCCAAGAACCCAGTTCTTACAGCATAGCCCTGTACCAGTACCCGCAGGGAATCCCAGCCTCCTAATGTACAAGTTGAATTTCAGGGTCTTAATAAAAGCTATTCCTTAAGTTCAAGAATCTGTCAGACAGCAAGTTTTGGAGATCACCCCTTTTAGTGCAAGTTTAAGGTTTCCACTCCACTTGTAAAGTTAAACAGGAGGAATTTCAAGTGCGAAAAACCTGTAAGCTGCTGCAATTCGGTCCCTGTTTTGCTTGGCTTAACTGCTGAGTTACCTCCCCAGGCAGCCAGCTACAAGCTGTTAGCAGAATTGGAGTTTTAGATAATTGCATTTGGTGACATCTTCCTGCAAAAACAGCCTTGTTCTCCTCCTTGGCTTTGTAGACCAAACCACATGATGAAGTCACTTCTAAATGTGTGTATCACATAGTATAGGTATGTGTGTACTTACACGTTGTCTGTGGTTAACACTGACAGATTAGTGAGCAAGTTCCCCCTGAATTAAACTAACGATGTCTATAGCAAATGCTTCAAAGAGTCTACATTTTAAGAAAATGGGAACAGCTGCAAGCAGGAGAAGGCAATCACAGCTGTCTTAAAGTGAATTATGCAGAAGGATTTGCAGATTAAAAAAAATCAAGTGGATTTAAAATAGCAATATCTGAAAGTTTGAGATACTTTAAGTAAGAATTAAATGTATACTTTTTAGATAGTTACAGGTCAGAGTCTCCACTCAGTTGTATAAGCAAAAATTTTAACTCATCACAGAGACATCAACAGAACTGGTTTTTTACACCTCTGTGGATCTGAAAAAGTAGAACTTGGCCAAAAATTTTTTTCTAAGAGGAAATATGCCTTTGCGTGTTGACTGGTAAAAATAAGACAAGCTATATATGTGAAATGTTCATGTCCATTCTAACAACATTTACATAATAAATATTCTCTTCATTTCCGTAAAATTCAAAACAATTATATGTGATAATGTAAATTATTTCCCTAATGTGGAGAATATGCAAAGGACCTAATGCAATCTAGTTTTTGTCCTACAAAAGTGTTCAAATTCAGGTTGTACAGGGTTTTGTGCAACCTGATCCAGTGAAAGACGATGCTGCCATGGCAGGGAAGCTGGACTAAATGATATCTTTACATGTCTCTTCCAGCCCAAACCATTCTGTGATTCCATGAACAGAAGAATGCATCATTGTACTCAGAGCAGATATTACAGTGCTCCTTATGAACAGCGTCACTACAAAAAAGACATTTTTTGCCATGTTAGGGGGATTTTTCAGTAAGGATGTCTAATCACAGAAAAAAGAGAGTTAACCAAAACATGAAAGCTACTCAAAGCAAGTCTGAAATTACCAGACATTTTCCTAATAAACAAGTCACACACATGTTTGACCCACACTAAGATTTATCATGAAAATCTCTACAGTCCTGCTGTGGAGATTCAGGCACACCCAGATCTACATCCTGGCTTGGAGCATAAAACCAAGGGACTACCCAGCCCTGTGCCAGGTCTGCACTGTAGGAAGGACTCATGCTCCCAAGTCCTGGAACTAGTTGTAGATACAGAACCTGGAGTATGGCCTTTTTCTTTATGGTGGCAGTGTTTATCTGCAGTGAAATTCAGTGTTTACCATTACAAAGCAGTGGAGCTGGGCAGTAGTCCCCTTTGAACAAACAAAAGCTTGCATGCTATAGTTTTGTACACCTTTTCTGAAGCTTCACAAAATTCTGGACTGCCAAAGCATCAAAACCTCATTTTTGCTTATTTTCAGACTCCTCCTCAGGAAGTACAGCATGCAAATCAAAAACTCCCTGCTTTGCCTGCCATTTCCAGATTTTTAATAGATCTTGGGGTAGTAAGTACTCAACTTTTCCTCATGATAAAGGCTTTATTTTGAAACATACAATGCTCAAAACTTGCAACATAGTCCCCAAAGAAAATAAGATGAAAGTTTTAAACTAGTATGCATTTGGAAAACTCTGAGTAGTCAGCACTTTCCATCTCTTATGCATATTCCTATTTTTATTGTATTCATTCTGTAGAAGAAACACCTACCTTCACTGCATTTCTTTCCACCAGCTTATCAGTGCACGCCCTTGACCAAAGTACAAAAAACCAGCATTTACCAACACTCTGCAGGTGAAAAACTATTCCTCTCTATAAATCATACATCTTGGGAACTCAGCATTTCCTTCATGCTGAAAACCTATTCAAGCCTTCCCACATCTGTGGGCTAAGAGGTTTGCTCCAGCCAGGGGGGAGGCAGACAATTGCTGATATTTCAAGAAACTTAATCTCTTAATGTTTGGGATCAGACGAAGGGTATGGCCATAAAAGAGACAGCTTGAAACAGGCCTAATCTCCAGCATATCTGAACCTACAGATGGCAGAGACTCTGAGCTGCCACCAACATAGATTCGACTGACTGGAGTCTGCCTGCCCAGGGGTGGTCCAAGCAGAGCAATTCAATCGCACACAGAAATCTCTCACACCGACATTTCTGTCCTGGGCAAGTAAAGAAAGGATTGGTGCTGGTGTGAATCGAGCACGCACCACTTTCATCAGATGGCAGCAGCGCTAGACTGCTGACCAGACAATGTTCCTGCTCAGTCCTGCCCTGACCATACCTAAATTCCTAGTTCTCGGTTTCCAGACTACCAGTTTCCTTACGTCTGCCACCTCACTGGTGACTCTGTGCCTGAAGATTTCCTGACCAGACAACCCCGTGCTGCCTTTCCCAGACATTTTCTCCAGCAAATGCAGCACTGATCAGTGCTGGGATACACAGCAGAGGCTCAGCTATTCCATTCAGCCCGCTCCATACCATGATACATAAGGCTACATACCCTTGTCTCTCCTCCAACAGAGCAATAAGCACTATATGCTTTCATGCCCTGTAAAATATGAGCATTTCCACCTCAGCTTAACTTCTCCCTATTAGGGGGTCTACATCCTAGTGGTGACTCCCAAAATATTATTAAAAAAAACAACTTTGTATAGTAAACATTCTAAAACAAGTTTAAACTTTCAAGCTGAATTTTCAGTTGACTACAATCTAAACCTATGAGTCACCACATGCACCCAAAGACCAAAACCAGTGATATACAATGTGCAACACAGCCCTCCTGCAGTGGTCCCTGAAATAAGAAAAGAGACCGCCCTGACTGTATGCAGAGCAGCAATGTAACCAGAATTAATAATTTCCAAGAGGGATGATCTGAGGAGCTCAGAGTCCAAGAGAGGGCCATCCTCCCTGGAACACAGCACATCTGCAAAGCAGGATGTTTTCCAAGCTAAGAGCTGATGTGTTTTTCTGGTGAGGAAGCCGGAGGCGTAAGGAATATGGTTACTTTTGAGGGTCCTGGGAAGGTGGGGGAGGGAGGTCAGGCACATGGGGCACATTCACACAATTATCCAGGCACCAAAAAAAAAAAAAACAAACCAACAAAAAAGCTATTCTGATCCCTCCTTCAGCAGAACAGCAGCAGTGCTCAGCAAGTCATGAATTTACTGCGTGGGAGTTGCTTCAGCTCTCTCAGGGAGCTTTTTCTGCCTATACTGCATATACTGAGTTATGTGACTGGTGTGTCTTTCATTAACTTATAGAGCCCAAATATAAGAGAAGGCACATGAGGGCTGGGGAAGTGACAAAGCAAAGCTGATTTCCAGACTGGCATTTCAAGAGTTAAGCTGAATTTTCCAAAAGTATTCATCACCATAGACTATTTAATAATAAATTAGCTGAAAGAAAAAAAAAATGAGTTAAGGCTATCACTCCCCATTTAACTTGATTCAACAGGTTAAAGGTCAGTTTTTAAATACCCCAAGACAGAAAGACTTTTGTTACTAAAGTTTCAAACACTAGAGCCCATTATGACTGGCTAAATACTTATACCTATAATTAAAGTGTAGATTACAAGGGAAAAAACAATACAGAAACCACTGAACAGAAAGTCAGCATGACAAAAATTAGTTCCATGCTCCTACTAGAAATCCACTCTAAATAGCCCACAGCTGGCTAAAGAACCAACATCTAGCTGTACACCTGAAAGAACACATCCATCCAAGTACAGGGCTCAGACAGGTTGGGCCAAAAATGTCAAAACAACAAATTTTTGTATTTGCCAATAACTGAGTTTTCACTTTAATATCTATGGTAGAAATACATGCTTATTCTTTGAAAAAGTGTCATATAAGAATGTAACTGAAAGTATAAGCCCAAAGACAACACAGAAAAGAGCAAACCTAAACCAGTAGCTTTAAAGAGACTGAAATGACAAGGAAATCTTTATCACAGAAACAGAAGTTTGTAATTTCTTAGGAAGTTTTATTAATTCATTTCACCTAAAGCTTCTTGCATACTGACTGTCATGTACCCACAACCTTTGCAGTGGTTCTCACTACCTGCTGCCAATACCAAAGCATGCACTGTTTTTCCTCATTAGGACCATCAAAGCCAGCTGTAAGGACAAGGCTGTATTTTAACTGATGAATCTGAAATTTACTACTCTACCTCTTCCAAGCAATTCCACTTTAATAATTTGCCACATGTTAGGATGCCTGGAAGAATTTAGAATCCAAGGTCTTCCCTGGAAAACAAGCGTCCAAATTTTTCAGACGTATGTCTTTTACAGTTACGAAGGTTGTGACTCACTCAAGGACAGGTTAGAAAGATGGCACACTTGACAAGATTGTCATCGAAAGAAAGGTAGGTTGGACCAAAATCTGGTGGCTGATTTAAAGAAAACAATTCCTCCTATTCTGAAGGCATAAACTAGAGACACAGAGCAGTTTTCTTTTAAGTCCTGGTATTAGACTCTGCTTTTTATGACAGATCAATGCAACTTCAAGATAGTTGTTTCACACTGTGGTGCAGAAGATACATTTTGATTAATTTTTAAAGGTGAAAATGGTTGTGATAGAACTTTCATACTTACTGACCAAACCTTAAATCCTGAGATCATTAAATCTTAAAAGAAGCATACATACAGTACCATTCTCCAAGAAGGACTAAGTATTCTCTGGCAACATGAAAAGTTGGGTTTATGCCATGGGCACCTTATTTTCACTTAGCAGCTTAACATTTTACTTTTACCTTACTTTTACCTAGTGCTGCTGAAGCAGTGGCTGAACAGCACTCCTGAGCTCCTGTAAGGAACAATCTTGCAGGTGACCAAAGTAAATTTATTACAAGCAATGTACAAAGTTTCTACAGTCCTCTACAAGATCAGAGAGTTGTGATATCACACGGGAGGTTCAGAGTTAGGGAATTCACTTAAAATGTAAGTTAGAGGGCGGGAGAGCAAAGGGAACCTCTGCCAGGTCTACTGGCAGTTCAGTTCTCACCCTCTCTCTGCTGCTGCTGCCCTGCATCTCTTAGAGTGAGGCACTTGTCTGCATCACTGGGAATACCCAACCATTCAGCAACAGAAACAGAGATGATTCATGAATGCACATGAAGTGATATTTCCCATGGAATGGAAGAGACCATGAGAAGCCAATTCTAGAAATGAAAAGTTTCTTATATTTCTTCTTAGACATACTCACAATGATTGTCCTTGGCAAAAACCACAGTCTTTAAGGCAAAGCAAGCCTGTGTGCAAGCCAACAGGCAAGCACATGACATCTTTTTCTTGAAACACATATTAGGAGTCAAGAAGTCAAACCCCATAATTTGCTCTTTAGCAACATCACCACCATCACCAGTAGCCTTTACGTAAGTTAATAAATAGACATGATATCAGCATTAATTTAAAGGAAAACACTTGACAGTTTATTTCCACCATTTCCATCCCAGGTTTAAATTCCATTCCCTAAGACGTTTGGGTTCTGATTTAAACTACTACAGCCGACAGCTTGAGTAGAGCTGATCAAAAAGTTTATTTAAAATTTGTGTTAAACAAACAATTTTCTTGTGAGAAGAGTTTCTGACAACTTCAGCATTTTTAAGCTGAACTGTGGGACAGGAGGAATGCCCCAGAGGGCTCCCGTTGCACAGTGCTTGCCTGAATTTCCAAAGCCCTGTCTTGCCAGGGTCATGGCAAACAGTGAAAAACAGATCAGCTCTTTCACCAAGGACTACTTCTTCATTCAGCTGATCACTGATTAGGCAAAATAACTGCATGCTATAATTATTAAGGAGTGTAATGACTGTGCATGATGGAGAGAAAAGAAAGTTCAAGACCTAAAGTCGATATCTGAATCCCCACTCTCACAGATTCTGGTAAGATTCAAGAAGTACTTTTGATGATTTTCACCATTTTTTTAAAACAGCTGCACTGCCTGAGCTATTCAGAATTTTGATGTAACAGATATAATGTATTTTGCTGCTACTTTCTTCTCATTATAAATGAAATGCCCAAGCCATATTCATTTAATACCACAGAGAAAAGAGAAACAAAGAAGAAAAGAGAAGAAAGGTCACTGTCAGGCCAAGATCAAGTCTGGAAAATTTCAGCTTGAGACATGAGAATTCCAGGAAGTTATAAGCAACTGAAACAATAAAGGAATTATAATTGAAACACTGGAAGAATTTTAACTATAGTTCTTTCCATGCTAACCAAGTATTATTTAATGTATTTCAGCAGCATTCAGAAACTCTTCTTGACGTGAATGATCTGTGCTTTTAAGATCACTCCCAAGCTCCTTGGAAAAGCAGAAAAAAAGGGATGATTGGTATTGGCCATAGCTGCAGCTGATGGAGATCAGCACAGTCCCCTCACTTTCAGTTACATCAGTGAGTCACAGGAAAAGCAAGAAAAAGGAAACAAACCAAAACCCCCCAACTTGTACCAGCTGATCTAGTTTACTTATGCATTGCTTCCCCCCCAGCATAGAAGTGGTGTCTCTGCCAGCCTCTCACCAGAGCAGCTAATTGAAATGTGGCCTGTTCTGATGCTTCCTGCAAGGCTACATTTCTCCAGTTGAAGAGAATTGGATGCACAAAGCCCAAATTCAGTGTTTTTCTTCCCACCTCCTCTGAGCACATCATGTCCTTGCCCTGCTCCTCACAGGACAGCCACGAATGGAATGAAGCCTAATCAAAATTATCCCTGTCTCTCCAGAACAGATTTATAATTGTGAACAGAATAAACGCACCTTTTTTTCCCCCTTCACTGCTCCAAGCACAGAATCTAAAAAGGCATCCTATAATTGCTGAATTCCTGTTGGGATAATCCTAGAATGATCATTTTTCCAAACAGTGCTCTGTCAAAAAATTCAGACATCAATGAAAATTCTGCATGCCAACTCAGGCATTTAACTGTCTACACCTACTAAAAAAAAAAAAAAAAGGCAAACAATGTTTCAAATACACTCCATTTGACTCCAATTAACAAGTGTTTGTGAAGGGCAATACATCAAGTTTCTAAGAGGATGTGCTAGAGTCACTGCCACCAGCATCTTCACTTAAGTTCTTTCCACACACTGTGATGGTGTGTTTCAGTCAGAAACTAGGTCATAAACTTCCCTATTGGAAAGCGTTTATAGCTGTTTGGATGGGACTATTCTGTTCAAGAGGTTATAATAATAAAGGAAGCTTGCAAGCATACTTTTTCCAAACTCTTGGTATGTCAATGCCAGTTTGAAAAATTGGCTCATCATTTGTCCTTGTTTGGCTCCTCCAATCTCAATTTCTTGTTTGTTTTTACCTCCTTCTGGACAAATATAAAACTTACTGTTTCATCTAATTAACAGGAGGAAGACTAGAAAAATCTCTCATTTATTCCTGTTCCAGAATCAGTTTTACAAAAACATTGTCAGAGTTTCAGGAAGCATTCAGATGTTAAGAGTCCTGCCAAAGTTTACAATCTAGTTATATCCTGCTACAGAAAAAAAAATTTACAAAAAACCCAACCCTGCTCTGTTTTTACGATTTTATACAAATCTCTGGCAAGAAACAATCCACCTCCACATATTCACATGCATCCAGAGGATCTGTGGATAAACCTTATTCTCTTTAGTCTAATCAAATTGTCCAATTCACTTTCTCCATTTCCAAACTCTCTCAAACACATTTTTCTCAGCCACTCCTTCCTGTACAGGAAAACAAAGAAGATTTGCCCTTCTCCCCACCACATCTCCATTTTGAGGCTTAAAACAGCGAGCAAGCAATTCACCCACAGTTCCAGTATTGCTAAGTTTTTCCATTTGAGGTTCCTTCTTTTGGTTCTCCATTAAATATCTGGTCATTTTGTACCACAAGCAAGTTCAGCATCCATCAGCCTCACAAAAGGGATTCAGGGAAAAACCTTCGCCCATTTTCTGGGGACTTGAGGAACAAGGTGCCCAGCAGTTTCCTCTAAGTGAGCAAGCTGGCTTGGCAGTCTTTTACATGTTTTTCCATGAGCCATCAGAATGCTCACAGTGGAGTCATCCTCAAGTGAAATAGCCTTAAATGATATGCTACATCCAATTTGCCCTGTATCTCATAAGGATTTAGCCCCAAATACAGACACAGAAGGGAAAATAAGGGCACTTGGGATAGAAAAAAGTGTACAACATTCATCTGGATATGTAATCATTTATTAAGTCCAAGATCTCCACTGTTTTTAACAGAAAAAAATCAAGAGCAAAAATAAACCAAACTTCTATCCAGCTGCATAAATTCTGTCTCCCAAATATTCTCTGCCAAGAAAGAGAATCAGTATAACTAAATTATTCTCCTTCAACTGGCTCTAAGATTTTAGCTAAGAGCTGTTTTGGTTTCTGCTTGCTTTTACAGAATTTGAAATGCCTTTACTCTTGAAAGTGTCGTACTCTGAATTCTGTAGTTAGCACATTCACAGCGTCAAATTTTTACCTTTTCAGAGAGGCTCAGAGAGGCTCAGAGAGGCCTACCTTCAGCCTTTTCCAGTTCAGCAATCCTACCACAGTAGTTAACATCATATATATTGCATAGTGTTTTTCTGAGACTCCATCTAAGCAAGTCAGGTAGATTTTTGCAATATTCACACTTCCTTCCACAGCCTTGACACATCAGGTGCAATATGTACAGTCAGGTTATTCAGTGCAATGATTTTACTGCAAAGGCATCATTGGGCAATTCCTTTTTTTTTCTCTTTTAGTCCACCTGAAGTTTCTGTGAACCCAAAAGAAATGTTTTAAACGTGCAAAAGAAAAACAACAAGAAAAAATACAGTTCAGTTCTGATTAATGGTCCTATATTTTAATGTCTTGCTGGGAGGCTCAACCCATTGAGTGTGGATCCCCAGGATATTTTAAATTTATGGTACTTTCTTCCACGCAATCTTGAATCCTATCAGGAAAAAAAATGGCAGGATGACTGCTTAAAAGATGACATAGCATATTCTCTGTTGCTTTCTGTAACTCTAGGAGGTACAGAACATAAACCCCAAATTACTATTAAAATCACAGGAAATAAACTGAAAGAGAAAAGCAAGACAGGTCTGAGCAGCTGCCTCAAACCTACTCATTAGGAAGGCACTA
Source organism: Corvus cornix cornix (assembly GCF_000738735.6). Taxonomy (NCBI): domain Eukaryota; kingdom Metazoa; phylum Chordata; class Aves; order Passeriformes; family Corvidae; genus Corvus; species Corvus cornix. The sequence continues at coordinate 61,219,247 of NC_046333.1, forward strand.
CCAGTGGGAGGGCCACAGAAGTCCTGCAGTTTCATTCCATTTCAATGAGATTTTAGTGTAGCTGCTTTTTAAACTCTCTTTAAATCTTCCCAGCCATCATCCTTTCCTACCACTCCACTGAAGCAGAAAAGGCTCAGCTCAACTCCTGAGTCTCCTGGCATGTCAACCCAGTCCCCAGCTTAAATGAAATTAGCAAGTAGGAGGTTCAAAACTAACTTCACGGACTACTTGCTTCCTCCCTCCTGGAATTCAGCTGGGGAATCCAGAACACTACAAAGTGGCAGAGCCTAAAAATCTACCTGGGATCAAAACATAACCTCACAAATTCACAGAAATGGAAAGCATAGCCAAGACTAGTTAGCACAGAAGCCAGCACTGACTCAGATGCCCATGTGTAGAGCATGAGAGATTGATCCGGGAAGCAACCGCATACTCCACTCTCCTTTCTTGGCATCAGCTGTCAGCCACTCCATGGGACAGGAGGCTACTATGCCTTCCCTAAATCTCTAGGCCTAACCTTGATCCACAGATACTGACATTTTGATGTGTCTGACATGTTTATGCTCTAACACCCCACAAGTTGAAGAATAAAGTAAACTCCAGGATCATTCCTTCGTATATTTTATGTCCTTGCCTTAAGACACCTCTTCAACACTGTACACATCTGGCTCCAACCTGAACACAACGCAGTCTTCACTACGTCTATCTTCACAATACTCTTACAAAGGAAGGAAAGAAGAGGGCAATCGGAAGCCCGAAGATCCTCAAGCCCACGTGTGACTTAAGACAGCACTTATATCTAAGCCCAAGCCTTTCACTTTAGCTGAAATGGGCACTCAGCAGTACCCACCTTCATTTTGGAGCACTGGCTGCCTGGCAGCTCTACCCTGCCAGCACAACAAGGTCATCCTCAGGCACACAGGAAGCTCAATGTAGCCCTGGGCATATCAGAGTTGTGCAAAAAACTGTACTCTGGACACACTGTTTTCCCTACCAGAAATGCCAGCATATTGGTATGTAGGCGTATATGGTATGTAGGCACTTAGTTCCCACTGATACGGAAACTGAAGAATTTGTCCATGTTTTCCCAGGAAGCTTGTGGAACAGCAAGCATTAAATCAATACCAACTTTTGCCTGCCTTTGTGCATGAAGGCTTTAACAAGCTTGCGTTAACTTCCAAGGATTATCAACAACTTGACAACTATAACCTGAATTGGCATAGCCTTAAAGAACAAGTTAAGTTACCTAAACCACTCAAGAAATGCTGAAATTATCCTTATATTCAGACCTATAGTCGTAACCGCTAATGTGAAATAAAATTCTTATGGAAATTTATACAGTAGCAAGGGTAAAGGCTGTAATAGCAGCAGCAGCATCTGTTACCAGGGTTACCAAATCTAGAAGGAAAACAAAAAACCAGCTGACACTGATTTACAGAGAAATATATGTAAACATTCATGTAGACAAGAGATTTATATTTTATATTCAGTGAATTTTAGTGGTGTAACATTAAAGACTGCTACTATTGAAGCTGAAGTGAAACAATGTGAGGAAAGTTAATGAATAGCCACACCAAATGGCATACATCTGATTTCTTACCTGAAGTGTGTTCTGTTCATGCATCCATCATCACTGCTGTCCCAGGATAATGCTTCATCAACCACATAGCAAAAAGATCTGGTGAACTCCTAAGTGTTTAAAAAGAAACAGCATGTTACACGATATAAAAGCCACCAAATCCACTGCAAATAGAACAGTAATACTTCAGAATTCAGTGTGACACTGAATTTGCAAGGACTTTTTTTAGTTCCAATGATACATTTTTTAATTTTTTTTTTTATTTGGACTTTGTCCATGCATTCAAACAAAGTTGTGATACATTCTGCTGTTGCAGAATCAGAACCACAAGTAACACAATTACTAGCAAGGCTAATTACAGATGGAGAAATCAACATGACATGTAAAAACAGAAGAATCCAAAGAGCAACAGTCTTCCACAGTCAATTTATTGATTTGGCACCTATGCCCCATCTACGTATTCAACTTGTTGGTATTAATTCACACGAATTCTAGAGAAGTTTTTCAGTTCTCAGAAAAAGAAATAATATTTCCAAATTATGGTTGCATTTATACAGAAACAATGACTTATGCTAAACATGAAATATGTCTTTCCTTAATATTTTTCCTTTATTTTCAGACAGAAAGCTCTGTGTTTAAGTGTCCAGGTACAAATAATACTTTAAAATTCTGGACACAGCCATTTTTAGTGCTGCATTTTGACTTTAGAGCCAGAACATGGGTATATCAAAAAGCTCGGCAACTTACATCAGTTAAATGGTATCCCTGCAAAGTCTTCTTTTTATAAATCAAATACCAAATTGGAAAAAATGTGCCCTGCTAGTGTTACATGCATCTGCTTGATTAACAGAGTAATGATGCAGTCAGGAAATTAACCTTTCAGGTTTCAGGTACTGCAGTTAACTCCCATGTCTGCAAGCATAGCACCATAAACTTCACGGGCAAAACATGCTTTCCAGGGCACAGGAAAAGTCTTTCTTCATAACAGCACACAGATGGGTCTGCTTTTACAAAGGACACCATATTTTATTGTGAACTACATCTACATCACACATTTCTTCCCTGTTGCACATTATAAAACTATTTTCATCAGATCTAAGGTACACAATGCAATCTCCACATAGGTCCCACTCAATTTCCAGCAATCTGTAGCACATGGAAGAACATTCTGGTTTCTGCTGCTTCAGTGAAGTTGCTTCTCATGGACAGTCCAGCTGCCTGCTCCAGTAAGTGAGGCTTAGCGAAGCATCGCTCAGGATACGGCTACAATTGTGTTCGACTGTACTTCATTTATGATGAGATGAAGCTTACAAAATCCACAAGCTCATCTCATACCCATCTCATCATCTACAAAACCTGAAATGTTTTATCTAATATTCGTTTTTCTGTTTTCTGTCTTTTCACATCACCCCAATTTTACATAACTGCCTAAAAGTCTAGAGAACCTCACCCCCAACTACACAGCAGAGGCTTCAGCATATCTCTGTGTAAAGAAATAACTTGAAATACAGCAGGATCAGGTGATATTCTTATTTCATTAGTGACTCCTCTCATATTTGTTCTGTTTATAAATTAAATCAATAAATCAAGTAGATAAATGTAAGTTAGTCTTACCCAGAATGCATCTTATAAACTTGGTGTACATTCAAGCTATTATATACAGGAGGGGGAGACCCTAAACTACAGTTTGTGTAGTTTAAATTCATGTTTAAATCTCATTTGTGTGAACTCAACAATGAGCCAATGAAAGACCTAACATACATAGAGACACCTGACAGTTGTACCACTACCTGCAGTGGCTTTGATCTATAATTTTCACCTTATAACTCTAAGGTCCTGAAAATCCAGCCAAAATATCAGCCAACTGTTCCCATAAAACATGCTGTTAAAACTCGAGTCTCTTCCAACAGAATTCTCTGCAATTTCTGCAAGGAGACCCAAGATCACTGAAGAATGTAGGAAAAACAGAAACATCCCTAAAGCACAAGCTGCTTACATGAACACAGTCATTAAAAAAAAATCAAACCAACCCATGATAAAATTAGTTGATAGAAGAGCATGCCTAATTTATTTAACTGCAATTCCTAACTTTAGAGGCTAATTGCCACTTGTGACTAATTAAAGCCACATTAAGTATTAAAGAAGAGACCATCAAAAACACTTGGCTCAAAGAGTGCTGGAGCAAGGGTATAGCGAAGAACAAAAGTTCATGTGGAATTCCATCCAGACTGCGGCTCCTACGCCATCCCTATGGACTGTTGGTAGTTTCTAGAGTTTCAGGAGGTGTTCTACAAAATACATTCCTGAGCATGCAAGCAAGAAAACTGGAGAGAAATAAAAAGAGTAGGTCAACAGTCAAAGTTGAGTGTGATTCTCATCTGGTGACAAATGAAAAACATTGCTGAAACAAAGTACAATGTTATCCATACATTTTTCTTTTCTCTGAAAAAAGAAAAATGTATTAGGTGGCCTACTGACGAAAGACAGATTGATGAATATTTTTACAAGTTATATTTCTTTGAAAATACATGCTAGGCACATAAAACGTCTCTCAAAGGTGCAGAATCTTTGAGGAAAAATAAGGAACACAAAAGCACAAGACAGAACCCAAAATGCTCTCCAGTTCCTGGTGCTAAGTGTGTACTCAAGCAGAACCTCAGACCATTTTTGGGGACACCTGTTCATGCACCAGCCTTCATGCCTTCGCTTCAACATCAGGAGCTCCCAGCAGGTAACCCACATGGGCACTGTGGCACGTTTTAGACAGGGGTTCATGAGGGTCACCCACCTACCAACCAGGACTTGCTCACCACCCCCAAAGCCCAAATGAAGCACAAGACAAAACTAATATCAAGATTTAAACTTTAAAATTAGACAACTTTCATCTATTTGATTTCTTAATCCAATCAGGGCAGTCACATTAGTCAATTTTAATTACCTGATTTCCTTCCCAAGGAAATGGATACAAGTATTGCTTTGTCTACCCAGACAATAGTGCTGCCTGAGGCTGGAAGTCCTAAAATGCTTGGGAGAGAGTCAAGATCACTGTGATCAAAATCCTTCCGCCCTCTCCTTACATCTCCATCAGAGACAGGAGAGCCCCGAAGGATCAGTTATTTTCCTGAGCAGGGGCTTGGCCCTTTACACCACTTGCTTGAGTGGAAAGCAGCTGTTCCACAGTCATCACCAGCCAACTGAGATATTACTGAGTGAGGAAGCCCCTGCCAGCAGCCCCTCTGCTCTCCCCCATTGCTGGGCAGAGGTGCTGCTTGGAGATGAGACAATGAGGTCTATATATATGCAACTGAAGAGAGTCACTCACCCCAGAAATCCTCCTTTTCTGCCAGGAATCATTAAAAGCAGTTTGTGCTAGCTGTGGAAATCAGTCATGCTCTTCTGGAGCAATGAGATGTATCATCTGGGTATTGCTGGCTGCCAGGCTCAGTTCCAGCATCACTGTCCACATGATGCCCCTTCTTCCTTCACACCAAGCCAAGTTTTGGGGCAGAAGATTGTGTGAAATGCACCAAAAAACATTGTTTCCTTCATAAATACTATCAATGCTTCCTAAAAGAACTAGACTAGGAATTATTTTACAATAAAAAGATCATTTGTAGGCCAGGGACTAAAGCACTACCATGAACTAGGTCAATCCCATCATTTGTTACTGTTCAAAAGTACAGTAACAGTGGGAAGAGAGGGTCAGGGCGGAATAATCATTTGTTAACAATTTTAATAGTAAAGCTTTATTGGTTTTCCCTATGGATTCTCATAGTTATTATAGTGAAATTAAGTGTTTTTCCTCCAAGTGAACTCTTGTTAATCCTTTTATTTAGGTTCAGAGCTACAGTACATGACCCTGCAAGAACATTCATCTACAGTCACAGCTGGAGCTGCAGACTCACTGGCTTGAAGGAATTAATTTCTTTGCAAGGCGGAAGCAACTGAAAAGCCAAGGGCTTATCTACAGGAAAACCTGAATTTCACCAACTTTTACAAAGAACAGGACAAACCAAAAAATCTGTGATCAGACACCTCATCAATAAGCAGACGTGAAAAAACTCTGGCACATTAGAGGGATACAATTTGGTGGGGGAAGGAACATTCTGATGGTTTGTCACAACTCATAACAATCTAGCCTTAAAAAAAAAAAATCTGAATTTTAAAGCCAGATTAAATTTCATTCCAATGAACTGCCACCAAGAGATCATTCAGACTTCACAGTGCTCAACCCCAGCCACCCAGGCTTTCTATTATCTCATATCATTGACAGTAACTTACTCACTTGCAAGACTTATCTGAAAACAGTTATAACATTACCAAGTGAAAACCCTGTTCTTGCTTCACCTTGCTTGTCAACTTCTCAGTCCATTTTCTCCCACGTAAGTAAATAACAATAAAAGTGTGAAGAATGCTGGAAAGTCAGACTGACTGGGCATAATAGAAAATATTGTCACCAAAAAAAATACTACAAAGTAGAACCATGGCCATCAGGTCAGCAAGTGTAGATACTGAAACAGGTCATGAGCAGGCAGAACTTAAAACATGAGTGACAACCTGCACTTGGAACCTAAAATCTGGATTTTCTGCTTTTGACAGTATTCAAGAAAGTACTTCAAAAGCAGTTTTTAATAGTTTAATTTTCTCAATATAAAAAAAAAAAAGGAAAAGAAAATTTGTAAAGCAGTGTTCAGATTCAACACTTCTTACAAGAAGCCTTAGATAAGCATTCACTAGATGCATCACGCTCCTGTTTGACACAGAATGCAGTGAGACATTATTAACTTGATCGCACATGGGTACAGTCAGCGCCTTTCTAATTATCTGAAAGTTTGACCCATTAAACTGATCAGAAATATTTGTATATCCACAAGCATTCACAGCAATTTATTTCAAGTACATTGCACTGAAATGTTTACTTATGCTTTCTGAAGCTGAGCATCCCTGACACTTTTGAGACCTCAATATCTTGAATTTTTCAAATCATTGCTTTCCTAATCAAGAAATATAGAGACATAAAAGCTCCACTTAATGAAAATAATTTAGAAGCAGATTTTTTTTTTTTTAGGAGAATTTAAGCACAGGAAACCCAGAGTAGTTTTCATTCTCGCCCACATTTTAATTTAAATATTAAACTTGGTTACATTTACAAGAGATTTCCAGCACATTCTATATGAGAAAATATTACAGTCACACTGAAATTCTTACAAGCCTCTGAAACAGCATGAACAGCTCTTTACTAGAATTGTTAAATAAGTAGCAACTGTCAATGAAAATTTTAAAAACCTAAATAAATTTCAATTAATTTTATTTAGATATAGGATTTTTATCCGTATGGAGTGAAAATATATTTAATTAAATCACACCAGTGATGGAGCATTCTCATTCCACATTTATTTTATCCTACTAGTGCATTTAGCATAGATGCCCTCAACAGTTTGTTCTCAGAGACACTACTTAGATTATTCAGGTCAGACTTCTCTGATTAAAACTATTACATCAGCATAGGGCATCCACTAAGGAATCCACATGCAGGAAAGAGCAAGTCCTGTGCAGCCTTTGGAGGCTTTCCTGCTGCGATCTTCTAGGATGAGGAGGACAAGATTTCAGCAGTAAAGGCCAAAGGGAACACCAAGCCCCTTCACACTAGAGCTGGAGGGTGGGCTGGAGCTGCCAAGGTTACACAGATCCTTCCTCCCACTATACAAAGAGGTTCCCTTCTAAGCACTACTTGCTAAACAGCTTATTCCTTAAGAGATATCTATCAATATAAATTCATATTACACTAACATTGCTACGCATGTTGCAATCATCAGCTGGCAAAGAATGATGCAGTAATGCTGTTCTGATGTTTTTTGCTCTTCTAGTGTTTCTTAATACTGCTGATTCCCCCAAAGGAACAAATTCCCTGAGCAGAAGCCATCAGGTTACACAGATTAGAGTGGCCTTTGAAGATGAGCTGTGCCAACAGCATTTAGAAGTTAATAAGGATGTGAGCAATGAAACCAGAGCTTGACACAGAAATATTATGGCTCTCCAGCAGTAACCTGGCTGACCTAGTGGCATCACATTGCCAAACAGTCAGAAAACTCAATCTTTGTTTCTTTAAAAAGGACCAAAAATAATAACCAGCCTTCAAGTTAAAAGCTGACTTAATTCACTTACAAAAGCCATCATGAGCTGTAATGGCACCACCTCCCCCCCGTTTTTAATTTTGTTCTTTTCATTATCATTATCCCAGGTGGCTTCCAGGAAGTCCCTTGCAAACTAGTCACTTTTATGAAGATGGCCTATTTTAATCACAGTCCCTTGACAAGAACAGCTAATTATCTAACTTTTCTGTCTGAACTACCAGATGGCTTTAGTTCTGTACTTAACTTGCTTTTAGTTTTCAGTGACTAGTAATCTTTGCACACTGGAAAATGTCAGGGATTACACAGAACAGAAATAATACCAGTACCTCAGACACACACAGGATAGAAATGTATGTATCTACTGCATTCTTCCACTAAAATAATAAAGTTATTTAAGATGGCAAGCATCTGTCACATTTTCTTTTCTTATGGGACTCCCCAAAGGTGTGCCAGTAGGTTTTTGCTGTTATTGCATTGTTTGGTTTTTTGTCTTTAAACAACATTAGCATCCATTTCAAGGGAAGCAAGTGGGAGTTCTCACGTTGTTCCCACCAACCCCTTTTCCACTGTCCCAGTTGTCTTCCTCCTGAGACCCCACTTTTGGCTGCACCTACTAGCCTGAGACAGCAGGAAGCATGTCCACACTGCACGCCGTGGCCCAGCACACCTCGGGACTGAGCATCTAAGCCTGGTGTCCCATGGGAATACACAAACACTCAAGTTCAGGGGGATGGGATTGCAAGACTGTCATCACTGACTGCAATTAGCAAGTACAGCTTCCATGTGCTTGCTAAGACATGTACCAAAGCAGGCAGATTTCCACTGGTTCCAAAAGCAGGAGTTTAGGTGGGGTTTGAGAGCATCCCTGTGAATAACATAAAAAAAAAAGGAGGGAATCTGGCCTGAGTGCATTGGAGCACTATTTTCCCCTGGTGAGCACTAGGAAAATACAGCTGACTCTGACTAAAGACAGTGGAGATCAACCAAAAACAACGCCAAAGATCAGCCAAGTGAAGGAGTTTTGTGCACAAGACATGGTACTTCAGGAGGGCAAAACCCACTGGATATTAACTATAGCAAATATATCCCTCATGAGTCATGCTCATAAAAATACAGGCAATTTCCTCCTATATTCTTCTCACTATATTTAAAATCTAGAGCTCATTACATACACCTATTCTTCACTGCCAAAAATCTTTTTTCCAAGCTGTAGCAACAATGCAAACATTGATTTGGTTTTTTCTATTGGTTACAATTTGTGTGAATAACTGTAGCCACTCAGTGATATTGCAACATTCACTACAAAATAATTGAAGAAGCCGGACTTGAGAAAATTCCTATGACTCTGACAACACAGAAGAAGCTTTAACTTCTTTTAAAAAAAAAAAAAAGAATAGAAATTGAGTCTATTGTCTCAATACAAAAACAAATTAAAAAGCATTGATAGGGAAGAAACACTCAAGTTTCTACAAAGGCACCACAAGTAACAGTAAATAAGATGTAAAACAATTTTTTTTTTTTTTGGTGTCTATATATCTTTAGACAGTTGGTCACTTTTAACCACCTGCTCTAAAAGCTTTAGGATGTATTTCTAGAACAAAGAAAATACCATCACATTCAGAAAGCAAATTTTAGTCATATTAGATCTAAGAACATACATACTTAATTTAATTACACTAATAGCAAATCTGAAGGAAGAATCACTGTTTTTTTAAAATATAGCTTTTGCTATCAGTTACTTCTGTGAATAACTAGAAACAGCAACATTATCATATTATCATAGTTTATACTATAGCAAACACCATCAGACAAGTGTCCCTGGGTACCATCACAGCAACATTAGGGTGCCTAAGCGTAAACAACAATCAGAGTTTTCTCAGGTTTACAGCAGTGGCTCTGGGGCAGAACAGCAGAAAAGAAAGGCTGGCTGAACACCTGCCACTCCAGTGACAAAACCAATTTTTGCTGGTGTAATGGTTGTTACAGCTTCCATTTGTAAGGCTGCTCATCTCCGAATTCATCATGGCAAGGACGCTCATTGAATCAGTGGAACACCTTTAGACTGACGAACTTGGAACAGTTCTCAGATTTGGATCTGGATTCCAAAACTGGTTTGACCTTCTCAATCCTTAGTGGAAATTACGTCAGGTTTCATTTTCTGCCACTAGAGACCAAATCAAGCCAGTTCTTGGAACAAGTACTCCAATAGAAAACCAAAACAGAAGATTCTCCACCCCTTTAATATTTGCTTGAATGTATTCATGAGAGATTTATACATGCAAAGCCTCCCAAACTGAACTATAATTTACATCTGTAGATTCCATAACATTAATCTTGTAACAATCACACTGTAATATCTATTTTTAGCGGTTTTGGAGTCAATTTAAGAGTCAGTGTTGAATGTAAGAGGTCTTGGGAAGCTGACTTGTAACGACAATCTCTAGTTATACTTCACAGAGCCCTAGATCCTCCTGAAATGGAAAACAAGGGTAACTATTGCCAAGAAAACTAGGTTTGCTTGATTTTTCCCACATAGTGCTGTTCAATGCTCAGTTAACCACAGGATCACAGAATCAATGCTACATCCAGTCTTAAACACTTCCAGGGACAGTGATTCGGCCACCTCCCTGGGAAGCCCATTCCAATGCCCAACCACCCTTTTTGTGAAGAAATTCTTCCTAATGTCCAACTTAAACCTTCCCTGGCACAGCTTAAGACTGTGTCTGTCCTCTTGTCCTGTCACTTCTTGCCTGGGAGAAGAGACCAACCCCCACCTGGCTACAACCTCCTTTCAAGCAGTTGAAGAGATCAACAAGGCCCCTGAGCCTCCTTTTCTCCAGGCTGAATACCCCCAGCTCCCTCAGATGCTTCTCACAGGACTTGTGCTCCAGACCCTTCACCAGCCTTACTGCCCTTCTCTGGACATGCTCCAGCATCTCAACATCCTTCCTAAAAAGGGGGGCACAGAACTGGACACAGCACTCAAGGTGTGGCCTCACCAGTGCCAAGTACAGGGGAAGAATCACTGCTGGCCACACTGTTCCTAATACAGGCCAGGATGCCATTGGCCTTCTTGGTCACCTGGGCACTGCTGGCTCATGTTCAGCTGCTGTCAATCAGTACCCAAGGTCCCTTTCTGCCTGGGCACTTCCAGTCACTCTGTCCCCAACCTGTGGTGCTGCAGGGGGTTTTTGTGGCCAAAATGCAGGACCAGCCTGGGCTCTGAGCAGTTTGTAACACTGCAGCATCTGTTGCCACTCCTCAGTTTGGTTAAATAAGTGGGGGAGTGACTTCAAGTTATGATTTTAAATGAACATGTCCTGGATTGTCTAGCTTCTGTCACATAGTCATTTGCCCAAGCAGCAGCAGCATGAGAGAGATCTCATCTGCCTGCCCTGTCCTGGCTGCCCAGGCAGCCTTGGCCAAGTCAGTTTTAGGCTACATCCCATCCTGAGCTCAGCTGCACATCATCTCCTCACCTAGAGGAACCCCTAGCTTTGTCCTGCCGTAGTGCTGGGATAAGACCCCTCTCTTTTCCCTACATCTTGGTTCCCACGGACCCAGAGGGAGACCAAAAATAGCTGTAACATCTCTGCAGCAAGCCCTGAATGGCAAACTTAAACACTGCTTGGGTGTTCTGTAACTTCAATTTCCCACTGAAACAAAGAGCTACCTCACCACAAAAGTGATATAAAGTTATCATATATATTAATGAACACAAATAACCCAATCAATAATGCCTATATAGGCAAATATTGACAAAGGGCAACAATTTCACAGAAGCAACTCAAGTACAGAGTCCTCCTGAGTCATTCCTCTGTGGGATTACTGCTCCATGGTGACTTTCTTTCAAAGCCCTGACTATCTCACAGCATCTTCTCATGCATATGCATGTTGCCAGTGTCCATTCTGCAATCTGAATCACTTCCTGTCTGCAGCTTCATTAAGTGGAAGCCTCCTAAAAGAAAAATGAGGGGGTGGAGGGGTGGGAACCTCAAGGGGAAAAAATATTTACAGCTAGAAAACACAAGGACAAAACTCTTTTTCTTGACAGAGACTACTGCATATTTAAAGCACAGCAGATAACACCTCTGAGAGCATATATAAACAATTGCATATTAATACAAAGCATTTCCTTCCTTTTTTCATGAAAGGAGTCATTTGAATAAGACAAGAAATAATTTCTTCCTTTTATGTTCATCCATCCTTGGTACATATCTGTGCAACATCATTTAAGCATTAAGAGCATACACATGGTATATAAAGACCTGTGTTCCTGCAGACATTCATAATATCATGTAAGAACTCTGATTAACAGCCATATCTTAACATCATCTAATAAAATTACTAACATGGGTGATATACAACAGTATCAGAAGGCCTGCAGATACAGACCAGCTTGGGCAAGTCACATGAGTGAGTTATCTTTAGTACTGGAAGGAACTGATGAGGTAATTCCTTCAGTAACTTATCAAAGAAAAAAAAATACACAGCTTTAAATCCTAACTCACACTTTATCCCACGTAGCAGCAGGAGGGTTTTACTAATTGCAATCTGCAGAACATATGGACTGGAATACATCCCATCATCCGGCACCTCAAAACTACAGGCATTAAGTCACTAAGCTTTAGCACACTGTTTACAATTTGCCTTATGAATATGTCACTGCATTTTACATTACTAAGGCATACATGTAAAGAATAAAAAGAAGCTTTATTGGTTGCAACTAACACAAACATCAAAGACATACAGTGCAAAGAAATCCATGATTACCCTGCCTTTCCATTGAAGCTAAGCAAGGACAGTGGCTTTACAACCCCCTTTTTACACAAAACAGATTCAGAATCTTTTTTTTCCTGCCTTCACATTTCCTGACTGCATCCTTGTGTAAGGAAGCCTGTGAGCCTTTGAAGCCTCCACCCAAAACAAACATGAATCTTTATAACTTTTGTAATCTGCTTTTTGGCCACCCAGTGAGAATCTAACAGGATCCCTTGTTTGAAGGCCACCACAGAATAATACTAGCAGGAGAAAAGAAAAAGAAGACGAGATCCAAATATAATCATTACATAATATTTTACTAATGAAGTATAAAGCTGCTATAATTTAAACAGCATGTTAAAATCTTTATTAATCAACTTCAAATAAAGGACTATATTCATCAGTTTAGCAGAGTGAAAACAAAACAAGCAGAAAATAATTCTAATGTTTGAACAAGAATTCTAAAAATGACACATCTCTCAGATAAATAGGCAGTATTATTGTAAATTTTGAAACCTCTCCTAAACAGGCATCCCCTGGAGACACATCAACCTGTGACTGACATGGTTCCTTCCAAGAATAATCAAGCTGTGTTACCAAGAGCACACACTATGCAGGACTGTGGTGTTGAAACCCCAGACCAAACACTGAGGAGAAGCTGCCTCAAGTTTCTGGAATCCCAGAAACATGTTTTGGGAAGGCTCTCTCACCGCAACCACCATCCCTGGTGCAAACGGAACAGTATAGCAAGTGTTGGTGCACAGGTGACAATTCAGTGCCGGAGGGATGCTTCCTTCCATCCTGAAATAGGTTATGCCTCCCCACAACTTTAATCTTCACTCTAAAAAAACTATGGATGGAGCAGTACAGCTAAAAAGGTATTAGCTGTCCCATTATCATGATCCAAAACTGTATTTGGCTCCTATTTATTTCACACTGTCATGATATACAACTTCACAGCCCCTTTTTATCTCCCCTCCATTCACATTTCTGAGAGCATTTTAATTTGCAAGGAAGTTTTCATTCTGAAGGATTCTGAAGTTACTTTCATATCATATAGGTTACTTCTAAAGAAAACCCAGATGTAATTCCAGTTTAATGTCTTTTTGCTACCAAGTTATGCACCCCTGGGAAATCCTTCAAACAAAAAACCATAGTCTCGGGATTTTTCTTATCAAAAACAACCTGTAACTTTTAGATATTTCAAACTCTTCCATGTAGTTTGTCTTACATTCATTTATTAGCACTTTCATTTATCATCCCACAGCTGTATTTCAAAATAATTTTTAAAAGAATACTCAGAAGTGCACTGCTATGATATATTGTAACAGTTACTTATTAATTACAATCATTAACTGCAAAGGCAGAGATACTGAAATAACGCTCACGGTGAAGCATTCTCAGAAAAGAAACAGAAGAAGCACTGATCAAGACATATGGACACATATCTGTCTCATATTGGCTGCTTTGTTTTTCCTTCACATTCATATGAAAGTTGCAAAGCACGTTTCTGCCATTACTCTTAAGGAAAAACTGAAAAAAAAAAAAAAGGAGTAGAAACACAGATCAATATGTGGAAGCTCTGTGGTCCACCTATAGGATTCCTTCCCAGCTCACAAACTGTCAATATAACACAGGAAAGATTAGGAAAAAATTGCACTGTTTAAGTGTTCTGGAACTTTTCAGAAAATTAAAGGATATGTCCTGAGGAAAAAGCACCCTAGAGATTCAGGCCTTTTAAAAGCATTCTCCTTTTCTTACACCTTCTGATTTGACAGCATCTCTTCACAATATGAAATCCTTTGATCTCCACTTATTTGCTGTGGCACCTGCATCCTAGGGCTGGGTTTTCTTTGTTTGTGGTTTTAGAAAATCATACTCTAGAAATACACTGAAGTGTCCAAAAGGTCTCCTAAAGTACAGAAAACCAAGGTTCCTGAAGAGAGGAGGAAAAATAGGCTGCTAGACACAGCATTTCTGCAGTGAAACAGAGCCATATGCACACATAATACAGGTCACACCAAAAGTGAGAGTGAGTGGCAATGTGAAATAGCTCCACAGAAATGAACACTGCAGTCAAAGAACACATTTTCCAAATCAGGGCAATGAATATTTGATCCATAGTGACAACTCTGTTATTTTTTAAAGTGTGAGAAGAACTTTATGATATAGTAAATGTATCCCAGCTCACACGTTATCTCATGTAAGAAGGTTCTGGGTATTGAACGAGCCAAAGGTAGGAAATTGCCTAAAGGTGAATGTACTGCAATGCCCTGATGCAAGCAGCCAACAACGGCAGGGCCCAGAGCCCTGGAATCCACTGACGCCAGGCAAGAATGCATCTGCAAAATATATCTGGGACCACTCAAACCTCCAACCCCAAAATACCATCAACAGGAAGTTTGCTGTGAGGTGCATTTAGGTTTGCAAAAAGGCAAATTGATACAATATTTTGTATCTTCAGCTACCTTCACTCAGTGCTACAGATCATCTCACAGGACCTATCTACACGTTTAGCAATTATATTCAAAGAATTGCTAGAAAATAAATAAAAATCTTACCAACATCTTAAGCAGAAACATATCTTGAACTGTATTTCATAATGTTTAGGATTTTTTTTGACAATTAATTAAATTTTTTTTAAGCAGGTCATTGTAACATACAGTAAGTACCACACCCTGTGAGGAGACACAGTACTGGGGAAACACTACTGTCACCTTTTTTCCCCTACAATGTCTGTCACTGCCATTCTGGAAACAGGCATTGCTCTCCCTTTAAGACAGTGCTGCTCACAGCTCTCTACTTAGCACATGGAAAGAGGAAAACTTTCCTAAAGGCAACATCTTGGATACATGTAAACTGCTGAGAATTTAAGAAGGATACACTACAGAATTACCAGCTTTATTAAAACCTGAAAATACAGAATGGGCACCCAGCAAGAGGAGGATAAACTTGTCAATTTCTCACTGTATTTCCATTTTTTCCAAATTCTACACAAAGAATGAGGGATTCAGTATGACCCACTTTGCTGCTGCCTCATCTTCCCTCCATCACAAGAACAGTTCAAGTGAAAATAATCCCTTCTCACTCACTACATATTCTCTGTAAAGCAATACATGAGCTGAACAACCCACATCATCACAGTGAAGATACTGAATGGTTATCTTTCAAACTGAATCTTTTTCTGCTAGACTTACACAGTGCTAGATACCAGTTGCACGGAAAATTCTAATATATATACATCTACACACAAGTTGTGTACACACACACACACTTCCCATGAATAAGAAAGGCCTTCTGTGAGATTCTGGCTATGCACAAGCATTCCTTCCCTTGCCAGTAACCAGCATGTAAAATAACTCTCCTCCCCTGAAAATTTCTTTTATTGGGATATTTGTTTCGAATTCATCCAAAAAAACTGAATCAACTGACAAATCTGAAATAGCTAAACTGCCATTTACAACTGCAATCTGGCTCTGGTCAAACATTTATTATTTTTATTTGCAGAAGATCAAAATTACTTTCAGAGTAAAGCACTTTTTCAAAGGCCCTTGGTGCGAATTCAAATTATGAAAACTCATCACTGACAACATTAGTATATTCCTTTCTGTGAGATCCAGTTCTGCATTCCCCATAGAAAGTACATTAACCTCTTAAATAAGCAACCTCTATAGGCTTGCTTCCAGCTGCTTGTAAGCAGAATAATTCAAACCTGGAGGCTGGAACCAGCTGCTGTCTTTTAAAGAAGCATTTGTTTCATCCCAACATCCTTGTCGATAAGATAAAAATAAATATTCTCACAATTCAAAAATCTCCTTTCCTGAGTCACGGAAAAAAGAATTAACCTTTTATTTCCAAGAAAGCACTCATCAATCTTAAGAGAATGGAACAGTAATAAGAAAATTCATAAGACACTAACAAAATTAATATGAACTAAATATGCAGCTCAAAAAAAAAAAAAAAATAAAATAAGGGATGTCTTCGGTATTTCCACAAACCACCTTGAAATAGAAATTGGTTTTTGGGTTACTTAATATTGTGATTTTGAAAGGGAAAAAACAAAAAACACCAAAAAATACTCCAACTGTCATACCTGATATTCACAGAATAGTAAACTTTTTCATAAGGTAAGACCATCCATCTTCTGTACCTCCAAGCAAGGATTCCATATACAGAACATTCCATGTATTTTGACCACCAGAAATGTTAATTTCTACACCAGAAGTCACCTAGCTATCCATCCTACACCACCACACACAAATTAATCCAACACCACCACACACAAATCATCATTTATTTTAAAACATTGTAAGAAAAGAAGTGGCAATGACTCCTCCAGAAAGAGCTACCAGAGACACTTCTCCAGGGTGTTGATGTCCTTGGGAACTCCTCCTCCCACTCACAAACAAGCAGCAGGAATTAGACAGCATTTGCTTACTTGGGGGAGGCATGAGGGTGCTGAGAGCATTGGGAAAGTGGCGGGGGAAGCATTCAAAGTGGTTTTAGCTGCTTTTTGCATGATTTGATCTCTGGCAAGAAGCCTGAGAGCAGCTGCCACAGTGCGTCAGCTCCCTGAAGACCTGAAGTGATCTGTAGGATCATGGTTTGGGAATCTTTAGACCAGGTCACTGGGAAAAGCCATTTAATAATGGAGTTACAAACCCCAGTCAGCGATGGCATACAGCTTTAAGCAAAAACATCCTTTCTAATTACAGCTGTGTTTGCACTCCAGTTAAACACTGACATTTAATAAGTCTCACACAAGAGGGTCCTAAAGAAAAACACTCACTAAATATTTGTTTTAATTTAAATACAGTGTGACTCAGTTTTGGGTAGGTCTCATCACCGCTAACTGGAATTCCCCGCCAGGTCAGGGACCGGTGATGGAAGCGGCAGAGCTCAGCAGAATGCCCCACGGCAGATCCCGCCCAGCGCCTCTCCTTCCCACATGGACTCTCCGTGAGAACAGCTCGGGCTGGGCTGGCTCTGCACTAGCTCATGCTCAAATCCGCATGAAATCATCCCTGAAGAGGCTGCTGGGTACCGGGGGGAGGAATTCCGCCTCTGCCCCAGCCCCCAGGCAGACGCTTCTGCCCTCTCTGTATTCTTCACAGCACAGCAACATGCTGCAAGTATGAAACCTCCTAGATTAATAATGAGAACAGGGCAACGATCTCCCTGGACTGCATCCATTTCATGTGAACTATGAGAACTTGGATTTATTTCAGTAATGGAAAGGAATAAAATGCAAGGAGCAAGAGGAGGTTTTCCACACGGGCGTTCTACATCTCCAAGGAAAGAATGGGGACAAAACCCATGCTGAGACATTTCTGGTGCATGGTGTGGGCCAAATTTCTAAACTTTCAACCTTTTTTGCATTTTCAACTTTGTGCACTTAATAGTATTCCTCTTACTGATTTTACACAGTACTTTTATTGTGCTCTTTTATTATGCTTAGATAAATCTACGTGATTGGCACAGAGCAAACATCCTCACCTCACAGGAGATATGCACTCAGGTTTGAATGCACACACAGTGAAAAAAAAAAACAGACACTGGGGAAAAGTTGGCAGAGTTTTTGGTCACAGTTTTATTTATAAGCCACTATGTCCCAGATGCAAGCCACATGCATCCTATTTCCAGTGGTGTCAGTGTATCAAGCTTAGCCCTAAAATTACTAGGTTAAAGTAAGTATGGGGTATTTGCTTTCCTAAAAAATGATGCATTTATTTAAGGCATTAATAACTCACACACATGAGAAAGAGGAAGGTACTCACCAAGAAAGCACAAGAACTGTTCCATAGGTCCTATCTCTATCACACTGTTTCTCTCCTCTTTTTGCTCTGACTCTTCAGCCGAGGAATTGCCAAGGGTATTCGTTACTCCTCCGGCAGGCTACCAGCTTTGAATGCAAAAGCCTGATGGAGACTGTTTGGAAGATACCTATAATGCACAAAAAGGCCACAGACCAGGTACAGAGAGGTCCAGGCTAACCTGTAGACTCTTTTAATACGGAGTGACTCCAGGCCTGCTGCAACTAGTAAGGTGAGTGGATACACACAAAAAGAATTTCACCAATGACAACTTCTATATGGAACAAATTCTTTTTCCCTTTCTGACACTACAATATGCTGCTTCTTTTACCTTGTTTGATAAGGGTTGCCCCCCCCAAAAAATGTCTGAGACCTACCCCCTATTACTGAGGAGACTATTTTCATAAACAAGAAAAAAAATGAGATAAATCTATTTTAACCACTGCTTTAGTGAAAAGGAAAGACTGGATAGAAAAGTTGACCGTCAAAAATTGCTGCATATGTCAATTTATTGAGAAGCATCAAACAGACAAAAGTAAATGCAATGGGGACTTCAGGATCTTAGAATGGTAAATTTTGAGAAACCAAGGAAATTACTGAGGCTGTCCTCAAACACAGAAATACCTCACTTGAAAAAGGCAAATGTTATTCACACTCCCATTCCAAGCAGGAAGGGAAAAAATGGTAAGGAAAGATTGGAAGCTTGCCCGGATGAATAAACACTTCAAACAGGATATTGAGAGGAAGTCCAGACTCCACAAAGAATGAAAAGATTAATTAGGAAGAAGACAATGTCTCAGGGCTATGAAGTGTTGAAACTGTAAAAGAGGACAGAAGCTCAGCCAAAGGGAATTCAGCCCAGGCAACCCAAAATGAGTTTGCCACGCGTATGAGGATGACTTCTAGAATTTCACTGTGGCTGCTGACTGATTCGGGAGTGCTGGGAGCCAGGCACATGGACAGAAAGACTGGGTGGGAGGGATCCCCTCCCCAGCTCCTCCCAGCCCAGAGTAATTTAGATTTACATCTACACAGCCTACCAATTCATCTAAAGCAATTACTCTAGATGCACCTTTTCTCTCATCAGGTGAAGAGAAAGGAAAGTCCAGTTCCACTGGACTGAAGTGTCTCCCACAGAGCTAAGTGAAGCAGACTGAAGTGCTGTAAATGACACAGACAATTCCAGAAGCAGAGAGGAAAGGTGAAAGACAACCACTGCCTGGCCATTTCTGCCATCACACAAACGACACAGGCCAAGGCAGTCAAGCTGAAAGCCTCAACAGGTCACAGGCTCAGCATGGCGACTGCCAGAGTATTTCTGATGCTCACAGTGGGCTCTGGCTACTCCTCCAAGCAAAAGAATCTGCTGCATCTTCTCCCACTCATTTCCTGCCAAGCAGGAGGCCACAGGGCCCAGAGAAAGTTACTCTAGATAGATATTTCCATAAACATAAGTTATAATGTCTCTTCTTCACAGTGCGCTATGAAACAAGGGAAATAAAGATGCACTAGTAGCCCCTTTGGAGCAATAGCTTTCTCTACTTTCTCCTCTATTTTATTATAGTTGCAGTACCCATAATATTTCTCTCCACACTTCGCTCCCTTCATAACCAAAACATAACAGTTTGTTAGACAAAGCAGATTTAGAACCATACTCATTTCATCTTTTATCTATCCCTCCATCCATGTACAAAAACACATTCCATAGAAAACTTTTGCTTTACTGGGCTCTCTAAGTATGTACATATATATACTGGGGGGAAGGCCTGATGGTGATGTGGTTAGGAACAGTTCCTTGTCACTAACCAAATCATTCCTGTAATCCTTACCCAACAACAGATGACACAGAACACAATACAAATCTGACTGTCTGATGGAAAAAGTTAACATGGAGTATCATTTTTGGCAAAAGAAGAGTACTTTTGCCAGTGCTAGTTTGGTCAGCTCAACAGGCCCCAAAATAAAGAGATACATTTGCATATTCACTATGCATGTCAACTCAAACTTTTTAAGGATTAAAATGGAAGCTGTACCTGAACTTAAGGATATATGGAAACAGGAGAAATGCAATATCCTAATTGAAAACAAGAATACATCTCATTTCTCTAATGCATTTGAATGCTTTTACGTGAATACAAAACTGACATTAAAGTCCAATGTTGCTGCAGGTGTCAGTCAACTTTCTGTGATTTCTCATTAAATCATATCTCATTTTATTAATTTCTTATTGGACTTGATATTTTCAGATTTTCCTAGAAAAATAACTCCGCAATCAGTCAATCAAAAATATTTTGAAAGACAGTAATTTACAGAGCTTTGTTCCTTTGGGGCCTAGGAGCATGCCTGCCATGACCAAGGTGCATGCATAAAAATTGCTGCAAAGACACAGCCATGCATCAGCTGAACCAATGTGATTGGTGCTCCCAGAAACTCAAAGCCTCAGACACACTCCACTCCCTCCAGGCAGCAGGCTTTGAAACAGGCCATGAAGGTCAATAAATATCTGGTCTCCCCAAGCCTAAGAAAAAAAAAAATAAATTCAAGAATACGACATCCACAAAGCCATACTACCCCAGCTGAAATGGGTTCTCAGACACTGAAACCATTTTGCACTAAGAGCAGCAGAGAAAAGGGAGAACAATTTCAAAATCTACCTTGAATGGCACTCAGAAGTAGACAGTTAAAAAAAAAAGGAAACCACAAAAACATCACACAAATAAAATAAAAACACACATACACTTGTAAATAAACAGCATGTTTTACAATAGCATCAGCTCCTGTGGAAACTGTGGTAAGCAGCCACTGATGGAGCACATTAACGCAATATCAAATGGCAGGAGCCGACAACTGTGTCAGGGCTCGTAAGGAAGCAAAATCAGCTCAGCCTCTTCACCGAGGAAGGACTAGAAAGACATAGTCACAGGCCTTCTGCCTTTGAAGCACTTCACAGGACAGTGCTCCAAGCAGAGCACCTATAGATGGAAAACTTGTGGAGTGGGAGAAGAAAATGCAAAACAATTAGAAGAAACCTGCAATTCTCTGCCAAATGATTTCCTATGATCCAGCAGGTATCATCTTAACCAAATGAAGTTCAGCTACTTGGTTCTGATAAACTCTAGCCCTGCCAAGGGTGCAAGAAAGATGAAGAAGCTGCAAAAGCAGCTGGTCTTGTGCTAAGAAACACAAGGAGAGGTGGCACAGAGCCACAAACAGCCTCGGAGCTCTGCTGAGTACCATGGGCAAATTACAAAGATTGCTTTACCAGTTCCGGACCTTGGCACCTCAGCAATTACCTACTTGTCCCTGAGCAGTCAAAATTAAGGTCAGACAAAGTGATGAAGGTAGGAGAGCTTGCAAAAGGATAAGAACAAACATAGACCTGGAATTTTCCATACAGGGTACCAGTTCTGAACCTTTCTTCTAGGCTTGGTGCATGACAGAACATATCTGTCAGCATCTCAAATAACTGTGAAGATGATATTGATTTCAATGTATTTCACTGGAAACCTGAGGGAAGGTTAATGATTTGCTTTTATTGTTGTTTCCTTATAAAATTTTGATCTGAACATCTGGAAGGAGTTATCTGTTTTACTTTCATTTTCTCATCCTCTTGTACCTCCTCTAAAAACCAGTGGTGTACAACTCATCTACAGAAATATTTAACAAAAAATGTAAGTTTCACAAAAAGGAGTCCTGCAAAAATATGAACAGAGGAACTAATACAGAAATTTTTCTTCAGGAGTTTTTCCAGGATTCCTTTGAGAGGAACACAACCCAAGTTTTTCTCCTGTGATGAGCAGCACCCTTCTGTAGACATGTTCTGCTCTCCCCAAAATATTACTTCATCAAAACTAAAAAGCAGAAAAAAATGTTACTCCCAAAGTCTGTGTATCAGCTCTGTACTAGTCCATTGGTAGTAGGATTTAGTCATGAAACCTGTATAAAATCCAACAGAGAAGTAGATTAAAAATTTCCTAAGACTCGAGCCTATGCATTTAAATTACTGAACTAGAACTAAGAGAGATGATGATAAAGAGTCACATCTAAATAATCCTCAGATATTTCAGCCACTCTAGCAAATATTTGCTGTTTCTATAAATCTCCTCTCAGCACCTGTCAAGAGTACAGCCAGCAACATGGGGAAATAAATACATTCAGCAGGCACAGATTTCCAATAAATCCAGTGAATTTGGGAGCTTACTAATTCCCCTCTACAAGCAAGAAAAAAAATTTACTAAAAACCTTAATCTCCCATGTGCTGATACAGCACTTCCCAACTCCAAATCACACTGAATTTCCCCCAGCTGTCAGCACTGAGCTCAGCAGGGGCATCAGCAGGGGAGCAAGGGCAGGAGCAGGACTTAGGGAGCACAACATTCACTACGCTGAGACTGGAGGTCAATGCTGAGAGACAAGAAGTCATAGTGGGAGGAGGAAAAGGAAGCAACGCATCAAATCAAAGCCACACATTTAAACTGGCTTGTTCTTCCCCTTCTACCCATCCTTTAAACATCCTTTTTTCCTGGGTTGCATCTTTCACCATGTGAAAGGGGGGGCAGTTGTTTGTTTTCTCCAATATTTATTTATTTATTCTGCTGGCATTTTACTCTCCTCAAAACCCTTGCTATTAAAAGATAATGTATTTCTTCAGCTGAGCCCCAGTGTCAAATCTCACACAGGGGACCTGAACTGCTATTTTAAAGCAAGCCATATTCAAGAAAAATCATTAAAAGGAGACACAAATAAGGCCCTGTTGGTGTTTACAACCATGTTGTATTAATGCTACTGTGTCTCCTGCACCTGTAAAGCCTGATACCATTTGTGTCTACAAGCCACTATACTGCCACACAGCCAGAAAGTCTGACAGAGCTGCTAAACCCCAGGAGGAAAAGAAAAAAAATTGAGTAAGCAGGTCTCTGTGTAACAGATAAAAGAAAACCTGAAGGCTGCAAGATTTTTTTACTTTTCCTTAACACCACAGAAGAAAAGCAGTATTTTCTTGGTTGAATTGCACACTCTCATTTCTTCTCTTACTCTGATTTCTCTAGATCTTTATAGAATTATACAATCCTTTAGGTTGGAAAGGACATTTAATATCATCAAATACAAGTGTTAACCTAACACTGTCAAGCTTCCCATTAAACCATGTCCCCAAGCACCCCATCTATACATGTTTTAAATACCTCCAGGGGTGGTGACAAACACTACTCTGGGCAGACTGGCGCAAATGTGGCTACCCTTTTAATGAAGAAATTTTTCCCAATATCCAATCTAAACCTCCCCTGGCACAACTTGAGGCCATTTCCTCTTGTCCTGTCACTTGTCCCTTAGGAGAAGAGACCAACCCTCACCTCCCTACAACCTTTCTTCAGGTAGTTGTAGAGAGTGATGAGGTTCTACCTGAGCCTCCTTTTCTCCAGGTTAAACAAACCCAACTCCCTCAGCTGTTCCTCATATGATTTGTGATTCAAACCCCTCACCAGCTCTGTTGCCCTTCTCTGGACAGCTCCAGCACCTCAATGTCTTTATTGAAGTGACTGGCAGAAATTAAACACAGGATTTGAGGTGTGGCCTCACCAGTGTTGAGTACAGGGGGACGTAGTAGGGAGTACTTCTGCGGGCCACACTATTGCTGATACAGGCCAGGATGCCATCGGCATGCTTGGCCACCAGGGCACACACTGGCTCATGCTCAGCCACTATTGACCAGCAGCCCCAGGTCCTTTTCTGCTTGGCACCTCTCCACCCACATTCCCTCAGCCTTTAGCGCTGCAAGGGCTTCTTCTGAACCAAGTGCAGGACTCAGCACTTCACTTTTTTGAGCCTCATACAACTGGCCTTGAGCCATCAATCCAGCCTCTCCAGATTCCTCAGAAGAGCTTTCCTACCCTCCAAGACCAACATTCCTGTCCAGCTTGCTGCCATCTGCGAACTCACTAAGGGTGCCCTCAGTCCCCTCATCAAGATCATCAATAAAGATATTAAACAAAACTGGCCCCGATACTGAGCCCTGGGGAACAGCACTGTGGCACAGAACACAGGCACTGATGACATCCCTCTGCAAAAATTACTGGGGAATGGTTGCAGAGTACAGTAATGCCAAAAGTTCTGAGCTACCTCAGAGGAAGGAAAAAAAAATTAATGTGGTCGGAAACAGCCAGTCAGTACTACAGGCTACAGATACAAAACAAATAGAGTGCAGCAAGAGTCAGCTTTTGACCCCCCGTCACTTGTGTATTTGCATCCTTTCCAGTCAACCTTCCTCATTTCACAGCCATCCCACTACAAATACCTTCTGTGTCTGTTCAACATCTCTGCCAAGCTGAGCTCATGCTCTTATCAAAGAAAAACATTTCAAGAGAGTTTAGCTGTTGATTATTCACCTCCAGATCCCAGGAAAGGCTATCGCCAAATTCTCTGTCTGACTCACAGGTTTATTTGAATGCTTTGCACAAGTTTCTTCAGCCAAGGCAATGGAAAAACACTTTGGAAATCCCCAAAGGGTGGGCTTGTGCGCCTCAAATGAAGCTTGGCAGAATTAAAAGGCCTGGTGTGTCCCACATGCCTGCCACCTCCTGTGCCTGGAAGCCCATGGAGATGTATACTTTCACCATTAACTTCCACACACCAAGAAGACCTCCTTGCTTTTTCACACATTTCACACCACAATGTGGTTTGGAGAGAGCATGAGGAGCCCCAGACAAAGGGAAACTGTGGGAGCCTGTGGCCCGTAGGAAGGGGTAAAATGGAATCTCACCAGCGGCAAGATGTAAAACTGTTCAACACGTGCTGGCAGGCCATACCTGGAGCTCCAGAAAAAAGATGGCAGCAACTTGAATAATTTTCACTAAAAACAATCCCAAAACAAAAACAAACCAAAAAACCAACCAACCAAAAAAAAAGAAAAACCCCACACAAACAGTCCCACTGACAGGGAGAAATGCTAAGTGTGCTCCGTGGGCCACTTGGGGCTCACAGATGCCACATCAGCTTCTCAACCCCACAGTCCTCCCCTTCCTGAGGGACATCAGACCCACAAAAATGCATCAGAACAGCACTTTTTTGTATTGTGCCACTTAACAGAATAGCACCCAGGATTAACTCAGCCAGGGAAAAACACTATGGTTTATCAGGTCAGGACACTCCCTAGGAAGAAGACAACATGGTTTCCATTATCAAACTGCTTATGGCTTTTAATCCTGTGATAGTTAAAAGCCAAAATATATAAATAATAAAACTAATATGAGGGAAGGAACAAAGCCCTTGAGACAGATACCTCACTGCATGTCTGGACTAAATGTAAAACTGGCACCCTGGCGGCTTTACATCCACTTCACAACCAACCACCGTGACAATGAACCCACATGTGGTAGGAAACAAGCCTCATATGAGATCCTCACATTGTGTTGGGCTGCAGGATGTTAAAAGAGTTAAAAATTAAGGCATGCATGCATTGGTGTGATATTAGTCACTGTGTCACTTGTTCCACCAGTAGCCCATTAGACAGCAAAGGCTGGAAATCAATGAACACAAGCATCCTGTTCTTAATTAAAAAAAAAATATATATATATAAACTTTTTAAATGTGTATGTATGTATAAAAACTCACACTTCTTTTAACAGTTCAAGTTTTTCATTAACGAGTCTTGTTTCATCAAGCAGTAAGAGCACAATCATTTTGACTACATAATTTTACTACAATAATTTACATTACCACCACCCCAAAAAAAGTTTAAAAAAAAAAAAATCAATGACAAAATCAAGACCAAAACAGCCTATAACTTCAGTTGAGATGATTGTATACATTACAATCCCTCAGACTGAAAGCATTCGATGTGAATTTGGCAACAGCTTTCCCAGTGCATCTCATTTATAAGCTTTGACAGGCCAAGTTCTGCAAGCGAGAGATTTGTTGAAATTTTACTCTTCTAATGTTCCTTCCAGCTGACAACATGGCTACACAAATGAATTCTTTCTCATGTTTATTGGACATACTTCACTTTCAAAGGAGCCAGGTACTGGGAAGTAAATCAATAGGAGCATCAGCTGCCTTCCTCTGGGCATTCCCAACTGGTCTCCAGAATTTCCCATGGAGAGGTAAGGAGTTTACGCCTGACGATACATGGCAATGAAGGAAAACAACCTCAAGAAGCTGACCTCCTCTCACTTGTGTACGCTAAACACAGAGCAAACAAAACAAGAGCCTCAAACAGAAGTATTACTGCTAAAAATACTTTCACTCACCTCAAATAAGATCTCCATGGAATCTTCTACTCTGCACATAGACACTTCTACAGTAATATGGCCTTTTTCCTATTACTACAAACAGAACAGCATAAAAATTTAGCAAACCACATATATATTAAGATTTACATATCATCACTTTCCCATAATTAAAATTGAGTGGTTCAGGACACTATTCTCACTGCAAACCCCTCCTTCATGGATCTTTGATGGAATCCTGCTGCTTTTAGAAAAATACTGGAATTAATATTTAATCATCATTTAAGTAGAACCCATCAGAACAGCAACCACTTTGTTCCCAGGTAATAAGCAACACAAATTCTAATCTGGGGAGCAACTTCGGATTGCCAATACAAAAATAGGTAGCAACAGCAAAAAGGAGGAAATATAAAAAGGAAGGAAGAGGAAATATTAGTACTTTTTTACAAGTGAGGAATTAGGCACAAAAAGTTGCAAGAAAGGATGAAGGCATCATGAAACATACCCTAAATGGAATTTGAATAAGAGGTAAGGAAAAAACATGCAGCCAGGAAGTGGACAAAAGCAATTTTTAAAATATGAATCTCCTACATTTGCAGAGCTCTTTTGCATATGTCACCCATCAAAACAAATGCAGTGCAACAGAGACTAAATGCCTTCAAGCTAAGCTAATTATCTCTACCTGTAGCATCCCATGGATAAATTCTGCATTACTGACTATAAAATAGAATAAATTTAAAAAGAACAGCACTGTTATGGTAAGCATCACCACGCTGAAACACTGCACTGAATTCACTGCTATACTAAACTCAAAATTGGTTCAAAGGGGGAGGGGACGTGTCCCCAGTGAGGAAAAATAACAGCTGAAGTAGACTTTTTTATTCATACAGATTTCAATGCATTGCCTAGAGGCACTCTGCATCATAGAATCAGTAAACTACGGAAAATAAGTGTTGCAACCAAAGTTTATTTAAAAAGAAAGCTTTCTGTTTTCCAAAGTACTAGGCCATTCAAGAGGTTTCACCTTTTCTCTCCCTCCACTGTCCTGCAGATTATTCAGAATAAAGTAAATTTCAAGCCTTATTAACAGTAACTCTTCTGATCATGTTTTCTTGTTCTTAGTCTATATTAACTTTAGAAAAATTGTTGAAGGTTCGTTTTCTTTTCTGAAGCTGCTTTGAATGCGGCACAGGTCTCAAAGAAGATAAGCTGCTTTATCTCATTTTTCCAGGCACTGAAAAGAATAAGGACAAAAAAGCTGACAGGACATATCTGGGTAAATTATGTACACTCCCACCACACACCACTTGGAAACAAGCAGAATCTGGCCATGGAAACATTCATCAGTACTTCATTTAATAGCATTAAAACACCATTCCTTAAAAAAAAAGGGAAGGAGAAGAGACAGTGCTCAATGATAACACTGTTAATATATGAAGCTGCATAATCTTACCACGGTCACAGTCAACACAGACATCTAAACACTGCACATTCATATGCATGGGGACTCCATTTACTATATAATTTGTCTTTAGCCTAGAGATTCAAAGCTTCGCTTAGAAATAAATGAAGAGTAATGACTTCTCGTGAACTTTCCCTAATTTGTAGCCAGTTAATTTCCTCCTCCTGGTGAAAGTCTGTTGTATACCACACATCCTGCTTCAGGCTATCGCTGAGATGGGAAAACTGTGATTCCTTTCTTCCTATCAAAGATTTTAAAACCAGGAAATACATCCGTTATGAATTTTTAAAGAATAAAACAAATATTAAAGACATTAGCAGAATGCTGGAAGAAAATTCCCAAGACTATAATTATACATATGAGGAAAGGAACATTTAAAAATATATTAACAAATACAATGCTTTCAAATTTATCAGGAAACAGTGATAGAATTAACACCACAGACAGCTGAACAGCATTCCAAAAAAAAAAGTCAACAATTCAGCGTGTGAAGGAAAAGTTGGCACAAGTAAAATACACTCAAAATCGAGTTTTTTGTTGCAGACTGCATGAAGGCAAGAATGCTGTAGTCCCAAAGGAGACCTGACCCCATTCTCCCTCTTCCATCCTTCCCTTGGTGGGTGGGAGAGTTCTTCATTAATACACAATTCTACAAAAGGTCTTTAAAGGTCCTGCAATTTAAATGTAGCTTCCAGAAACTATCTTGAAATCAGGACAGTTCATTAACTAGCCTGATATGCATAACTTCTTCATAGTTACTCACACAAAAAATACTATCAGTTCTTCACAAGCCCATTGAGAAAAACCGGAACAACCTGGAATTTAAGCCCCATGGCCTCAGCCTGGGAAGCTTGGCAAGAGAAGGCACAACAGTGATTCACACTTCAGTTTCTTACTTCCCAATACAGAGCTTCTCACTGGGAAGACTCCCAGAGCATTTTACAAGCAAACTATCAGTACCAACCCCATTCATCATTGAAACACGGTTCTTTGCATCAAGTCAGAAGTTCAGGAGAAGGAAGGTGACTGCAGCACCACAGAGGTGAGACTCAAAGGAGAGATCAGGAGAGCAGCACTCCCCTCCTCACACTGGGCCTGGCCCCATCAGATGAGATTTGAACAGGATAACTGCTGCTGGCAGCTTCAAGCTATCTTTCATTGACAAGTGGTCATAAGCACAAAGGGAGAGGCTCCACATGGAGCCATCCTCAGCACCCTACTGGCTTTTGGAGTCTGAGGTTACTACATAGAACAGCCTCCCACTGAACTGATCATAACACTCAAGAAATCAGGGCACACACTCCTGTAAAGGATAGATTACTACAGCTATGCTTAACTTCACACCCTATGGCATAGCTTCTGCAAGGGAAGGACAGACACCCTGACACGTTATAAAATGAGCCTCCTCCTACACAAAGAGCTAAAGCAATTTATCTCCTACATACAGAGCTACAACACACACTTCAAAATTCAAAAAGTGAGCTAAATGGTTGAGGACAACCCTCCCAGCATACATTATACAGGACCACAGACCTGTTCAGGCTGGAAGCAACCTTCAGAGGTCAGCTTCAGCCTCCTGCTGAAAGCAAAGTCATCCATTGGATCAGTTTGCTCAGGTCTGGGCAAGACCCAGCTGGGTCTTGAAAACCTCAAGGGGTGCAGATGGCAGTCTCCCTGCGCTTGCTGAGCTCTCAAGTAATCCATGACACTCTGTGGCCCAAGAGAGACTTCTTGCCCTCCCTGAATTCCTTCACTACAAGTACAGAAGCTTGTGAGATCTCACTGATGAAAAGGGAAGTGCACAAGGCACAAGTATCTCAACCTTACCTGTGCCCACTGCTGCCTGTCCCACTCAGCAGCAGATCCACACTTTCCTCATTCAGTCTTTTCCTATGAGTGTAAGTGGTAGAAACTGTGCTGCAGCCCTTTTCACTTGTACCCACCAACACCAGCAGAGTTTTTGTAACACCAGCCCCTGGACAACGTTTCCAAGTTCCTCTTTTACTGCTTCCTCCTCTATTTTGGACTGGTGCTCTATCATGTGCTTCCTGCCTAGCCAGTCTGATCTACCAGTACATCCTTTTGTTTTCTAAGTAAGGACTGCTCCTGCACTTCCAACGGATTGTCCTTCAAGACCTGTCGAGCTTTCATGAACTCCTATGTGTTTTAGAGCTTCAGTGTTTCCTGGTACCAGTTGCCTGAATAAGCTGAATCCTGCCTTCCTCAAGTCCAGAGTCTGTCACTCTTTGTGAAACCTTGTGCTTCTCATGCCCCTAACAACCTTGAACTCCTCTATTTCATGGTGGCTACAGCCAAGGCTGCCATTATGACTCTCTCAATCACATCTGCCAACTTTGTGCATAGCAGATGCAATCAGATGTCACATCCATTTGACCCTTCCAAGGTCTGTATCAAGAAGTTAAACATGATATCCTCAAAAAATGCCCTGGCTAATTTGCAGCCAACCATACCACTCTTCCAGCAGATGTCAAAGACCTTCAAGTCACTCAAAAGACCCACAAGTTGTGAGACAGAGACCCCCTCAAATTTTCTAAAGACTTGGTCTGTTTCCTCCTTACTATCAGGTGAGCTATTAGAAACACCTAACACAATGTCCTTTTTACTCACCTATCCCAGATCATGACCCACAAGCTCCCTGCCTGCCTGTTATCTGTCCCACAGAAGAGCGCCATACATTCGAAGTGCTCCTTCACTTGCAGGAGTGAAACTCCCTCAATCCTCCCTTTCCTCTCTGTCCTCAAGAACCTGCATCTGTTCTCCACAGCACCACAGTCCAGCGCTGGCAGTGTCACAGCTGTCACCACACACGCAATGCTGCTTCCCAGGCTGCATGTATTTCTGCAGGTGACACTTCTCTTTCTTACACCAACACTCTCCTTACCAGGCTCACCATCTGGCTGGACCGTACAATTTTGCTCCACGTTGTCAGGTGGGAATACAACACCGAGTGATCACAAGAGCCCTGCTGTACTATGGCAAACAACACTCCCTGCCCCAGAGAGCTGGCAAAACTGGCTAGGAAGGGGAAAGGCATGATCACCTCTGCACCATAAGGGGACACAGAAGAATGGGAGATCAAGACAAACAGGAAGTTTATAGCAGTGTGCCTTAACCACAAAACTGTTCTTTCTGCCTCTGGCATAACTGTCTAGCAATCTGTGACTGCACAAGGTATCTAGGAGCTGCCTGAGGAGCATTTATAATCCCACTTTCTAAATGAGCTTTGCTCTATCTGCTTTAGCTCCCTCTGGTTACCCACTTTAATATTCAGCCCATGTCTGACTGTGGTCTTCGGTGACAAGGAAGTAACAGAACAGCTACACTGCACATCACATACTTCAGGCCTCATCTTTGATCCTAGGAAGCACTCCATACAGAGGACTTTCCTACTGATCACTGTATGGTGAGAGGTGTTTCAATGTGAGAAAACCAGGGGCACATCACCCACTGCAGTGGCCTGCGTTTTTAACTCTAAGAGCTTTTGACATGCACTCACCTAAACAGCTGCTGTGGGTTAGGTTTTAATATCTCTCCCACCCTCCTCCTCCTTTCTTGCCTGTTACCACTTGCCAGACCAGCAAGCCAAGCCCTGGAAGCAGCTGCATGTGTCCATCAACACCAGCTGCTCTTCAAGCTAAAGACACTGGACGCTGAAGCAGCTTAGATGCACTCCCAAGCCCTGGTCTCTCTGCAATGACCCTGGGAGAGGGGTATAACAACCAGCAGCACCTAGCAGGTTCTAAATCAACATTGGTTGGTTGGCATTCCCAGGGATGGTACCACCACTCAAGTCACTTGCGTCAGTTTGGAGCAGAATGCCCACTAAAGAGAAAAGCACAAAAATATTATGCTTAGCTGTTGATTCTCTTCAAAGCTCTTACTGTATACAATGAACAACCATTTAGGAAGTCACTTCCACTAGTACATAAAAAAAAAAACCACTACCATTCAATTCTGTAGTACATTTCCCATTTTTAGAGCGTGTGTTGACATTGCTACCTTGTTAAGCACATCTGAAAAATGTTCTTTCAGCAGCTCCCAAAGCCTAGAGTATACCAAAAAAATCACTTGTTACTATTTTAATGTAACACAGGAATGCACCAAACCAACATTCACTCTGCTACAATAACTAAATACACGTAATTACTTGTTAGGAAAAAATGCTTAGCTGAGTAGCACAAATACTGAAATGCACTCTTCGCACACAGGGCACTGATGTCACTGCTGACTAAAGTTCTTGTTCAGACACTTTTGATTTCTGGGGTGTTGTGAGGGTTTTTTTGAACCCAAACTTGTCTATATTTTCTGAGTTGGTACTACTTAATGTGGGGACAAATAGTAAAGTGAAGAGGCAATAGTGGCATGGTTATTTTTAGCAATTAGCATTTACCTTAAAACAATCCTAGGTATAAAATCCAAACCAAAACACTACATTTGAGCTAATACACAGAAACCCAAGTGGAGAAACCAGTTGTGAATACATATCACGGAACACAGACTGACAACCCTACAGCTAACTGAAGAACTGTGACTATCACTTCTTTTGTCATTGCAGTGGAATGAACTCTTACAGCTAAGATTCTTGCTTTCACACCACACTGCACATTACACAAGTTGTGCAATAAGGACATTCCAACTTCGCATTATTTTTTCTTATTATAGAAGGTACAGTGTGCCCCTCTACAAATCACAGTAATTGTTCAACAGTATTCAAATCAGCTGTAACAGAAAAGTAAATTTTTTTCCTTTACCTAATCACATAGTTTTATAGTAAAAGCTCGGCTATTCCTTTGCTAATGCTGCAGTATTTTTATCTAAACCAAGATCATCAACAGAAAATTGATTTGTTATTGAAGGAAATGGACAGACTACTAACTTTTGCAAGCTAAAAGCCTCAAACAAAAAAAAAAAAAAAATCCTCAGTGTCTTACTTATCTGTTCCATATTTACATCATAAACAACATAAACACACATAAGCTGATTCCAGGACTGTGATTAAATTTGACCAGCAAGGTCATATTCATCCTCTTCTAGTGTAAGGAAAGAAGCTCAGGATCTCTGCTACTATAAGGATGACAAATCTTTTATCAAGTCTTAAGAGTTCCTGAGAAAGTGTCATTTTCCCAGATCTCTGTGGGTGACACTTCCAAATCTTGTTCAGTTAAGAAGTAAGAGCCTCTGGTGCTTTAACTTACATGACAGCTTGGAGCTGCAGGTACATCAACCTTTTGCTTTTTGTTCCAGTAATTTTTCACTCCTGTGACCCTGAGCACTCACCTATTTCCACCCCAACACCTTATTTACCTCCAATGGAGACAAAAAAACAACCCTACCTACACACAGCATCTAACAAGATATTTGGAGAAAGAATAAAACCAGAGGAGAGCTGTCAACCATCCTATATTCCAAAATTAATGTATGGGAGGGTGAAGGAGATGGGGAAGCGATGTAAAAAAAACTGCACAAACAAAACAAAAACAAAAAAAGAAAGCAATAACCAATCAAAAAAAACAAAACAAAAGAAAAACACATACGCACACAACCCACCAAACATTGCCAGCTGCTGCTTTGAAGAGGAAGGGCAGAGGGAAGGAGGAGCCTTTGATACTCTACTCCACCCTCAGATTTCTGGATGCTATTGTGCAGCTGCTGGATGTCACATCTGGTAGCAATATACTAACACACACCACCCAGCTTTATCTCTCCTTGTTAGCGAGCACACCCACCCCATCATGAAAATGTCAACAGAACAGCAAGAGATCTGTGTCCACGTGGAAAGGAACTGGCACAAGAGAAGCCACACTGATAAGAACAGAGGAAACATTTGGAAAACCAAGCCCAAAAATCAACCTTCCCCCGCAATCTAAGCCACATGTACTGCATCCATCACATCAGTATGAAACCTTGAACCTTATTTGATTACAGTTCCTGGCAACGCTAACGATGTCCTGGCAACTATTATAAGTGTCTCCTGTCTCCAGCTCGCCAGGAAATGAGGTGCCACTGGGGTTGCTATTGTGTGGGACAGAGTGAGGGCAGCAGAAGTTCCAGCGTACGTGTGAATACTGACAGAGTAGGAAGCCTCACAAAGAGCATGTCAGTAGGTGCAGCATATACTCCACTTTCTGCCAGACTAGCTCAGGAATCCCAGTCATAGCCTTCAGGGATTTCCAGAGGTTTGGCTCTAAATACCTTCACGGGCCACACAGATACTCCTGGGAAAATGCAGCTGTCACCACTGAAGGCAACAAGAGTCAACGAACAAATAGTTCATATTCCCCACAGCAACATAGCAAATGAGAAACAAAACTGGGACTGAAAAACAAAAGCTTCACAATGGACTGTCCTCAGAGCCTCTTATCTGTGATATTTAATTTTAAGATTCTGGGAAGGCTATACCTTTTCCCATAAAACCACACAAATGCAATTCCCGTGACTGGGCATAGACTAGACCTTGTCTTACAACCTAAAATATTTTCAAAGTGAGGAGAAAAAGTGCTCAAAGACATTTATACGTTGAATCTCTAGCTTTTTTGGAAATACGAGAAAAATATCTACCTCCATTTTTAATTACATTATCATTACAGGATTTTATTTTGTCAAGACAACTGATGGTAGGAAGGAAGAAGTTTTATGCCTATCTCTGTCTCAAGTTACATCAAATCTCTAAAATTCCACTAATAGAATTACTTAAAACAAGGACAAGTTTTTTTCAAAATTAAAGGCCATGTGCTTCCTTTCTCACTCTCCAGACATTAATTGCTCTCAGAAGACAGAATATGGACTTCAGGTCCATAAAATAATTTTTTCATCCTCTTAAAACTCTGCCAGGAGAGACTTACAGAGGCCAACAGAGGAAACATCAACAGATTCTACAGGCAATTTTACATTTAACTGTCATATTTAAAACCACACACACTATTATTTTTTTTCAACTGCTGTTACTTTAGAAAAATAAATAACCACCTATTCACATGCAGGAAGTGTAATCAACACACACTATCACCTTGTCCCATTAACTGAAACTGTCTAAGTTGTCATTACAACCTCTGATAAAATCCGTTTTGATAGACACTCTGACTCGCCTTGTGAATGAGAGTAAATGTTACCCAGTATTTCATTAGGCTGATAGCAGCACCTCTTTGAATAACCATGTATGCAGATCATTTGCCAGAAACTGAAAAAAATTAAACTGCATATTTTTATTAAACTGCATATTTCCAGAAGGCCTATACAAATGCTGGAGGAATGTTAGAAGTCTTAAAATTTTTAGGACGAGGGCTACCTATTTAAATTGCTTTGCAGACCTAACAACCGCGAGCATCTATCAGAAGACCAAAGTAACTTGGGCTAAGCAAAGTGTTTCTTAAATATCTTCAAGAATGTTGCAACGTTTAAATTCCCAAAAGTCTACTCAGAAGTTTAGTGCACAATGAAAACAACTGCCTACAAATCATGTAGATAATATTAAATAAATAAATAATGTAGTTTCTTCCCAAAATGAGAATGCTGAGGTCTCCTGTCAACACACAGACATTGCATTTCAGTGTGCCAAGATGCAATGTCTGCAGTCTTCCAGAACTGGAAGAAGCCAATGCCATTAACTTCTTAATAGTGCAATGTACTGATTTACTACAGTTCCTGTTTTGCTTCTACCAAAGACACCTACCCTTACAAGCCAGGGCAGTTATGTATTAAAATACCTACGAGATTTACATGAGGAAGCTTTCTGCCCCTTCAGCAGGTCTCTCTCAGAAGGGAGGCCTTGGGTACAAACAACTATTTTACTCTAAGCACAGAAATGTGAGTAAAATGCTTGCCAAGGCATAAAAGAATATGTGACTAAATATTTTCTGCTTGATGAAAGAAGAGAAATAAGAATTACGCTTCCAAGGACAACATTTCCTCATAAAGCCAGGGCAAAGCCAGCAAGGCCAGTGCAGCATCTCAGCAGGCCTTTTCCCTCTCCTCTAACCATGACCAGCTGCATCTGACAGCCAAAGTATTTACTTCAGTATCACTAGAGTAATTATATTAGCAGGATTACATCATGAGCTGGGCATCATAATAACGC
Organism: Corvus cornix cornix; assembly: GCF_000738735.6. NCBI lineage: Eukaryota > Metazoa > Chordata > Aves > Passeriformes > Corvidae > Corvus > Corvus cornix. The sequence goes on from NC_046333.1 coordinate 61,255,313, forward strand.
AGGCTATTTTCTTTCCCCCCACAGCTATAACTGTCCTCTAATTTTAACAGGTAACACTGAAAATGATCAGAGGTTTGCAAACGCAGTCTAGCAAACAAATTCAAATTTAAATTAGAACATGTTAAGAAATCAGACAGTTACGGAATAAGCAAGCACCAAGACAAAGCATTCAGTACCCAGGAAGACATTCAGTAAATAGCACCCTGAGCCCCATCCCCTGCACAGCAGACACTTAGTAATGATCAAGCCTGAAAGCCCTAAAGTGCTAATATTTTTCCTAGGAGACATTTTAACTACTCTGGAGTCCTATAAACCTGATGGTTTTGGACCTGTTAAAATCTCTCAATTCTCAACTCAAGTGCCAGTCAGTGGATCTCTGTGGTGAGACTACAGACACAAAAGGGCATGCACACTACAACAGCTGGCTTGGAAAGGACTAACAAGTTATAAAAGCATGAACGAGAGGTCTCATCTCAGATTGGTGTCTTCAATGGAGTAACAAGCACAAAGGAAACCCGTGATGAATGCCAGTATCAGATTATTTTGAGAAGCCAAAGAGAAACTACAGCAATGCAACACACTACTGACAGGGGTGATCCTCAAAAGAGTTAAAAGATACTAGCCCTGCATTCATCCTATCCCTGCATACAGTCAGAGATCATAGAATCATAAAATGGTTTGGGTTGGAAGGGATCTTAAAGATCATCTGATTCCAACACCACTACTATGGGCAGGGACACCTTTCACTAGACCAGGTTGCTCAGTCTCATCCAACCTGGCCTCAAACACTTACAGAGATGGAGTATCCACAGCTTCTCTGGGCAACCTATTTCAGTGTCTCACCACCTTCACAGTAAAGAATTTTTTCCTAATATCTAATCTAAACCTACTCTCTTACAGTTTGAATCCATTCCTCTTTGTCCTGTTGCTACCTACTCTTCTAAAAGTCCCTTTCCATCTTTTTTGTAGTCTCCCTTCAGGTACTGGAAAGCTACAATAAGTTCTCTTTTCCAGGCTGAAAAATCGCAATCCTCTCAGGCTTTCCTTGTATGAGAAATGTTCTATCCCTCTGATCATCTTGGCAGCCTTCTCTGGACTCACTCCAACAGGCCCATGTCCTCCCTGTGCTTGGCAGCACAGAGCTGGATGCAGCACTGCAGGTGGAAGCAGAGAGGCACCAGGGCAGAGGGGCAGAATTACCTCCTTCACCCTGCTGGTCACATTTTGATGCAGCCCAGGACATGACTGACTGTCTGCGCTGCAAGTGCACATCACCAGGTCATGTCCAGTCTCTCATCCACCAGTAGCCCCAAAGCTCTTTGGAAACCGAATCTCCCAGCACAGTCCTGAACTGCCTCTTACAAAGCTACTCCAGCTTTCATGGGATGGGTGTCACAGGTTACTTTGCTTCACGCAACGGTGTTGAGCAGCACCACTGATGGCAGTCAACCCACCTGTACCCAAGGCTGGATGTAATGACAAAGGATGGAGGTGCACTCCTTGCCCTTGAGCTCCAAGACACTTTGTCAGTGCCAGGGTACAGTGGGAAAGCAGGGTGACTGAACAGAGTTGCCTGCACCTCTGGAAAAGGAAGCACAGGCCTCCATCCACATCTGTAAGAGCCAAGGCAAAGCCTGCCTGGGAGTGGCACTAACACAGACAGGCATATGAAATAATTCAAGCAGCATCATCAACCTGGATAAGTGTTAAATCTTCTGTTTCAGAAGAACAGTTTTTCCCTAGACACTGAAACAGTCACCTCTCTCAAGTAACAAAACTTCATTAACTTAAAAATGGCTGAGCACATATGGCATAAATTAATCCAGAACAGGGCTAAACTACACCCACAGACCAAGAAAGCTGTACTTACTGAATCTTTACTGCAGTACAAAAATGGTGGTGGCAATTAGATTTTGGAACAATATACTCACATTTATTCCTTCAAAAAGAGAAAAATTACACACATGACACTAAAAAGGCAGTGCCATCACTATCTTCATTCCAAATCACTAGTCTAAGGATTATAAAAGAAGTCTTTTCAGGCTGAACTTTGACACAAGTTCTCAACATGAGACAGCATCCCTATCTTTGAAAGGTTAGTGAATTTGGCCAAAAGTGAGGGGAAATGGCTTGTGTACATGATGTTCACTTGAAAAACTTTATTTTACTTTCCAAAGAAAATATAAGCATTTGCATGAAATTAGAGCTGGTCGATCTTTATGTACTTTCATAAATGTGTTTACGGCATGTGGGTTCTTTGTATTTTATCCTTAAACAAAAGGTATACAATCCATGGGGAGTGGGACAGAATTTATGTCTAAGACACTGAACCTGCAGAAGCTACTGCTATTTTTTCAGCCCTCTGCATGATGAATCTGTTTCACTGTTTTCTTGACAGTTACTTGCATTTGCACCCGATGCATCAGCACAGGACAACTCCTTGAGATTGTTCTAACGCAGCTAATCCCAAACAAGGGGTCATGACCCCCATGAAGGGTCACAGCAGTTATGACTGGGGTCATGAGCCCAACAGAAGAACACTTGTTTGTAAGGATATCTGGATCACAAAACCAACAAAAAGCAAAGCTCATAACTGGAAGGCTTTGAAGCAGCTGATGTAAGAATGCATTGAAGGCAGGCTTTGCGTGACAGTCTTACCTGATATCAAAGCAAGAGAAATGCTAACTGTGCTTAAGTGGTTATTAATAATGAATATTTGGTGTTTTATCTGCATTACTGTAGCAGTGATGGTGTTAAATTTTAAACTACTCAATTCAGTAATGAACTTTAAAAAGCCAGAAGTAAAACACATTATATCCACAATCACAGAAGAGAAGCCAGCTGGCAACTGCCAAAATTCACTGAGAGGAGCTCCAGAAACCTCACAATCTAGTAATTTCAAATAAAAAGAAGTCTTGTTTAATTTAAATATTGTTACTCAAAGCCAAAGATGTATTCCAAGTGAGGCACTTTTACAACTTGACAAAAATCTCCATCAAGTCCAGAAAAAACAAACTTTTCCAGAGAGTTCATCCAAGCTAGAGGAGAAATTTCAACCTACACTGCTCCTCTTATTCATTTCATTGCCATTTAGGCAGCCTCCTGGCTACTCCTACATTGTCTCATCAGGCTGCCCACTGGAAGGGGATGAGTAGAGCAACATGGTTGATATTCAGGGCTCAGCATTTGGCACACAGCATGTTTCAGGAGCTTTATTTCAGATCAGCTCCACTATTCCCCCTTGATGGAGCAGGGACTGGGAGGTGAAGTGCTGAGAGTGCTCTGGATGCAAGTCTTTTGTCTTGGTATTATCTGAAATGAGTTCAAATTGGGCTCTCAGGCTTTCCCCACAACACAGACCAACTCTCAGTGCCCTGACTCCACTCCAAAACTGAGCTCCTGAACCAAACCAAAACATTAACATGGCAATGAATGGCTGTAATGTGTAACTTTGACTGCAAAGCATTACACCCTTTGGATCATTATGGGATGAATGAAAGATACTTCGATGAACTGAAAAAATGACACCTATTTTAGCCAAACAAGAAGGAAAACTCAGTAACTCAATTAACATGGAATACATAAATCCAGATCCTTTCTCCACTCCTTCCCGCAAACACTCCTGGGAATTACTTTCCTACTATGGAAACTACACTTCATACTAATATCCACAAGCATATGAAAAGTGTGGGTTGCTAGAAAACGGAAAGAAAAGCCTATGCCTTCTGTCACACATTCTTAAATAAAGTATGTTCACACTTAGAATTTAAAGATGCTAAAAAAAAGTTGGTAAAAGCATGAGCAAACTATTGGGAGCTGGTCTAATTTTCACTCTGCCTTCATTTTCCTCATTTAGGAGCATCAGCCTACGCAGTACTTTCTGCTTTGGGGCTGAGAAGAATATATGACTATTTTTTCTTTTTTAACTACAAATCACATATTATGGGCTTACATATTCATTTTTATGAAATCATAAGTACCTCTCACTGCGCAACACAGGAAAATTTAGCAAACAAAAAGTTGAGCAGCTTCTTTTGGGACCTCCACAAAGACGACTGCCAATGCTCAAACTCAAATTTTCAAACAGGATTGACAAGCTGTCCCCTATTGTCACAATCAACTAAGCATACTGACCTGATACCAGGATATCAGAGGTATTTAGCAGTTATTTTAGTGGGAAAGAATGTGTTTCCTTCATTAACTAGACAAAAAATGGAAATGTTTCTTTATGGAAGTGAGGGGGGAAAAAATGGTAATAAATTTGTGTCTTTTTCAAGCAGTAAGATATGGAAAATACAGAACTGGCAGACTGTGTTAGTAGTAGGATGGCCATACACTCAGTTCTCACAAGATGTATCACACCCATGAGTCAACTACTTTTCCCTGAATGCAACTTATTTTAAAATCAATAACACAAAAATTGTCACAGAAATAGTGTACCTGAAGAGAAATAAGAGTCTAACTCTGGTGCCTGCATTCGGACTCAATATGCACAGACACACAATATGCATTCAGACTTACAATCAAGAAAGACCACAACATCAAACAAAAAGTCAAAGTTACTCATTCAACTTCAGGGTGACATATGCAAATTTGGAAACCCCCTACTTCTGCTTCCCAAGGTAGAAAAAAAAAATCTCAGTTTGCACACTGCACTCAGAGTTGTAGAGGTAACTTTGTAACAACAGATAACTGCAAACTAATACAGTTGCACTTGCGGGGCTGTAGGTATGGAGTCTGAAGCCATCAGCTGAGCTACGAGCTGCCTTAACCATCTCAGTCATTAAAATTCACCATGTTCCAAAGCATCTTTCAAAGTCTGTACAACTGTCAAAACACAATTTACCTTTCTCTGACTTGCCAAAGTATGTAGGTTTCCCCTGCTAATTTATACAAAACAGTGAGCTGTCAATATGATAGGCTGCAAAACACCACAGTTAAGATATGGAAACACCATCAAATATTTGGAAATTAAAGATGTATCTTACCCTACATTGAAACTAGAGTACCAACAGTTTGGCAAAGAGAATAGAAAACCAAAAGCATGTTTGGGAAAAAAGAAAAAATGCCACGTGTGGAGGCCTTTGTACCACAGGTCCAGCCTACCACAGGAGTGAGAGACTGTATTATCTGTCGAGCATAACTATTATTTTTCAATAAATATAGTCTCCCACTGATTGAATTTGAGAGGGTAGCAAAGGGATTTTAAAGGTAGAAATTATAACAAGAAATGGAATATGTAAGAATTCAGACTCATTAACACTGGTGATGTGCTTGGTCCAGAAATCAAAAGAGGTAGGAAATAAGCTAAATATAGCACCGCCAAGTCTCAAAGAAGAAAAACAAATGGCACCCATACAATTTCTGCCCACCAAGTGTAAAGTTCAGATCCAAATCCGCAGCAAGGAATACAAAACCTCTGTGGGAATACTACATGCTCAGGCAGACTCAGCTCTGCTGATTACTCAGCTCTAACCTTCGCATATGCACGAGAACCCTTTCAAGATGTGCCTAGTGTACATTAAAAAAATCTATGATCCAAAATGATAGCACAAGTGAAGACATCCTCAGGAAAAAAAAGAGATGAAATAGAACTGAAGACTTAGTGCTCCCACTTATGACCTATATTTTACAAAGGTATGGGCCCATCCACACCCTCACAGAAGGCTGAAGGATTTCTTACTTCAGAAACTTAGCACCTCACGTTCACAACTCATATTGCCACCTCCTTGCTCACACAGCCTCTCCTCCTGCCCCATTACCTTGACATTTTAGAGCATGATCTCTAATAAATATGCAGAAGGTAAAAATTTATGCCACATGAAAATTTTGTTATCGTACTTCTGGAAGAAAAAGATGAAGTTCTCATTTTATAGCAACTGTTTGAGCAGCTAAGTCTTTTAAAAATGGGTCAAGAAACAAGCTGGGTAGCAGCAAGCAAACTAATGGCATAATCAACCTAACATTATCCTGTATGCTATTTGTTCTCTCCATGTGCTACATACATACACAGCTTTATCTACCAACTAATGATGATGATCAGTTTAAAGATGCAGTTGTACCACATGAAAAGAAATACATTCCCCTACATTTGTGAAAGGGTATTTTCAGTTGAACAAATAGCCATGGCTTAAAACATCTCCATTGTGCAGTTCCTTATTCTGCAGGCCTTTCTCAACATGTAATTAGAATACACAATGGGTAACAAGTGCCCTGAAGCAAATACTATCTTGGGATAATACAGTTTACTTCACCTTATAGAATCATAGAATAACCTGAGTTGGAAGAGACTCATCAGGATCATCAAGTCCAACTCCTGGCCCTGCACAGGACACTCCAACAATCACACCATGTGCCTGAGTGCCTTGTCCAAAAACTTCTTCAACTCTGTCACGCTTGGTGGTCTGAATACTGCCCTGGGGAGCCTGATCCAGTGCCCAGCCACACTCTGGGTGAAAAACCTTTTCCTAATACTCATCCTAAACCTACCCTGACTCAGCTTCATGCTGTTGATCCTCAAGTCCTATCTCTGCTCATCAGAGTGAAGAGCTCAGTGCCTGCCACTCCTCTTCCCCTCACAAGGAAGTTGTAGACTGTGACGAGGTCTCCCCTCAGTCTCCTCCTCTCCAGGCTGAACCAAGTGACCTCAGCCACCCCTCACACAGCTTCCCCTCAGGGCCCTTCCACCATCCTTGAGGCACTCCTTTGGACACTCTGTACAAGCTTAATGTCTTTTTTACATGGTGTTTACATAGGGCTCTGTTTCCCCACCACCATCCCCTAAATTCTCTTACTCTATTTTTAAAGATAAAATCAAAAAGGCATTGTTCCACAGAACACTATCTGTTACCCCCTAACACTACAAGGAGCACTGCTGCTGGTGATGAACTAGAACAATTCTTGAGTTCCTGTGACACAAAGACTTCTTCCACCCTCTTAAGAACATAGTTCACAAATCCCTTTGAAGGGATATAGCATATAAATATCACCATCAGTAATATAAATATCATCTGATGGTATTTTCAAATGAAAGTTTTGTAACTGTATTTCATCAGTTCAGATGACCAAGCACAGAACAGATATGTCTTCTAGACAGAAAACTAGTTATTTTGGTCTCTGTTTCTTGCTTAAAACAGAAGTATAACAGTGTCATAAATATCCATCACACGTGCCTCACAGCAGCAACCGCGTAAGACATAAAACCTGTGCTGCTGCTACCCTGCAAACTTCTGCCAGCTCTCCCTGACTCTGAAACTGAGACACGCTCCTCCTGAACCTGCAGAAAAGAGCGCAGCACTGACAACTCAAAAGGATGAGGGATTGCAAATCCCATGGCTGCTCCAAGTCAGAGAAAGTGAACGGTTAAGAAATAAGTCTTCCCAGTCCATCCCAAGATGCACTGCAGGTACAGCTGGCTTGGCAGCACAGCCACCCTGGGAATTGGGAAACTGTGGCACCCGCAGCTTAGGAAGTGGCAAAGCTTTATGCTTGGCTGCAGATTTTGGAGTGCACTGCTTCACGACAAGTTATTTCTTGGGCTTTGTAACAAACAGAAGAGACAAAAACAAGCAAAAAAATACATAGCAGAAAGTTAAAACAAGTGCTAATTTGTATTAGGTTTTTGCTTTATTCACTGTGTGCTTTTTTGCACTGGTTGGTTTTGGGGGGAGGGGGTGGGACAGAATCATTGTCTTACACAGAAGTGTTTGTGAGTGGAGTGTGGCATTTGCAAGATACTGGACTCTGCAAGAAGCCCCTCTGCACAAACACAAAATAGCCCCTTTCTGGCAAGCTCCAAAGCAATTTAAAATGCAGCAACAGCATTTACACTGTAAAATCTGTGGGGCAAGAGTTACCCTTAAGTTTGCAAATTTCTAGCAAAACTGCATCTCTGCCCTTGACAAAGACTCCCAATGCCTATAAATAACAACACAAAAGATCACAAAAAGTTTTGGCGTACCAATTTTAAAAATGTAAGTTGACAAACAGAGTATTCCCATAAAAGTAAATCCAAATACGTGCAGTGCTGAAATTAAGCATATAAATGAAGATCACGGCCCTACTCATTTTGGCCAGAACAGTTCAGTTATCACAGCCTTAAGGTAGCATAAAACACAGAAACAAACGTGGAACTCATGTCAGTCTCTTGCACTGCTGTGGATCACCACCTCTTGCCACTTAAGAGCGAAAATTATAGTTTCACTTGTACTGGAAACTCTACCTTGTGATTACACCAAGGTCAAAAGGAGGGCACGATACTATTAACACATCTTCTCTACACATATTCTCCGTATACAAATAAGTACTTTAGACGTGTTTTAAAAACTTAGGAAACAGCTTATGCTAAATGTGACATCAGCTAAAGAGTTTTATTTAGACTGGAAAATGCTTCGTGACAGAAAATCAGTTTTAGTCAATTTAACTGGTAATGGACAACATAATTAACAATGTAAGCACTTACATATCATGAAATGCTGTATTTTGTGATGTTGTATTAGAAATCAAGGGAAACTGATTAGTATCATCCTGATATGCAATTGTGAAAAGAGCATTAGCTGGATGCAGAGTAAGTCACCTGTTGTATTTCATACACTTCTGAAAACAGCTTGGCTTTTCTGGCCATTAAATCTTTATCTGCAATTGTCTAGATTTTATTTCATGTTTTTATTCAGTTTCACGTTTTTAAGTTATTTGGCAAGCACATCTCAATTTTCTGTACACTGAGGGTACCTTCTTCATAATCTTAAATGTATTTCTGCTTTTGTTGAGAGAGCCAATGAAAAAGTCTTCTCAAAATTGTCCACATGATTCAGTCTGGTTTAACACATGCCCTGGATCCAGCCAGAACAAGGTTAATGTCTGTAGTAGTCAGGAGGGAACATGGCTAGGACCTGGAGGTTATTCTGTACCACTGGGGGTGGGAGGGAGGGAGTCTCTTCCAGCAATGAGGGACTCCTTCTGCTCGAGTAACCTTGGCAGAAGGAGTGGTGGGATGGCCCTGCTTCTGAGCCAGAGGGAGTGGTCAGGATGGCGTGGATGCTGTCGGGTCAGGTCTGGCTTGGGGAGCATCTTGCCTGTGAATCACTCTCCCTCTTTCGTACACTTCTGTTAATATTGTTGCTGTTACTGTTCCTTGTCTCATCTCATTGCTGTTTGCACTAAATTGTTGTTACCTCAGCCTGTGATCTTTACCTTTTGTGCCTCCAAGTTCTCCTCTCCAACCTGCCGTAGAGGATGGGGGAAGGGGAGGGAGTAGCAAGCAGTGCATGGTTTTAGTGGGAGCATTAAATTGGGGAATACCATTCCTAAAAACGTGACAACAGATTATTAGTGTGAATTTTACAACAGTTTTAGAGAAAAAAAGTTCTTTTATAGCCATTAAGTAAATGCTGATCAGTCACATTCACGGTGTTTAAAGTGGGTTTTGTTGTTGTCTAGAGTTATTTTTGTATTCTTATGCCATGACAGTGTTTGTGACACTGAATCATTTCTGATTAATTTACAGCAAGAAATAAAATAACAATGTTCAAAGTATTCTAAAAAGAAAAATGTAAAAAATCATTGGAAAACAGAAGGGAAAACTACAGTCCAAATAGCAAGACACATGCCATCAAGTCCACCAGTCGCTCCAGTGACTGAAAAAAGGAAGAAGTTTAAGCTTTAGAAATGCAGAGTAGTAGTATCACCTTACAGCATGTGTTGAAAGCTCTTGGAATATACCAGCATTTCAAAAATCTAGTTTAATAAACCAAATAGGTTTCTCTTTTATCTGATTAAAAAAAAAAAAAAGAAGTAATACAAAAGCAGAAATAAAGCAGAAACACATTACAGACTTGGGGTAAATAAAGCTAAGTTTATGTATCTGAAAAAACAGAAGAACATCAGAATTTCTAGAAATACACTACAGTAAAATAGTAAGATAGGATTGTTAGGACTGAAATAACGTGATATGAATTACCATCATAAACTGGAAGAAAAAAAAAAATGCAACCCAAACTCATTCTTTAAAATCCTTGAAAATTAATGAAGGGCTAAAATAGATCACTAATCAGTCAGTCACAAGCAATTTGCCCATGTTGGACTCAGCACCTTTTCAGGAACCTGCAGCATCAGGAAAATGCACAATTACAACTTTTGCTCCTCTCCACACATACAGGCACAAAAACACTGTTATGGGTGTTCTGTTTCAGAAGACTGACATGTAAATTAAAAATAAATCTCTCCTGGAAATAACACACAGACGATGCAAGTTTGAATCCCAGGTACTGTCTCAAAACCATGAAATATTCTTGTAGTCTGGTGGCTTTTATATTGACTATTTGAAGGCATTACTGATGAAAAGTTGCACCACTCCTTTTTTGACTCTGGCAAAGACGTGAGAAGCTAACACAAGTAAGACATTAAATAAATATACACAAACTCCTACAAACACTCAAGCAACATTAAGGCTATTGGAAGAGACGGAATAAATCACTAACAAACAGGCAAAAGGCAGACTTTTCTGGGGCAAGTTTGAGCCCCAAGATGAATATGCAGCCTGTGGCACCTTACCCACTCCCTTCCAGAGGGCAATTCAACTGGACATAACATTCATGAGGTAATTCCCAAGTGCACAGCCATACAAGCACAGAGATGCTCTCACTTTGGTAGTGACATGAGACCACCATAAAAACCACGTGACGGTACCTAGAATCCATGGGATTATTTTTGGAATAAAGATCTTACCATGTAGACTCTATTCCTGAAGCAGATGACTTCGATTGTCTTTCAGTATACAAAAATCAACATATGATACAGAAGGATATTTCAAATGCACTTCAGTGCCTTCAGAAGGAACAAAGTTAATATGACATGTCTTTTAGTGATTGGTAATTTCTGAAAAACTATCACAATCTTACTTGACTCCTAGTCTTTTTATGTAGGGAAAAAAATTTGTGTAAAGAATCAATAAAAGCATTTCAATCACAGCCGACCTTATGAGTGAAAAACCATATGAGATCCTATTCAGCACATTACTAAACAAGAACGTCTTACAGCAACAAGAAAAGCTTCAAGTTTTATTTTGGAGGCAGCACAATAAACAAAGACATGCCTGGGCACTGTATTCTCATGCTTATGTTTTTTATCTTCATGCCCCTACAGATCTAAAATCAATGCATTCTACCATAATGGTAAAATTTGAACAGAAATGCCTACAGGAGGCGGGGAAACATCTCCAGGCAGTCTTTGTCGAAGCTTAAGAGAGAAGGGCCATGTGAAAGACTTTCATTTCTTTTCCTTGTACAACATCTCTTGTTCTTCCTGTAGTTAAACTCACAGGTGAGGGCCACCATCACTTTCAGGACAAGAGCAGCATTTCTCACCTAATAAGCAAAGCATGCTTGTGCATGGGAAAAAAAAAAAGAAATAATAACAACAAAAAAAAAAAAGAGCGCAGACCAAGATGAGTACTGGCAGAGAAATGACCTGAGCTGCAATAAACGCTTGTGGGGGAGGGGGAGTACTTGCCACAGCATCAGTGTCTTGCTTCTGCTACAACAGCATCATCTAGCTGATCTCACCACCAAGCTGAATTGAACAAACTGAACAGGAAGTATAAAGGAAAAAAAATAGACAAGATATGATTTATTATGTACTATACAAGAACCACTGGTTTAACTGTCTGCATTTCAGTACATCCTGACAGAAAGGGGGGGGAAAAATCAATATTTATTTTTAAAAGCAACGGTTCTTACAAGGGGAAAAAAAAAAAAGAGAGAACTAAAAACCCAGTTGCACTTGCTTCTCAATTAAAAACCAAATGAAAGCACAGCTGGAAGAAGTAATATTAAGGCACTGATAGATCTTAGAAATGTACAATTTCGTTGCTAACAGATTAAGGTAAGAAAGACCATCTTTTGAATGCTATGAGAATAGCACATGTGTCCCCCTCTAATGAGTGGCAAGACTCATAAATCATGAACAGCAAAATCACGAGCTCCAAGGGAGGTCTACCTCTTCATCTGTGACAATTAATGTGTCACCCTCACAGCAACCCAGAGGCAAATTCCTTATGCTATTTTTTATGCATGTATTGTCTTAAAACATATCTCTTCCAAAATTACACTTGACATTTCTTTAATGGACTGACTTGCACTCCAGCCAACCAGCATCATAGATTTACAGACATCAGACACAATAAAGATCTTATAAAATCCATCTGATGTTCTATTCCCCCCCTCAACATAAAGGGACAAAAGGCATTGAAGTATCTTTTTTTACTTATTACCAGTAGCACTTACTTATACAGGGAGACAGTCTTCTCAAGGTTTGTCATGAATTTTTCATGATTAAAAGCACTGTAAAATAGTCTATGGTTGTGACCTATATTCACAAAAGAAGGGAACATAAATGTAAATAAGAATAACAAGGGAACAACAAAATGTAAATACCCATTCCACAGTATGCACAGAAATCAAAAGGCTTACCTTAGGGTAAGCTTATACTATGCCTAATTTTTAGGTTAGTCCCTGATAAAGGCTGATAAAGATCACAGCCTGCATCATCCGCCTAGCACTTTAAACTTGCTTCAGTGCAATTTTCTTTAATACCTTTGCACACTACTTGTGTGCAAATAGACCTCAACTCGTGCCATTTCCCGGAGTTTTTTCTCTCTCTTACTTTCATCATATATTTTGTGCCATCTGCAGACAAGCAGCACTACTCACATAAGTTGTCTTACTAAAACAGTCAGTTGGATCATTCAGCAGACAAAGCCTGAAAGCTTGTCTCTCCCTATAAACGAGGGGAGAGGACGAGGTTTACAGCAGTAAATGAGGGCTTTGACAGGGAAGCTGCAGCAGTTTTCTGCCAGGGGGTAGGACACCGTCCTCTCCCATTCCATTCCTGCCCAAGGACTGCCATCTGTGTAGCTGAGACAGCAGAAGAGAACGAATGCCCTTGCCACCCTCACCACTTTTCACCCTCGACGTATTCATTTAATTTGTAATGCTATGAGCTAGGATAGAAAATAATTGCCTGTATTTTATATTTATTCACCTTACAGGACATTAAAAGAATTTTTAAGTAGTAGAACATAGACCCAACTTTGTTTATTCAGTACCACACTTTAAAAGCTGGCAATCTAAATTTTTTTCCCTACAATGAGCACATGCCAGTAGGCATGCCACTAGAAAAATAGCTTTCCTTCTGCAGGTACTAGTATCCAAAGTGGGAGATAAAAAGAAGTCAAGAACTCTTTAACACCTGGGGTTTGCGACATCGGTATCTCTGTCAGCACACATCCAAGCAGTGAGAAGCAAGAGCAGGTGAGCATCTACAGGGAAGCATTGAATGGGTCTTGGACCTGTGAGCTCTGGCAGCCAGCACACCCCTCCTCCTCCTCCTCAGTTGCTGTTAGAGGTCAGGAATAAAGATGAAACAAGGAATTCACAACCTGATTCTTGTGTCCTACCCGAAGGCTTCAAAACTCCAGCTCTTTCAGCAGACTTAATTTTAGTGCCCCAGTGACAATCTCAACATGCACTGAGCACAGACAAAAAAAAAAATCTGTGATAAAGAGCTGTAAGATCTCCAGCTATCACACAAATTATTTAGGACTTTAAATCAATATTTGAGATATATCCTGAAATTCTGAATCATAGGGGGAAAAAAAAAAGGAAAACCTCAGTTTTTAAAGACGGGGAAAGATGGAAAAGTGTCTCTTGCTATGTTTCACTATCTCACTACTATTTGTAATGTTAGAAAATTAACAAGAGCATCTCTTCTTGCATCAGCTCTGTGGCTGTTTCTTTCACTACAGTGACTCTGGAAGTGACTAACACCATAAGCACGTGAATGCCACACTACAGCACAACCAGTGCCTACATGCTGGGACCTGAAAGACTTTGGCACCAATCAGAAAATGAGATGGTGAGATTTACATTTGCATGTCAGAGGCTGCTATCACGTCTCTGGGGGATGGTCACACATTTTTCCAAATCCCTGCAAGACTACTCGGAACTCAAACCATGCAAATCTGGCACTCACTGGAGAGGAGACAGCTGCCCTGCAGAGACTGCAAGCCCAGGAGGATAGATACTTGCCATTGAAAGCCAGGCCTTATTTTTCACATCCCCTGCTACTCCAGCAGCAGGCCACCTGGCACCAGCTGGCCAGGCACTCTCAAGCAGCACAGAAAGAATATAATTTCACCAAATTGCCTGCTGCCTCCAGTCCCCTGCCTGACATGCACGTCCCTGTTGCATAGGTAGGGTAACATTCATAGGGTTCCTAAAAGCTTCCTATTACAGCCTAAAAGGGGAAAAAAAAAAAAAAACAACTGACAGAAAACCCTGGTGAGGGTCCTGTGGAGCAGATGCAAGCCAAAGGAACAGAAGAGATCATTATGACTTTCATTTCTTCATACTTATACTAGAGAACTCTAGTGGGCTACACAAAATTAATGAGGACCTGTATTAAGCATGTAGCCACTCCCTCTATATAATGAATATGTGGGCATTAAAAACCCCTGCTGCTCTTCTCAAAGCAGATGGGGTAATGCTCGGCAGCTCTGGCTTTGAATGCATCTGGTAGCCTACTGTTATCTTTCACAAAGCTCCTTCTCAGTCCCCAGGCAGGGGCTGCTGGTGTTAGACACAATGCAAGGCTCCACCGCAGAATGGAACTCAAACCTTAGCGGCATAAACAGGCTTCCTCACGCTACCTTGCAACATGAAAACACAAATTATACCCTGGACTGGATTTGCAGAATTGCTGAACAAGCTTGCTCAAAGAAATTAGGTGATGGGAGCCATGTACCTGCAAATACACCAGAGATCAGCACAACAAATAGAACTCGTGACGAGAAAAGCCGGGCTTTCATTGAAATGCTTGCTTCATCACCGGTGAAAAAATCTTCACCACCACAACACCAGAGGACAGTTCTGAGAATGCATAACTTCACAATGAATATTTTGTGTGACTCTCTCCATGCTGGCATATAGCTTTTCTATATGTTAACTAGTTATTAAATAAATACTAGTAATTAAAAATTTAATTATTAAATAAATAGTTCTTTAATAGTAACTAATATTAAATAAAAATTATTCTTCTTGTATCGTTGAAACCACAGCAACAGCCACGGCCAAGAACTCTGCACCAGAGATGTTTATGAAGCCATGCACTTTTTTTAATGAATACCCAGGGACTCTTCATTACGAAGCGGTGACAATGGAGTAACGGTTGGAGCAAGTGCAGATGTACAGCCCCATTCATATGCATATGGCCGGGTCTAGTCAATCCCAGGCTCGCTGGGGGGATCCTTTGTCCACCCGCCCGCCCTTTGGGAAGCAAAGGGCTGTAGCAGTGCAGCGCAGTGACTCCTTTGGACAGGCAATCAATGGTATTAAAGCACAGCCAAAAGGCTTGGGCCAGGCGCCTGTGCAAGACCCAGATACTCTGGGTGCATGTGCAACGGTGAGAAATATCTCCTAAAACAGTGAGAAATATCTCCTAAAATGTAGAAGGGCCTTCAGATGCACATGGCAGGGAGCAAGGGATCAGGCAGTTACAACGCTCCAAGAGCCTCCCGAGAAGCAAAGGTGTGTTTGTATGTGCATGTAGCACTGCAGAGGGATGGAAATGCAGCCACTGTGAGAAGAGAAGCACCAGCATTTCAAAATGGCAGTCTCAGCCCCCCACACGGCTTGACACGCAAAGCTGCAACAGTGCAAGCTTGCACTTGAAATTAAATGCATCCAAAACCAGAAGCATTTGTCACCAGGGTCCCACCCCCACAAAAAGGCCTCTCAGACAAAAAAAGAAAGTGACCACTGTGAGAACACAGCAGGACCCACTGTGTAGGAAAGGCTGTCAAAGGTGCCCGTTCAACTAGCAAAAGATTTAGAACAGAGCATTTTATTTCTCATCTGGCTTTGAGATAACATTACGCTACAAGTGAGAGGAAGTCAAAATGGTTTTTAACATTTAAACCAACACAAAAAACTGTGATTTTAACTCGATTGCATTCCTTTAAAACACCAATTTCAGCAAAGCACTCTGTAACAAATCTGTTCAGACTAGGATCCAAATCCATACCACAAATGCTTCCCATGACCAAAATAGTGTTAATCAAACATGTACACATCCTTAAAAGAAAACATAATGGCTTTAGGGGATCAACGCAACCCCATTTTATAAATGTGTCGTCCTCAATTTGCATTTGCATGACATTTCTGGCTCCAAAATCTCCAAAACGCAATACAATCCATCATTCGCCTAGTCGTTATCAACCCACAACATGTAATATGTGCTTTAATTTCATGCCACCCTGCACTGAAAAAAAAAAAATTAAATCTTTGAAATATTAAATAATTAAAATATATGACTTGCCACTGAGGTCCAAATAAGATATTTGTAACAAATCCTGCCAGTTTATTGCTTTACCAGCTGCTTATGAACAGGGATAACGCTTTCAAAAAGGTTCTTTAAAGGCTTATATTATTCATCAGTTTTCTGAAACTATTAAGTTACACTCCCATTTCCCACCCCCATCACCAATTGTAGGTCTTTGTTAAACATTCTTTTAGCTTTTACCATGGCAAAGAAAAAAAGCAATGAATTGTGGGATTCCTCTTACTCTGGGGGAGAGGTTTTGAATAGAACAGCTGTCCAGAGGTCAGGCAAAAACACATTCCCCTCTGACAATAAGGGGCTTTTTGTGGGGAAGGAATAGGAATTCAGAAAAAGAATTTATGGAATTGGGTAGATACAATAAGAGGCTAAGGAGAGAACTTCAATCAAAAGGAAAGTGGGAAAATAAGGCACTGCAAAAGAGAAGGGAGATATCACCAGCCACACTGGCAGGGAGCAAAATGCTGGAACAGTTGTTCTATAAGAAAGAAATAGAGAGAGAGAGAGAAAGAGAGAGAGAGGCTTGCTGGAGAGGAAGAGTTGACGATAGCTGGCCCAGGGAATGCAGGCCTGCACCACGGTAGGGGCTCCCTTTCCCTCTCCCTTCTGCAGACTGAAACTCTCTCAGCAAAATGACACCCCCGCAACAACAGACTATGGGAGTGGGCGGATGAGGCACTCTCCAGGAAGGTGGGAAATGAGGCCTTGACTGTTTTTGCAGCGAAAGAGCAGTGAATCCAGCATTTGCTTCGAAAAGACCCATTTCAGAGGAAAACTGAAGCCACAGCTCAGTTTGTGTGGTTCAGATTTAAAGACATCTCCTGGGCACCCTCCGGGTCTTATTGGCTCCATGACATTAAAACAAAGCTTTTGTCAAAACATATCACACCTCTTACACGCATCTTTCTTGCCTCAGAAAGAGGGGAAAAAAAAAGGGAAGGGTAGTTCTGAGACAGTGAACACCTGCATTTCCAAGCTATATAACAAGCAGGTCTCACACTTGCCAAAGGCGTTATTAACAAACATCACCAGAAAATCCTGTGTTGTAACATTTTTGAGAGGGTATCCTTGTGTCAGGGTTATTTAATGCTTATCAGCATAAGACACAGGACAGTGCTGAGGTGGAAGTTACTTCACTTGTTAACCCATTGTGTTGCCCAAGGGCCTGGCAGCTGCTTACATGACCTGGAGGAAGCACAGCATCCTGTTCAGAAGGATTGTGTGCCCCTACAGCTACAAGGCAACTACCATAAACACACACACACCCCCCCCCTCCATTTTCAGAAATTTATCACATTATGTAGGATCCCATCACATACTCATATAAATCCTTTATTCTGTATGTTGTAATAGAAATTACAAAATGTTAATGCAGATGCAATTTTTACAGGCACAAGCCTGCACCCTTGCATGACTTTGCAATGTGATTAAAAATACAGTTTTAAGTTAGACTTCTTCATATTTCTCAGTCAAAACAGAAATGAAAGGAAGTGACAGGTATTGGAGTTCATGAACTTCCTTAAATCTGAGCTTTGAGGATGGCTAAGCACATAGTGCTCAAATGCCTGAATCTGGACTGGTTTTGTGATGGTGAAGGACTACCCAGCACTCACTGCTTCAGAGGCTACTTTTTTCCCCCACACTGCATTAATAGTTGGATTAAGAATGCAGCAGTCCAGAGAGAAAGAGGATGCTATCCTACAAGAAAAGAAAACCAAACAAACCAACAAAAAAACCACACTCAACTTGAGGCCCTGATCCATCAAAGCATTTTCACGCTCTGAATTCTGATGTTATTTAAGCATTCATTTTCTACACTTCGCTGAAACAAGGCTGGTACGTAGTCCATCCAAAATGCTGAGCAGCAGAAATGAGGCTTGTTAGCCTCATGCAGAACTGGAACTCCAAGACCTGATGCATCAAAAGTGCTGTGAAATGAACCCCTGGCTGGTCCTGACAATAACTCCAGTGCTGCTGGCACCTACAGCAACGCTCTCCAATCCACTGGAACAGTCACTGGCCTGCGCAGCACAGAATTATTTTCACTGCACCTGCAGCACACAGACAGGAGATAATTTACAATAATTTGTCAAGATTAACCTTTTAATAAGGCCTAAATTTTTCCTAGGTATAAAGCACTTTATAGAGGTACAAAGGTTCATTTATATTAAGCAAATGCTGCATCAGCAGTTTGACAGTAGCAAAAACTGTGATGCTGAGACTGGTTACGACTCTGTTGGCCTTAATCTCTATCGCAGTAAAACGAAGCTTGGCATTTCAGCGTGGCAAGATATGATTCATAACTAACCATCTCTCTTCTTTAGCTTTGGAAATGTCAAACAGGATAATTAACAGGAGATACTCGTGGGTTCACACATTCCAGATGTAGAGATTTATGTGGACTCTGCATCACCAAACACTGACAAGTTATTTGTAGCCACATGTTTTAAAACTGCCTTTGTAGTTTCCTCAGATTCAGCGCAGCGAAACAGAATGAGTCAGGTCTGAACAGTTCCTGCTCCTGACCTTATCCAACATAACAAATAAAACACAGTGTTGGTTCCTTATCGTTTTATATGCCACATCCAGCTATTTATAAACATATAAATAAAAAATAAATTCTATGGCCTGCCATCCACATATGAGTTCCTTTCTTTCTCAAACAACAGCCCCAAGGAGCCTACAGTGAATGTTACCCAGCTCTCAGCCATTCACACCACCTACGTTTGTATTTACAGTGCTGTTCTTCACTCTACTGAAGTAGGCAGGTATTTTTAGCCATGCCATGATGCATGTTTAAAAATTGATTAAAATAAATACTCCTACAGCACTTCCATTAGAAGACTACACATCCCACACGCTCTTCTGCTGGACCAAACCACACAGAATAAAGTGCCAAAATATTTTCTTGCAAGAGAGACACTTCCAAACATTATACCAGCAGAAGCTACCTTGATACTTTGCCAAGAGCCCAAAGCAACAACTAGAAACTATGAAATACAGTCATCCTCATGGGTAACACAGAGAGGGAAACTCTTCCCACGCAGAAAGCACAGGCTCTGGGTACAGCTCTACACTGCATTTTGAATCCATATTGAGCACAGGCCACTCCCATATAACAGAGATGTAAGGAGCAGGATTGCTCAGTAGATTATCGTGTGCTTCATAACACCTAATCTGGTTTTCACTTTTTCTTTGTGATAAAGGAAAAAAATCTACCGAGGAACAGTTTGATACCTAAAAAGCAACTTGAAGTTTTTGGTTTGACTTGCCATCAACAAATATTTTTATCATTACATCATTGAAACATTTTAACAGTATCTAGACTCACACATAAGAATATGACTGGTTACTAACAAAGTTAGGTTTACAAGCCTTCAAACTTATTGCTATGTCCATTCAAAACAATATTATTTTCCGTATTTTCTCTTTTGAATTACTACCATTTTCTTCTTTGGAGAGTGCAGAATAGGTAAATACACACCAAACTGTGAGAATCACATTTGCAATTAGTAGAGCATTAGAAATACAATTTCTAGACAGTGCACACACACGTCTATCATCCATGACAAATGCCAGACACTTTACATCTCATACCCCAACTCAGTAAAGTACTTTCTGTTCAGAACAAAATCTAGACCTCAGTATTGGCCTTAGTAGGACTAAATGTAACCACGCATTTAAATATTTTGTTAAAAGTAGGTTCTTGACACTTAACTTCATGGACAGGTCTACCAGCATGCACCAGGGCAACAAATTCCAAAACAAAGATGTACAGGTTCTCTTTTTGTTTGGAATCAGAAAAGGGGAGTGTGTGTGTGTGTGATTTTGTTTCACCTTTTGTGTTTTGAAGGAAAGAAAAAGAGAGCAAAGCAGATGATGGAAACAAAAAAATACTATCTAGAGGTTTTGCTGGAAGAAACCAGTTTTTAAATGCTCTATTTAAAAAAAGGTTCTAAATGTTTTATTATAAACTGCTGCCTTCTGCTTACTGTTTCTGCTCTTGAACTATGAAAAATTAAAGAGCCATTCAAAAGAAAACATATCATTACTTGAAAAACATAGATAAATTGCTGCTAAGCAAAAAGAAAGCTTTTGATTGACAAAGTTCAAGTGAAGGAAAAACACACCCACAGAAAGCATTCATGCCACAGATGAAAACTTGGATGCCAGAGAGAAAGAAATTAGTTTATAGCTTCAAATATTTGTACAGATCCTTTATTCCTAACCTATCATTAATGCCACTAAGTTCACAAGCTTCCACAAGAAATTTCAAAATATAGATACAATTTTCATTTCTGGACTCACTGAAACAGGTCTCTAAGGGGAAGATGATAAAATGCAGCTGGAGACAATGGAAGAAATAGTGCTTATGTATGGCCCACTGTCTTTTTTTTTTTAATACTAATAAAAATAAAAATTAATAAAAAGGAAATACCCTTCACAGACTCTTACCTTCATCACATTATTTAAATGAAGGAACTTAAAACAACAGTTTAAATCACCATTTGTGTCAATTAAAAAAAAAAAATTCAAACTTGCTTTTTATGTATGCTTAGTTATTTTCCTTAAGAGAAAGAAATCCTGTGTTGGTGATCTTCAAGACCTTTTCATTTGAAATTAACTGCTATCCTTGCATTAGCTCCAGCACTTTGCCATAAATTCTATTTATATTTAATCAATGTGATTGACTCTGTTGGTGACCATGCACTGCAATGTTTAGAATTACTACATCCTCACCTACTACACCCACTGCTGTCTTATGCCAGAAGATGGAAAAGAAGCTCTCCTGTCTTCTCTTCCAATTTGCTTTTAATTTTGAATGGAATAGCTACTCTACTGAACTAAATGGAAAGAAAATATTTCTTCTATATGACCAGGCTGGCTTTGTCAAATGCTCACACCTCAGGCATAAATCCAGCAGCCTCCCACCACTAAGTGAGCTGATTTTTCTCTCCAAGTTCAACAGAAAATTTGAATTTATTTTTTAACTTACAGTAATTTCCTCAAGCCTAAATAAACTCATGCCTCACTCTCCTGTCAGTTTTAAGCTCCATGTCATTTCAAGAAAATACTGAACTGCTACGTGCTTTTTCAAAATAAAAATACTTTCATCAACCTAAGTCTTTCAGAAAGAGGCCTTTGCAAATAATAAATTTTGCTTTTCTCTCTAAATAAAAGTGTAAGTACTGATTTTACAGCATTTATTTCCTTGTTCATAGGATCAACTGTTGTGATTTTATTAGTGCATTTGGTCATTTAAAAGAAACAGGAAGAAATGAAGCCTACCCAACCATTATGTACAAAAATCACCCAAACCTTGGAACCAACAAATCCTCATCCTGTTTCTCTGCATAACATTTATTCCTACCCTTACACCAAGTAAGCCTTTTTGCTTTTTAAACACAGAAATATTTTCCCAAAGTGGCAGCAATTGAAACAACACTGTCATTTCTCTGGTTTTGTACTGACAAAGCAAAACTGGTCAAACACAAAGCTCATGTAAGTAACAAAAACACAGAGTAGCTGTATTGCATGCTACACAAGGTGAAGCCAAAAGAGATAAGCCACTCCACCCACATCTCCATGACAGCACAAACACATTTAATATCTTGACTCCACTCATAGCACCGCAATCCTCCACTGCAACCATTTGCACTACAGGCATTATACGATCTCTAAGTGTCCTTATTTGTCTGCAGACATGGTAAAGCCAGGCTCTCTGTTACTCCATCACAGAACAAACTCCAAAGGCCTGTGGCCAGCAAGCTGGACGGGAACAAGGGAAGGTTTCATGTGCTCTCTGCAGGATTTGCATTTCAAGGTCTGCACAAATAAAAATCACCAGATCAACGAAACGAGAAGCACACTCGTTTCCTAGGTCCTACAGCTCATGTTTCAGATGATGAGGAACTGGGATCTGCTCTTCTCCGGTCCACACAGGCACAGGCAGCAGCCCATCTTTAATCTCCCCCAGCCGAGCCTCTCGCTAAACTCATCACGTGCAGTGGGACACAGTACAGCGGTCAAGGACAGTGCAGAGGCCACACAAAAAGCTGACAACTCCTCCTGGCCCCACTCCCACCATAGAGCAGAGCAGAGCCTGGCACAGGCCAGCCTGGAGGGCAGCAGCAGCTTTAAGGAGTCCCGTGCCCCCCAGGGGGACAGCCCTCGAGTGCACCCCACAGCCTCCTGCAGCAGCCTGGCTCTCTCTCTCCTCTCCTTCACCAGCACCGATCTAAACTGGTTTAAAAGCAGGTAGGAGATCCTCCAGTTGTACCACAGCTCAAATCATCACACTGTGCTTCTAAAATAAAAAAGGCTCCTCCATTTATGGCAGAGCAGGAGGTGACAGCACTGTGGCATGTGGAAAATATATGAAAGGACAGATGTTTTTAAGAAAAGAACTAATTCCTCCTTCAAATGCTAAACTAAAACATTTTGTCACCTTCTAGAGAGGATTTTTTTCCATTGCACAAGAACAGACAATAAATTAAGACTACTGCATTTAGAAGCTGTTTTTTACTTTGAGCTAGGTAAGTTTGTTAGACAGCACTTGGAACCAGAAGTCTGTCTTATCTTCTAAACAGCTCTGATGGCCTTTATTTAAAATTACATCATTTTTAGCTGAAGTAAATGAATATGTTTCTAATTTCTCCAGAAATACATTTTTTTGCCTGAGTTATATACCAGAGGATCTATTTTATCCTCAATACATAGCAAAGAAAGATCCCAGTTTCAAGTGCCAGATCCAGCTGTAGAGATGTAAACTTAATTATACCATGTCACAATTTCTAATCTCAGACACATGTCAACATGTAAAGGTTCCACCTAGATACAGACTAATGCTGGAAACAGAGGACAGACTTCATTTCAATTTAAATGGGTTTGCTTGCAAAGTATATTGTTCTTCTTAGACAAGGGAAAGGAATGACAAGCAGAAATACCCTACTAGATTATTTAAGCATTAACTGTAAAGTTGAAAAATAAAGCACTGTGTGAATACAAAAAGACAGAGTTAGTGATGAAGGTATGATCACTTACTGGGATACTACATTGATGCATGTGTTAAGCACACCAGTCACACAGTATGGTACTACTATCAAAAATAAACTTCTGATTAGGACTCCTTTAAAAGTGCATAATTTTTTTGATTTTTTAAAATGCTCACACAAAGGTTCACAGGGTACTTTTAACTGGACGGTGAAATTAATTATAATTCTCCCAATAATTTTTTTTTTAAAAAAACACTCAACTATATCAGCATTTCTTCACTGAAGAGAAATTAGAAAAAAATACTATTCTTTCAACTGATCTGCTTCTTAGGAAGCACCACCTTTCAAAATGCAGTCCTGATATCTTTGAATTCAAAAAGACTGTTATCAACAGATTATCCTTTTTTCAACACAAGAGGTATCATTCTTTAATATTCACTGAAGAAGGAAAGAGCTCTTAATAAATCTGATAGCTATGCAATATTCAACTCCCCTTTGATACCACGGACAAGACATGATTCATCAGACATGCTTGGTTCTACCTGCATTTCAGCACGCTTAGCAGGTACTGTTTGAATAGGCAGGTCTCTGGATTATTCCCATTTTCTCCTTTCAGCATTGCTCCAGTGATCCAGCACACAGCTATCAAGCACTGACAACTTCTCAGAAGCCCTGTCCTTCCCAGGCTCACCCTGAACGGGAGAGGGCAGCTTGCAACAAAGCCATCCATCACTTTTCCCTAACAAGAATTTTGAAAGCAGCCACTTCTCTCAGGCAGGCCCCCCAACACAGCCTGAAGGATACCATTTGCACTTGGAGCCAAGCACTGTGGGAAAAGGGCCACGTGTTTGGAACTTCCTCTTCTGTTTTGGAATCATCAGAGAGGGGGGGAAAAAAAAAAGAAAAAAGAGGTGGCACAATAAACATAGGTAAGCTGTATTCTTCTAAAATCCATTATCTCTAAACAGACTCATTTTCCTAGCTACCAAACCCCAGCCTAACGTAACCCAGAGAAATTTTGCTCCCCTTGATGAGTTCTGCCCATTTCTACCTGAGCCTACCAGCTACTGAAGAATGAAGAAAAACATTAGAAACTAAATACCTGTGCAAATGATTCCTGGAACTCATTTTTTTACACATTTATTTACAAATAAGCACAGTTTTGCAGCTCACACCAAGTAAACTGGGCTCGTGGAATTTGCAAAGCAGGTGCACCAGGGGTTGATGTCTGTTGGGGAATTGCAAACTCATTCACTCAAAATAAAGGCTGCCCTACAGAGCACAAAGGGTTGGCCATTCAAAAACCTGCTTGACAGGAAGTAAATACCAGGCATGCTAATCTCAAAACTGCAAAATAGAACTAATTCTGAGAAGTTCATGCCAAAGTCGGTATAGTTCCCTGCATCACTCTTCTCAAGGCAAACACACACTACTCAGCCATCATCACTGACAGACAACTTCCAGCACTTATAACCGGATAACCAATGTTTGGTTTTGAAGTGCAACGTGCAATAAACAGACGCCTGAATCTCCTACAGGAAATCACCATCACTGGTACTGCACAACAGAAATCCACCAGCACTGTCTTTTTCTTTCCTAATTTGTTACAGCTACTCCCCAAGGCCTCCGTGGGCAAAATAACTGGATCAAGTGATTGCTCTTTCTTTCCTGCTGTTTAGGGTATGGAGACATGATGCCTATTTTCCTAAACTGACACACACAATTAACAAGAGAGTCTTAAAAGATCCCCTGTGTTGCATCTTGGAAACCACAGTTTCCATTTATAGCCAAGCAAAGTATAAATTTCATAATGCAGTGGAAACACCCAAGAACAGGATTTCAGTTTTGCCTTACATTTCTCTTTACACATCTACAAGCCCCTGGTGACTGAAATCAGTTTCCAACAGTGCAGACAGAGTTTCTTCTGCCACTTCTTGAAGAAAGTGCCAGCAGGTGATGGCCCATGCCCTGTTGATACTGTTCAATAATTTAACATGGCTAATACAAGATCAATCTGATTCCACATTCTTTTTAAAAGGTACTTCTTAATTTTTACATAGATGCACTAACCTATTAGACATAGCTACTGAAGTCTAAACATTACATATTTAAATCCACAGTTCCTGAAACTCAGGTTCACTGAACTTACAAGACAATTTGCACACATTATAATCAGCTGTACCATCTCCACAGGGAAAAAACACTTCTAGCAACAGCCATTTAACTAACTCATGCCTGCTTTGCTCACAGGGCTGTTTTTTCCTATAAAACAGAGATGGGTTCTTTGGCAAGGTTTGTGTTTTAGTTCTGGGTTATGCAAGAAGAATAATTATTGGCTTCTTTGGCCACACCATTCCTCTGAAACCAGTTCAGAAGAGCTCTGATCTTCCTGTTACCTTTTCGATCCTAATACACTTTCATATTGCTTCTTCAAAAAGCTTAACATCTAAATCACAATTCAAATGTCTTTAGTCGAAATACTGCCTAGAATGGATATAGTTAAATTGGTAATAAAGAATGGAGTACCCTGTCTGGCTGTCTGTTGTATACCTCTCTGAAGCAGCTCTAGTGGTTGAAGCCCACATATAACCAAACCAAAAGTGCAATTTTTAGTTTTTCTTTTAAACAGAGGAGAACACACAGTCTGACTGACTTTTAGGGTTTTTTTATTTTTTTCCAGGAATCAATAGAAAACACATTTGCAACTATCAGATATCGACTGGGTCTGTATGCAATTTGCAAACCATACGCGGAAAGCTGGCACAAAAAATACTTCCAATATCTGTAATATGCATGGGAATGCTCCCTATTCCTAAGGCCTCTTCGTTCAGCTGCTACATCACAGTTCCCACTAATCCCTGAAGTCTTCCCTGTCTGTCGAGTCCGTATGCAGGCATGATGACAGCAGCCTCCATCTTAATATGCTGTAGCTATACATCTTGCTCAGCTAACAAAGAAATGAGGTATTTTCATTGACTTTGGCATAGTTTTAGGGCAGCACCACTAGTTCTTTCCAAATGCACTTGAAGCATCTAGTTGCTTTCCTTCTCTAGCCTCAGGATGTTTTATCTATATGAAAAATTTAGGTGGATTTCATCAGGAGAAATATTTTACATTCTTTTTCTGTGAAACTCTCAGGACCCAAAAATGTATGGCTGTCAGAGAAGTAACTTTCCTTTTTTAAATAAAAATGTAGCTGGAAAAATGCAAAAAAACACACACCAGTTTCTTGCTACAACTACTTGTCAAAATAGTAATGACTCGACAATCGGAAGATTTGTTTAAAATCCTCTGCTTCACCAAGGTCTCTAAGTGGTAAAATTTGTTTTCATTTAGTTATAGTAGATACAAAAATAAAACACAGTTTCTGTATTTTTAGCCAACGATGAGGACAGACTACCTCTACTCTGCAGATTCTTGTACTCGCTATCTGACTCCCAGAGGAATGAGCCCTTCCAGCTCCTCTTTGGTCTGCACCGCCAGCTGAGACAGCTCCAGAAGGGCTATATTCTGGCTTTATTCTGATGAGTGTTTCTTTAACCTCTGAAAAATGTTATCAGCATCTTCAGTGACTACAGCACTTAAGTTATAGGTGAAATTGAATAAAAAACAACAAAACACAAATGTGGAGTGAGAGGTTGATATGGCACATGTAGTATTCCATTTACATAGAGAGCCACGAGTCCTACCAGTAAGGAACAAAGTTTTGTGGCAACAACAGATTATTTTAATAGTTTAATTCTTTGTACCAGTCCAAAAGGAAACACCAAATGTTATTAATTATCATTTTTATGGAATGCCTATGGAATATGAAAACAAAAAAAAAAAAAAAGAAAAAAAAGCTGTATCCCTACATAAAACTCATTTCTGCTTCTCCAAGATCCTTGCTGGCAGAGGGAGGCAAGCAGGAAACAATTACCTTTACTATTGTAACAGCAGAGGGGCATTGGAAGAACTGGCTCATAGCAGGTCAAATCAAACAAAATTAGATTTCTTCACATGAAGACCATTGTGGAATTCAGCACCACTGGGTGCAGTGAATACTACCAGTCCTGACTGGTTCCAAAAGTGATGGGAATAAAAATCCTTAGATGATTAATAGCTACAAAAACACTTTCACTCAGGCAAGCTCAAGACTTACAAGCCATAAATCACTGGAAACTGTGAAAGCGCAAATACAAACTCTTCCTTTTCCCACACTCTTCCTGAAGTGCCCACAACAGCTCAGTGAGAATCTTGAGCTTAACAGCCTTGAATCAAACCACTTATACCAGCTACAATAAAGCCTCTGAGCTACCAACTACATAGTCATTGTTTCTGTGCATACTCTTGCACTTGAACGTACCACAAAAAAGGAAGTTCTAATGCATTTGTTGTAACTTTTTCCATCCAGGAGACAAAACTTCGATTAAATATCATTTTTCCTGCCCCTGACTTCTTCCCCCTCCTTACCAATACTGTAAAATCTTTTCTTTTATAGGTAGGCAAAATATCATTTTCATATTCACACCTTCAGATTAGGTGTAGATACAAATAACAAGGAAAAATTATAGTGAAGTAGACAATGCAATGCTGAGCCAATGCAGATGTTCACTGAAACTTCCCCACCCAAAGGACTGGGAAAGGTAGTAAGAAATTGACAGTTTGCTTCTCCCAGGTACTAAATTTGTGGATTTCATTTACAGTAAACCAGAGAACTTCAAGGATTCCAGTTCCAACAGTGATATAAGAAAAGGAAAGGAATGGGGGGAAACAAAAAAAAAAAAAATCTAACCAAAACATAAAAACAAACAAACAAGTCCAACCAAACAAAAACACATTAACTAAACAACAAAACCCAAACCAACGAAACATAGCACACACAACATCCAAAAATCCTGATCATAGAGCACACAAGTTGAAGCTTACCAAAGTACCCAAACTGAAACTAAAAATCCTGGTATAATGATTAAACAGTTTCCACATAAAAATGATAGACAGTCCTCCCTAGTGTATTACCTCTTACAGCAAAATTATCAGAACTGATGGGGTAAAAAAAAGCAAATTCCCACTACACAGGCAAAAAAGAAAAATCTCAGAGAGGGATGTAAAACTCTCATCTGAGATACTCTACAGAGACAGATCCTCAAATGATATTCCCATTCCAATTGACACTACTGGTGCAGAAGGAAGGAGGATCCTTCCTGGGATTTCAGTGCCCTGCATTTCAGAAGCATCACTCCATCCAGAGAAAAAAAGGATCCAACTACAGAAGCAATACAGGAAAACCCTAGGCAATGCTGAAAGCAAAGCAAATGTTTTTACCCCTCCCACAATGCACCCAGGGAGAGGATACCTGTTTCTCACAGTCATGAAGAAACAGCTATGACCACTGGCATCCAGCCAGGGGCAAGTGCCATCAGTTGAGCATGTTTCAAATGAATCACAACTGTATGACAAGGATCATGATCCCATGGATTGATGTGTCCACTTTTAACCATTTCCTAACACGGCCTTCCTCTACTGTGGTAATACTTCACTCCTCCAGCGTGCAGCCTATGTCCTACCACAGAGAGACTCCAAGCCAAAGCTCCCCCCACCACCACCCACTTTTTAAGTTTGGACTCAGAAATATTAAAATACATTGGGTTAGATTTATTGCATCCAGACCTGGACCAGATAACCTCCAGCAACTAATCAAGCAACCTGCAGTATCACAGCACTCATCAGGGGTATTGCCAGATGCTAAGAAGAGTTTATGATGGGGTTACCTGGGATTATCCCATCAGAGTTCTTAGGAAAATGAGATACACTGACCAACCCTCAATTGGATTAAACTGCTGTGGAGGGGTCTGTTTTTCAAACTGTATTCCAAAAAAAAAAAAAACCCCATACTTCTCAAAACCAACAACAGAGCAAGAACATCTGCTTCCCCTGCCCCTCTTCAACATAATCAGGTGCATGATCTGAAAGATATTAAAAAATACTAAAGTAGGTCCCACAGAAAAACTGTTTTATGTGGATGATACCCTGGTCCTACTTTCCAGCCCTCAACGGTCAATATGCAAATTACAAGAATTCCTTGAAAACCTTGGGCACTCACCCAGATGTGTGAATTTACTGGAGCAAATCCCAAGCATTAAGATTGAGTGCTCATAAATCAGGACTTGCTTACTCACTGCAGTTTATAATGACAGTTACAGGTATTAAAACATCTAGGAATTCTAATCCCCAGAGATTACAGGCGAATAGTTAAACTTGGACCCAATCACCCACAAATCACTAATGACTTGGGAAGTGGAAAGCGCACAGACACTCCCTAAACCTTTGGACAAAAACAAGAAAACTCCACCTACCCACACTCCAGAGAACCCCAGGCCTAATATGCCACTATTATTTTTGGAACGTCAGGTTTTTTGTTCAGCTTTTAAATGGGAAATGGGCACACAATTACTTTAAGGGAGAGAGAAAGGCTTAGTAAAGCAGCAACACACTACTTCTGTAGTAAATTAAGCAACACAGCATAAGCTAAATGTGGACAAAATCCAACGAGCACGAAAGGTATTTTCCTACCTTCTACATAGAGGTCAGCACAGGATTCTTTACGAAAAGAATCTAAATCCTACCTCATACACACAGAAAGCTAGGTAAGTGCCTGATGTCACATACTGAAACGATTCCGTATCTCACAGGAGATGCCCCACTATGGTAAAATCCAGGTGTAAATGAGCAGAAACAGAGCCAGAGATAATATGATAACAGAAAGCAATCTGGAAGGTAACATGCCTAAGACGCACAACTGAGAAACCAAAAACACAGAAACATGTGTTCTCCTCATATACAAAAATAACTTACCTCACCTGACTACAATACTGACACCTCTCCAATATATTTACTACATGTATTCAAAATAAACCAAAACAATCCCATTTTTTCTCCTAAACAACAAAACAACTCATAAACCTAGAGAATACTATGATTTCCTGAGCTAAGCAGCTACTTCATAATGAGAACTTCTCATAACCCTTCACAAAAGCAGCACAAGTCTAATGAAGCAGGAATAGAAAACTGGCAAAACACTCAACAGCTAAAGCCAAATGAGCAATAATGAAAAACTAAGAGAATTCCATACTCAGCCTCCAGTTGCCTTTCTACCAATAAAATCCTACCAATAAAATTATTTTTAGGGTGCTCAGAGGTGCCAAAGACTTTTTAGTACATTTAAGGACTCCCCAATGATCAGAGGCAAGAGAAAACAAGAGCACATATATCGCTACAAGTTTTTGGGATGACATGAAAATCAAAGTTAATGAGATCCTTGTAGCTTCACTTGTTCTTTAAGCAAGTAACCTACACCATTGGATTTGCAGTCAGCAAACAGCCACTCATTATATTAAAAGAATGGCTGCCAGAAGCAGCTTTAGGACATGAAATTTTGCTGCACTGGAAATTAAATTCTCATTTTCCCCTACATTCTGCTCTCTTATCTCCATTCCCATCAAATAAAGCAAAAAATACGACAAAAGCTTTTATACTGCACTAGAAAATCTACGTGCAAATGGAAGAAACCTAGACAATTGACAGAAATCCCCAGAAATGTAAGTGCAACTGAAACAAGTTTCCAAAGTTCACTGCCTAAAGAATCCTAGAGAAAACGTAAATAAACTATCAAAGGTAAACACACAAACTTCTTTTAAGGTTCCCTGTCCCACTCCTTACCCTGCAATGCAGGCACACACAAACATACACACAGGTGTTCTCCCTTTTGCTCAGGTTTCCACTTTTTTTTGGTGGTTTGATATATGCCCTAAGATCAATACATGGGAAATAGTGTTTAATGTAATCAGTTTTTCTAAAAATCCATCTTCTCCTAATTGTAATCAAATGTATAGAATTATTGTATGTATCCTATATACTGGCACTTAAATTTTGAGTAATAAACATAAAACAAAAGCAAACCTCCAAACTGCTTTGATGTAAGACATTCAACCAGAGCAAGCCAATCACATCGTGAAGTTTAAGAGCAAGCAAACAAAGGGCATTACAAAAAAAAAAAAAAAAAGCTTTTTTCCTCTTATTTAATACAACTATATTTTTCCACATGTTATGTGACATAATCTGTAATATGTTATACAGTTTGAGAATTCAGAAACGTAAGAATCAAATCTATTTCATTTTATTATAGGGGACATCACTGATCCTCCCACTTTCAAGAAGATTCAAGTGTGACATTAAACTAGCCAACAGAAGTTGCACTAAATTGCTTCGAAACCAGCAAAGATCCCTTTCAGCCTGATACATCCTGCTGACCTGGACCTGACAGACAGCAGTAACTTAGGGAAGTGCAGGCGTTTATTTGCACATCTTGGGTCTATTTTATAGCCACCAAAATACATGATGCTTCCTATCATACCACAGAGATGCTGCTCTGACAGCAGGCTAGTGAATCTGAGACACAGAATTATCCAAAGTGGTAATAATAACCACCTCTAGTGTACTTTTTCCTACACCAATAGGATGACAGACTTCCACATAGGCACACTCAAGCCATTTCCTGCCTCCACAAAAGTTAGCCAAATAAATAAAAAGATACCTTAATTTTCCTCAGACCTGTTCCACTAATTAATATTTTCAAACAAGAAGTAGAACATATCAAGGTTACTGTATTCCTGCTCCAGTTTTAATGTACCTTACCGTGTATTTCCAAGGATGCACACAATTTAAAAAAAAATCCACGTATTAAATACAATCCATATTCACAGGAATTTGCATATGGATTTCTAGTTAAAGTTATTATTAATAAGCACAGTAAGATTACCAGCATGTGCATTACTACTCTGCATACATTAAAGATGCATCTTTGTCTGCCTTTTTCTTCTGCTTATCTACCCTGTTTAGAATGTTAAACTTCTGTGCTATGTAAATGAAAATATTTAATTATGCAAAGCAAAGTGGAAAGGTTTACATTATTATAATTGAGTTAAATTCTTTCTGCTTTAAGCTCAAATACTGAGAAAACAGCTGAGCATCTGTTAAGAATTTCAAAGTCTTAAACTGCTGCTTTATAAATTTTAAGAGCTACATGTGAACAATTTGAAGCCTTTTGATGTTAATAAAATTACTGTAATATATTCAGTTTTCATGGTTAAAATTAAAGGAAGTCTGAAAGCTTAATGCAAATCCAAGGTGAGAAGCAAATTCAGAAAGAAGTCGCTCATTTGCTGCAATTTTTCAACTCTCATGGTAACCAGAATTTATAATTGCAAACAAATGAATGAACAAATGGCTAAGGAAGCTAAAATAGAACTGTCTCATGAAAACATCACCTTAAGAGCAACCTCTCCATAGAAAGAGGTCTCCTTTAGCTAGAGAAAACCTAATGTTCACAGTTGCATACACAAGAGTGATTAACTCATTAAAAGGTCAGGGTGACATACTGAAGATTGTAGTCACTTCACAGGGAAAGTTGTCTCATGTCTTCACCTAACTATGCTGAGGCACTCAGCAAATACACCAGTGTTATGAGCTGTAAAGCAGAATGTCAAAGAACAGCGTATTTTTATTTACACAATTTCATTGAATCCTCACACTACAAATAATCACCAGATTGGCCTTCTGCTGAGGTACAGAAATACAAGTAGTCCAAAGGAGCTCAGACACACCTTTCAATTTGAAAGGAGGTAGAAGAACACCACTCCTGTTCTTCTGCCAGCTCCACCTGCTGCAAAGCAGCCATTTCTCAGATCTGAAACACCGAACTTAGCAGGACACCTGAAAATATTAAAGCGATAACCTAGTTTATGTTGATGTTCAGACTGTGAGATGCTAGAACATGCTAGCTGTTTACTTTCACAAGTAGCAGTAACCCTCTTTTCTCTGATCAACCTCACCATGTTTACCTGGCCACAAAGCTACAGGATCTGCTGCACAGGGAAACAAACGCAGTTTGCAAGAAAACACATCTGGTTCACTAATTTGGAGCTGCCCCCCAAAGTTTCAGGCATTCCCTGCCACATACTGGAGTGACTGGCCTTGCTCCTGTGCCATGTAAGTGCTTACGACCTTTAGCAAGGTCGTAAAGCTTTAAACTTTTTTACATTAGTATTTCGGATGGAAAGCTCTTGACCATCCCTGCCCGTGCTGTTCCAGTCAAACTCCACCAACCTTCAAGATCTAACACCTTCTCCTCACCCAGGCTTCCTCAGGCAGAGGAAGCAACAACATCCTCAAATACTTACTCAATTGCTCATTGCCATTCAGATGCTGATGGTTTAGACAAACAAAGAAATATGGGCAGCAGCTTTTGGCTAGAGGTTTGATCAGACTAATTTGCTTTGCCCATCCCATATCCTGGAATACCTGTACCAGCTGAGGAGGATGACAGGACTCAGTGCAGGCTCACTGCTGTGTTGGCAGCACCACAGAATCTCCTCCTCCAAGAGGCTGGGGGATTATTTTGAAATAAAGGATTATAGTGTCTCACTAACCACTCCATAATCACGACTGAAATTTGCTTTCCACCACAGGCCCAGTTCTAATGCTTCTCTCAGGGCACAAATGGATGAAACTACCTAGGTAATTACAAGCATGCATACTTAAATGTGTTGTTAATATCTAATTATTTGAGCTCTAAATATAAGCAGATTTGACCTTTTTTACCACTGTTGATGTATGCTTTCTTTGGGTAACCCAACACTGGCCAGTTGTGGGGTTTTTAAGGTTAAATTGGTATTACAGAATCCGGGCCCCAACCCCAGCCTGAGCCAGCATTTCTGCTGGGTTTCTCACTTGGCACAGGCTACACTTTATCCTGACTGCATAATTTGAAGGCTCTACCTCACTTGCTTATCCCCCACACAGCCTCCCAAGGAAAAACCTCACACCACCGAAGGCATTAAAATGCATTAAGCTGGATAACTGCAAAATGTCATGAGCTCTTACTGACTCCACGGTTTAAGTGTGGGTTTTAATAGAGGTAATATTTCTTCATTGCTAGCCAGTGCAAGATTTGTTACCTACACAATGACTCAACTATGACATCTTTTATGAGTGATATGTTAAACTAATTAACATTAACCTAGCAGAAGAATCAAGCATAAACTAGAAACCATTTCAGTTAAAGATACAGAGAGCTTCTATACTGATAATTTTCCCCAAACAAAAGATGCTAGCCCTTGAAGTATAAGATTTTCTTTTAAAATCAACTGGTTCAGAATTATTTGGCTGCTTTTTTTTAAATACAATTTCTATTTATTTCAACATAAAATAATAAGGCATGTGAAGCTAGCACAGCAATTCTAAATCTAAGAATTGAAGAGCCAAGACAGAACACGAACCTTACAAAAACTGTAAGAGACATTGAATACTCTATTGTGCTTATTGAATTGTTTGTTCCCCTTCAGCCAGTAATGCCTATAGATTTTGCCAGTTCTGCTGTACAGCAAGTATGACCCTACACCCAAATGCTTACACCCTACATCGACTGTTTATGGCAATATTCTTTAGAGTCCATATCTCTCATATTTTAACACCTATTTTTACAATAGGTAGATTAAGCAAAAAACTCACCAAAAATATATATGTTGTCCGACAGATACACCAATATCCTTCCAGTGAGCACACCCTGGTTCTCTTTAGAGACACACTAAGTGGCTGTAACTCCCCCAGAAGCTAACTACTATCAAGTAGCTCTCTGGCAAGTGGTTATTATATTACATTCAACCCCCGCCTCTCCACAGATATTCTCTCTTTGTTTTGCATAGAAGAAACTGATCTTACCTAAACAGAACTAGAGATACCCTGCCTGACTTACTCTGTTTTGCTGTGATGGCAGTATATGATCCATAACAAGTTTTTGCCAAGAAGTTAATCCAGGCATTGACCTGAAAAAAACGGGTCTTCTTCATCTCTCTTTTCAGCCTGGGAGCATTCAGGAAAAAAATTAAGAATAAAGACACCCTGCTCCTGTTACACAAATCATTGACATAAACCACTACACAGGGTAGAAAACCACACGGGAACATGTTAGATACAAAATGGCTCCTGGAAGCTCCTGGGGTTCTGGCTCCTGTTCACACTAAGAAACCAGAAGCCTATAATATACACTGCTTTGATCCAGCAACCATCACTCGGATACATCATTTCTGATACAGCAGAGCAACAAACCAGAGAGCTCCCCTCCACTTCGTTTTCAGGAACAATCTACCAGACTACAGCACGTGTGCAAATCCTTATTTTTAATAATGACATTTTTCAACATCTACAATATGCTCTCCTACAAAGTCATCGGACAGCCCAACTATGCTTCACAGGACTTCACCAACACTATAAGAAAATGCCCAAGATGTATAAACCTGAGCAACAATCTCAACAAAAGAATGAATTCTTATTCTGCCTCTCTACTGTCTTACTCTCTCTGAACTGTCATATCTTAACTTACTGCCTTTTGAAACAGTGTTCAGGGGAAAAAACCTATTTCAACTGCAGCATGCAACCCAAGGTCAAAGTGGCAGATTGATTTCTTTGCATTTGCAAATGCAAAGAAATCAATCTGGGAATGGTTCTGGTCTTCCTTTGCAAACATCATTTCACTTGTCTCAAACTGAGATCCACTAATACATCTACCCTGCATGAAGTCCACAAGCAACATTCCACACATAGTTTTGATAGCACTCAAAACAATTACTACTGAAAATATTAAAAAAAAAATTAAAAATCACCTCTAGCCATTTCAAGTATTACACTATGCATAATTTAAAGCAATGAATTCCACAAATACCAACATACATGGTGGGTACATATATATATACACACATTATACATACATCAAAAATTAAGCCATATTGATTACCAGTTGAAGAAACTAATTTTTTTAAGTGCTTGTCAAAGGTACATTTCATCTATGCCTTGTTGCTCTTCAGTGGTGCCTTGTGGAGGGGTGGAGGGGAGGAGCAGCGGTGTGCCTGAGACTGAAAGTGTTTCACAGCTGATTACAATGAATTCTTTCAGTATTTTCCTGATCGCTACAGACACTTTCCCATTACATGTTTCTTAACTCATCAGAATATGCACACAGGATGGATGTATTTTAAGAAACAAACTGTTAAATTGGAATAGGACACATGTTTCATTTTGAGTATCTAAACTCCAAAACAAAGAGGGAAGACAGCATTGAAGACAACCAATGAAAGACAACAAGAAGCAAGGTCTGGGAAAGAACAAGACACCGCTCCAAACAGAGAGGAAAAAAATCACTTGTCTCCTTCCTGAAGCTGCCTCAGGCACACCTTTGGTTTTGCACTCCATGGTATGCATGTGTATGTGCCTATATATGTCTGTATCTAAA
Organism: Corvus cornix cornix; assembly: GCF_000738735.6. Lineage (NCBI taxonomy): Eukaryota > Metazoa > Chordata > Aves > Passeriformes > Corvidae > Corvus > Corvus cornix. The sequence goes on from NC_046333.1 coordinate 61,292,024, forward strand.
ATATAAACACATAATGTATGTGTATATACACACACGGGTGCTCTGGTGTCTGACTTGCTTTTCCAAAAACTTCAGTCATCAGTATCACCACTGAGGTCAGCAGCTGCCCTTAAAACTTCCTTTTCAGTCCTATTACTAGGTGAACTGCTGTCAGGAACATACACCAGGCTATAGACCCCTTCCTGCACTGCCCAAGCACTGGAATTCCTGCAGGGGCTGTGTATCAAACCCTGCCAGGATCTTGGACACAGATTTTAACCGTATGCAAAAGGAAAGCTGTAAAGCCACATAACACATAGATTTAAGGCAAAAAAGATAATGTATACAAATACTGAAGCTGAGAGGCAACCGCGCGATAAAGAACAAGCTTTTGGGTTTAGAATTACATTTCTTTCATTCCTTCTTTTTCATAAATATCTTTTGATAAATAAATTTTAAAATCCCCAGGCACTGAAAACACAAAGTTGTGAACCTGAACCACCCTTCTTTCCAGTGTCTGATTTTCAGTGCGGAGCCATGCCTATAGATGATACACAAGTCCAGTCCCGGAGCTCAAATGAATAAAGCTACTGGCTACATGGCATCATAAAACTTTGAATACAGCAAAATTAAGCCCCAGAGATAGATGATGAAAGGTGTGCTATCTCATCCATGTTTTTAACAAAAAGGCAAAGCAGCTTTTGTAAGGGCAAGAGAGCATCTCTTTCAGCGCTTGAAGCCCAAAGCCTTGAAACAACAGCCTCTCCACAAAGCACAATTGAGTTCATGTTCACACACACGCCCAGGGGAACCCAAGGAAAAGCCCCCTGAGCTACCACCAGCTCAGATCAGTTCCAGCACCAGCAGAGCTGAAGCCACATCATAGCCAAGCCCAGCAGAGAAGCAACAATTGACAGATGAAGTGCAGTAGCACGATTACACAAAGCAGCTTACAGGCCTCATTTAATACCCTGCATAGCACCACACCAGCCTGCACCAAAAGCATCAAGTTGCTTAAAAACACCTCAGCTTTTGCTGCATAATCTAGGGTACCTTCTTAGGTACTCTGGAGCCATCACAAATTTCATTATTTTCAGAGGATATGCACAGACCAACACTGGTACCAACCAAAAACCCATTTTCAAATTCTGAGAGATAACTAAATGAGCAGCTGCACAAAGTCTCACCTCTGAGATCATCTGAAACCAACACGTGCAACTCCTGAATCACTTACCTAAATTAATCTTTGCCTTGAACACTGTTGCAAAGAGAAACAGAAGACAGTAAGTTGTATACTCAATTGAAGACTGCACTTACTTGGGGAGTAATTTAATGCAAAATGTGTAAAGTTAAAGTTAACTTTGTTTCCTTCCACAGCATTAAACAGCACAATTTTATCATACACCAAAAAGAAGCCAATACTACTGATGCCTGAGATATTTATAACTTATGCCACAGCCATTTAAAGATTTCACTCAATTTTCCTATTAGAAATGCTCTGATGGCACAGGCGTCCTGACACATAAATTATGACAAACAGCTTCTCATCCATTCCCACAAAATCCCCCTCTTTTTTCTCTATCCCATCCATCACTAGCAACTAGCCCTTATTTTCAAAATTATCTCACCACTTCCTTTCCTCACCAATCATCACTGGCTCACAACCAAGCCAGACACCATCCTTATCAGCCCAGAATCCCCACTCCCACTGCCCACTTATTAATTTTTATGGCAATCACATGCCTCCTCGTTCCATGCCACCTGCCTCCCACGCTTGCAAGAAATTCCATTAAAACATTCATGGTTCTACTTCAGTGCTCTCTCTTATCTCTGACAGGGAAGTAATGCTGGCATCCAGAGCAACACCACACTCATCGCCCCATGGTGGGACTTAAGGCTTTGAAAACAATTTAAAAAAAAAGACAAAAACAACCAACCACACACAGAAAAATTTATACTGGAACCTCTAAGATGTATCAAAATGCAGTTTATTTCATAGAGTTGCAACATTGTTCTTAAATAGAAGGACTTGGGTTACAAGTATAAAGAAATGAAATCATTTTTCTGTTTTTAGCAGTAGCAGACACATCTGGACTAGGTAGGAGCTTTTTCTCTTTTTTCTTCTTTATACAGAATCAAACACAATTTGTTCTCACTAACAATATTCATGGATTTAAATACAGAATCCACACTTGTAATAGTCTCATAACCTTTTGGGGGAAGTACTGTCCCTGTCCTCGAAGGCCAGAACTAATTTTGTGTTAAAATATTCTAAGCCCCCCCAGGTTATCCATTTCCCCCTACCAAACCCAAACACATCTATGCATTTCAATCAAGGAAAGGTCAAGGTATCAAGCACAATATCACCCTACCTCAGGCTTCACAAATAGTTTGTGATAAATTTCATGTTATGACAATGCAAGCAAAAAAAAAAAGAATAAAAATAGAATCCATTAGTGAGTTGGAAAGCTTCCTGTTACATAAAAAATCCAATCAAGAAGCAGAAAACTGTTCCAGACACCATATGCTTTCATCCTGACATAACTGAGAGCACTTTACAGAAAAAGCAGGTCACATGTTGGAAGCTTTGTTTTCATGCAGTTATTTCTCAATCATAATTGTAATATAAGGTGTGGGGGATTGTGGTTTGTGTAAACCCACACTCAGATTTCAAGTGGAAGCTCTATCTTTCCAGCCTTGGTTGACTTTCTTGTACCTCTCATAAAAATTTGCTCTGACAAGAAAAGAAACATACTCCAATGGTTATATTGATTCTGTAAGAATACTGTACCTCAAGTTGCATAATAAGGTGACAAACCAGTGAAAGCAGAAAAATAAAAAAAAAAAAGAAAATATCGTATTTGCAATTATGATTTCTACTATAGTAAGCTATATGATTCCACACATGAGATTCAACCAGCCTTGAGCAAAATAAGGAGGAAAAAAAAACCAGACAAAATTATCAACAGCATTTTCTATGGAACCAAAGACACAGAGACAACTCCATTCTAGTAACTTGCTCTGACCTACTGCTTTCATCTTGCTTTCTCAGTGAAGATCCTGAAATGACTATTTACCATGCCAGTCTCCTCATAGATACCCAATACTCTTTGGACTGCTTGGGAACCCTTTCAGAGACTAACAATCCTATGTCCAAAATTTTACTCAAGAATCAAACTGTGCCTCTAAATCCTGAGGAGGACACTCTGGTGAAGCCTCCAGAGAAGAAGCCTTTTTTGTCCTTCATTGCCAGGAGTGGGGCCTCTCACAGAAGGGGTGAAAGGCAGCAGACCCTCAGAACAGCATCCCTATCTTCATTTTGTATCAGGAACCCCCCAGAGTGGGGCACTCATGGGCCTACAGAACTTTGTACTTCACTTGGGAATTCTGGAGTTCATGCATCCAGAGAAACACTTCAACCAAAGGGAGGGAACAGTCAAAGAAACAAAGTCCTTATCACATTTTCCTTTCCACTTTCCTAGATGTTAATGGATAGGAAGTTACTCCATATACTGTCTCCTCTTCCACCTAAAAATCCGGCAGTAACAAAACCTGCCCTGTTCTCCTCAGCACATTCTTCACAAAGCACAACTCCAACAATGCAATTCACCTGCCCACACACACCACACTGTAAAATCTGCACTCCTTGCAGCCTGTTAAATCTCTTCCACATTCGGGCTGGGTTGGCCTGAAAGACCCTCATGTTTACTCTCACCTCAGTTACACAGAGCAAAACACTTTCTCAAACAACCAAGTACATTGGCTAGAAGACTTTCTTAACTGAGAGCACAGCTCAAAAGACAAATCACTGTTGAAACTGTCTGGATTTGGTTTCATCTGTTTTAGGTGTAAATTCTGCTACCAGATTACAATTGCAGGGTAGGCTTGTGAGGGGCAGTTCAGAACTCCATCCCCTCCCCCCCCCGCCAAAAACACGCTACCTCAGACACCTGCAAGGATTTCAATCACCTTCCAGGACTGTCACAAGCAAAGCAAGCAACTGACAAACTGCAACCAAAGACAAATCACAGAAACAACCTCGTTCCCACACTTCAGGTTCCCATACCTAAAACCCTTCTCTCAAGCAGCAGCTCCTCACAGCCAGGCCCTCTGAGAGCAGCAAGGCTCCTTCCCACCCCAAGTAAGGCAGGTGGCCCACATCACCCCTCCCAGGGCCCAAGTGCTGCTCCTTCTCACAGTTCTCAGCCTCCACTCAACCCCTGCTCCACCTGGCCCCTTTGCTGGGACTGCTCCCAGGAGAAAGGTACAGGAACACTCCAGCCAGGGCCCCCAGAAAGCATTTCCCTATCTCTTTGCAAGACCCAAAAGGGTCTCATCTCCTGCCAGCACAGCACAGATGCCAGCTGGGATCTTACATACTGAACACTTTCTATCTGGCCCTGCTTGTCCTCTCTCTGCAGATCTCATCTCCAAATAGGAGAATGATTCTTTGTGTTTTATGGGAAATAATCCAAAGAAACTTGATGACAGATAAGTTGAAAAGCTTAAGTTTGTCACCAAGTTATTAATGTTTGAAATGTTCCAAGTATAAACAAATGCAAATACATCTAATAATTTGCCTTCTATATCCAGAATCTTATGGCGATGATGAAATTCAATCTACACAAACTCTCAGATTAAGCTAAGGAGTAGTTTCTATATCTTATTAATTATAAGTAAAAATTTCCCTCAGTTTTCAGTGTTGACAAATATTAATAGCTTCCATGCAGATAAATGAAGTGTACCTCTATGTTCAATTTAGTTTTCCTAAAGAGTGGCAAGAACCTGAGAAGAAACTCAACTAGAATAAAATATTCACAGAAACCAAAAAGGATTGCAGTTTTAGTTTTCTTTAAATACAGGAACATAATAACTGGGCTTCTTTTCCAAGACGACACTAGATAGCAGCTCTAAATATTTTTATCCACACAATCCATTTATTATTCTTTGCTTTCTCTTTCCACAAACAGCCCAAGACTTTCTATTTCTGAGGCTTCAAATTAAAGACTTTCATATGGCTGGCTTCACTCATGCAAAGTTCAAAAATAGTATAAATGCAGAACAATATTAAGACCATAAATCTAAATGTACATTAATTGCATCCAGTACACAACAAAAAGCTTACCCGCAATAATCGAGACAATTAAGAGTAGGTCTTTATTAAAACACAGTCAGAACCAGGAAATTAGAACTGTCTCGCTTCTTGTATCTCTGTTTACAACGGGAAAGGATCACAAGTGATTATTTGTTCAGATTTCTGTTTTGCTCTAAAGTAGGCCAGCCAGCTCAGCACTTTTCTTAAGATTATGAATACTTGTCTGCCCTACATATGGTTTAGGCTGAAACCAATCAGTTGAGCCGAAACATGCAGCAAAACCGACTATTTTCATGTCACTCATTTTCAGGTCACTCATTTTCAGCTATAATGAAGAAGTGCACAGAACAGGTATAAAAGGATGAGATTTTAAATACTTCTAAAATTTGCTCTGCCATTAGCACAGTTCACTAAAGAGTTCAGTGATTTCCTCACTATTGGATTCACACCATCTAGATTCAAGAATAATTTGTTATTCATTAATAACACTTTAACCACTTGTTTTCTCTGCTGCTTTCCAGTTCACTTTCATACACTGATTACCTCATTCAGTAAGAAGACTGAGCACTGAACTGCATCCACTAGACTTTCACATTACTAGGACATTCAGGATGCAAACGCCCTCTGCAAGAAGCCTTGTATCAAAACTTTAAAAACATATGAAACAAAACAATTCCTTGAATTTTTAACCGATAATAACTAATACTTTTTTTTTACTCTTTTTCCCCCACACAAGCCATCCTTAAGATTTCTGTTACTATTTGGAGGAAGAGAGGTTAAATAATAGAAGGTTGCTATCTTGAGTTCAAAATAGTAACGTCTTCAAACAAACTGCGCTATTTGGAAGATCAGAACTGCAGAAAGTGCTATGCTTAAATTGTCCTTAACTTTGTTTTTTTAGAAGTTGTCTCATTTTCTAGAGCTGCTAAGCACTTCTAGACTCTATGAAGTCATTACGTTGAAAATGTAAGTTAATTATGAAAAAACGAAAAACTTTCACATTCAGTTTTTCCTTTTACATTTAAGATATAAACATTGTCAAACCATTAGTATGACATTTCTGTCAGATTAACACCACTCAAAACTATTGGTAGGTATCAGTTGCAAGGCGAAACAAAAAAAGATAAAAGGCTACAAAACAAGTTTGTTTAAAACAAAGACACTGTGCTTAGTATTTTGATGTATGAGACACAGTATTTTTGCAGCAGGGGAGAAGCATACCTTTCATCAGCTGCAGAACCTTGGTGTCAGATGGCAGTATAATCCAAACGGGTCACAGCAGCATGTTCCACAATATCCACAAGTTTCAGCATGGGGCTCTTCCACTTCCTCCAGGAGTCCATTAACCATTAGTATGAATCCAAACAGTTAAGCAGCTGTATGGTCCAGTTTGAACCATGTTAAGCAGCCCTGAAGAATCCCAAGCTGTATTCCACCATTCGAAGAGTAATGCAATATGGCATCCATCACAGACTGACATTCTGGTAACCGTCCCATTTTCCCAACAATCATGTTGTGACCTGTTCAAATACAAGGAAGAAGTGTTAGTTCAGCACAGTAACTCTGCCACACCGCTCGGGGACTAACATACAAATATAAACTTACATTCTTCTGAATAATTTCAAACATATATATCTTCACAGATTTAGACACATCCTAAGCTCGAAGCCTGGTGATGGCATTTTGCTTTAAAAACATCACAGCGCTGGAGTGTAACAGAAGAAGGTTTAAGAAAAAGGCTTTCATATATCTCTACAGATTGCACAGTCTTACATTCCAGAAAGCACTGAAATGACTGGAAAGAAAGGTAATAGAAAGGTAATATAAAGGCTCTTCAACTGCCCTAACAGGTATTTAAAAACTAATGAAAACAGTAAGTCAATAAAAAAACCCAAGTATCAAAAAAAATCTCATCAACCCTTTTGAGGGAAACATATGTGATCTTCTCTGCCTCTTAGCCTTGCCTCCCCACAGCACCTCCACCAGCAAATATGCTACTTCATTTGGGACCTGATGGCATCAGGAAGAAGCCAAAGTAGCCAAAACTGCGTCAATCTACTTTGGTAGTCCCTCTGTGCAATCCTTTCAGAGGTACAAAACGCAAATTTTACTTAGGTTGGGAAGGGGACTATGAAGAATGGAGAGAAAAGTCTGAGTACTCTGCACAGGAGGGAACAATGACGTGAAGAACAGCGTCGGGTCTGCCAAGATGGAGTAGGGGAAACAGAAAAGAACTAACTTCCACACTAAGGACCACGGAGAGGAACTAGAAGAAGCTCTTAGAGACTGGAAGATGCATGCACACAGAGATTAAGACGAGAAGAAAGGAGAAAGCGAACATTGGTGAACAAGAATTATTGCTGGAAGCTCTCTCTGCGTAACTGGGTAACATGGATGTAGGGCAGTCCATAGAAGAATAAGTTTAGAAGAAAGTAAGAAGAAGCTTTATGTTTGTTTCTCATCAGGAGAAACAAGGATATCTATGCATGGAGGAAAGGAAAGATCCTGGCAAAAGGAGTTTTTCATGAGAAATCCAAGCAAGCATACAGATAGAAGAGTAGGTGGAAAGGGATCAGGAAGGAGGAGAATTGAGTAACAATAGAAAGTGAAAAAGTAGACACTTCAGAAATTCTGAAATGTGTAGATCTAAGGATAGAGAGGGACGATTAGGAAATTGGGACAAGAAAACACAAGAAAGTAGGGTACTAGGATGAAAAAAGAGAAAAATTAATAGTTATTACATAGCACAGAAAAAGAGGATGGGGAAATAAGATACTAAATTGATCAAGTTAATTAAGAAAAGTACAAAGAGCGCACAAGTTCTCTGGAGCTGTGATGCTTGCTCTAGAAAGCATGAACCAAAAGGAATGAACAAAACCCAAGGCAACTACTGCGTTTCCAAAGGGACGAAGGAGTCCTTGCACTGTGCAGGAGAAGCCCAGCCGAGGAAGGGCCAGCCTGCACTGACCCTTCCCACTCTCCCCTTCCCTATGATCAATCCATTCAAAAGAACAAAGTCCTCCCTCTGGTCCGTCCCTCTTCTCCTAAAATTGTCCCTCGGCACTTCTGCGCACCTTGGTTCCCTGGGAGATGGTCCCACAGGAGCAATGTGTTACCCTCAGTGGTGTTTTGGCCCCCGCGACCCAAACTGGCACACGGCGGAGCCCCCACCTTGTCCCTGCTGCGCGCTGCCCTGCCCAGCCCCACGGCCTTCACTTAGCCCCCCACTCCCTGGCCAGGGACGCCAGGACTCCCTACAATCCCATCAAGTTTACCCTGTCTTCAGCTTTTCTCTGTCCCAACTGTGAAAAACACAGCCCGATCCAGAAAGCCTTCCGAGTCCACTTCCCTCCCCCACAAAAAAAAAAAAAAAAGTTAAACCTCTAAAAACACAAAGCAGGCACAAGAAGGAGGCAAGACCCTCCCGAGTAGTGCCCCCCAGCCCGCTTTACGGGAGTTGGGGCGGAATGACTGCCCTACCCTCCCCAAAAATACCTGCATGTGCTCCCAAAAGTACAAAGGAAAGGCTTGGGCTGGCCCGCAGCCGCCTCCGTTGCGCTCCCAGACCCGGGCGCGGATGGCAGGGCGGAGGGGGGGGGGGCGACGAGGGAGCCGGGAAAGAACAATAAACCCCAAGTCCAAACGTACCTTCTCCTTTCTCTAAACTGTGAAACCAGATTTCCTTAGAAGCCTACGACGAGGCTCTTTGCTTTTAAGCGGCGGGAGAGCTCGAAGAAAGTTGAGTAAATCTCTTCGGATAAAGTTGCCGAAGATGAGTTAACCCGGGAGAGGCGAGGGAGAGATGGAGAGTTCATCCGAGTTTCTCCTTTTGTTCAAGTTGCCCGAGCAGACAAAGAGCCGGCAGCGGCGGCAGGTCCCCCTCGCCCCTGCTCCCCCCGCGGTCCGGGCGCCGCCGGGGTCCCGTACTGCCCTCGCCCCCCGCCTCCTCCCACCATCGCAACTTTCCGTCTGCTCCATCCCTCCTCAGCCCCGACCTCGGCTCCGGCGCAAAACTTCCCTCGAACTGAACCTCCCAGAAAAGAAAACAATTTAATTCAAGGCGGGGGAGTGGGGGGTGGAAAGGGAGAGAACCATCTCTCAAATCATTATTTCCGGTAGATGCACCTCTTTGTTTGGATTCCCCCGACTGTCAGTGAGGACAAGCCTCTGGGGATCTGCTTTCGGACAGTTTGATCTGCCGGAATGAGACGGGCAAACGCAGGGCATAAAGAAAAATAACTTTAAAAGAAAGGAGGCGGGGGGGGAGGGGGAATAAATAGAAAACAATATAAAACTCCGGAGTTGCGAAACGTACCCTTTTTTCATGGACACGGGAAGTACATAAATAAACAACTGAAGGGGAATTTCGGAAAACTGTTGTTCTCCTCCCCCTCCCCTTCGCACTTTTCCAAAGAGCTTAACAAAAAAAAGCCCCCCGAAACCTCCTGGCCGCGGCTCCGTGCCGCCGCCGCCGCCAGCTCCTGGCATCCCTACCTGTTGCGTAAAGCGCAAAGATGGGGCCGATCGCATCCGTCCCAAAGAAACCAAACGGGAAGGAGGGGACCGCCCTCACCCCACGGTCCCTTCACCTGCCCTCCGGCCGCCCCCACGGGGACACCCGACACGGGCGTCGCCGGCAGCCCCGGCGCGTCCCCGGCCGAACGCGCGGCTCCCCCGCGCCCTGCCCGGCCCCGGCTCCGCGGGCGGCCGTCGGGGCGCCCAGGTCCCCGCCGAAAGTTTGGCGGGGCGGGGCCGGGGTGCGCCGCGGCCTCGCACCGAGACAAAAGGAGCGCGGAGCAGCGCTGCAACTCACCTTGGAGGGAGAGAGTGAGGCTGAAGAGACACCTTCCGCCTCAGTCCTCCTCCTCCTCCTTCCCACTCCCGGCCCTGTGGCGACGGCGGGGCCGTGGGACAGGCTCATGCTGCGGACCCGGGCACGACCACCCGGCTCAGCCCCGCCAAGGGTCCGCTCCCCGGCGCTAAACAAAAGCGGGGTGGAGCGGCCCTGCCGCCCCCGGCCCGGCCGCCCCTCGCTGTCCCTAACTTTTTGGTGCCCACCTAGCATCCCAGCGAGCCGGTCCCGCGCTCGGGAAGGACAGGGGGAAGCGCGGCGCACGCCCGGAGCGGGACCCCCACGTCGGGGCAGCCGCGCCGGGGCTGCAGGCAGGGCGGGAGCGCTGCCAGGAGGTGCCGCCGAGTGGGGGGGCCACGACACGGACCCGCTGCTCATTGTCTGTCCGAGGGTGTGCCCGTGGCAGGGCGGCGTGGAGGGGGCGTGGGCGTCCAGAGCACGCATGGGGGCCTTGTGAGTTTGTGCACTGCGTGTGCACAGTGGGCATGGGTGCCAGAGGCTCCAGCCCTCAGGACCTTGCTTACTAGGCCTGAAAGATGTCCCCAGTGCTGTTTACTTTTTTTTCTTTACTCTCTTTGGTTTGTTCGTTTGTTTCTATGTTGGTTTGGGTTTGGGTTGTTTTGTTTGTTTTTTTTGCCTTAGAAGCAAGAGGAACCTTGAAGAAGTTACTAGGAAATGGCAGCTAATAGCAGCCCACACCCAACATGGTAGGGCTAGTTTTCAAAGTCAGATAACAGAGGATGATCTTGAGATGTGGGGTTTTTTAGAAGGAAGAAGAGAATGGAAAGGGCACACTATTTAGCCTTTGGTTAAGTTGTCCTGTTGACAGCTTCTACAGTCCCTGCTCACCTATGACTCTTCCTATTTTCCTTCAGTTCATGTTCATTTCATGCTAACAACCCCAACTTGTCCTTCCAGCTCCTTTCCCCCTGCCCATCTTCCCTAGCTTTGAGGCTCATGCAAACCATTTCCTCCTACCCAATACTGTCAGCCTCAAAATTTTGTTCTTCAAAACGTTTTGCAACTCCCCACGCAGGATCATCTTTTTTATTCTTGTGCCCCAGAGAAACTGCCCCCCAGCTCTCCCACTGGTGCCTGTGATTTATGTTGCTCTAGAGCATTGTCTTCCTACATTCTGCTGCAATGTACATTGCTGTTGGTTTACATTATAGATTTCTGAAGTGAAATGATAATACTTACCACAGTGTAACGCCTGGCATGAGAAGTGCATCCTTGTAGTCATTCTTTACCATTCACCTTCTTTGGCCCTTCTGCATTGAGTGCTCTAGAGCAACTATCAAAACACTCTTAAAATTTCCTCCTAAATTATTTTCTACACACTGTTTCTCCCTCCCATCCATTTCTGACTTTTCACAGATTTTTATTCTCTCCATCCACACTATTTCCATGGTTGTTTTGTCTTTCCACCTCTGCACTTTTGTTTCCTTAATCCTTTGGTTTCATGGTGGAAGAGGAATGTCGACTGCACCTTTCCTTAATTCCATCCTTATTTTCTCTAGTTTTCACATGCACTCTCTTAGCAGGGCACACTGAAGTTCAGCAAACATGTACTCTTCTGCTAACATATATATAGTTTTTTGCTGTGTTTCTTTCCCAGATAATTCCCAAATACAGTGGAAGACTGTGCATTGTGGCACAACCAGCAAACATCTTAAAAAGGGCTACTCTTAGTGGCTTTCTCTGGAAAAACACAATCTGTACAAGTAGCTCCTTGTGTCGTGGGATTTTGGCTTTGGCAGACATCAATAACGTTGCATAAAGGTATAACTTGCTGAGAATTCGTAAAGATGTTGACTTGCCCCCTGGTCTGCTAGCTGAGTTAGATTTTGTGGGGCAGGTAAATAGGATCACCCATGTGCACTTCTCTTTCTTCACTTGGAAGCTGGAGGCCAAAAGCTTCCAAAAAAATATAACCATATACATTTTAATTTTCTGGTACTGGCAGTATTTAAGCAAGGTATGTGCCTACTTTATTACTTCATTATGAGTGATTAAGATTAACTAATCATTGGATCAGAGATCATGAGTTGCCTACGGTCCCATAATCATGGATCACATTCAATACACACAAAGAGAGGAGAGTCACCATTGATAATATCTAGTTAAGAGCTAACTGAGCAAGGATGGGAAAAATAGAAAAATTGTTTGAAAGGACAAAAAATGTCAGAAACATTTCAGTAAAAGCTATTGTATCTTATAGAAGGGATTATTTGATGGATAAGTGGCCATCTGCCATCGAGACAGTAAAATTTGGTTGAAATTCCCTCGTGGTTCATTGGCCAGGTAAAGAGAAGCATTAAACAGTAAAAAGGAGTACATAAGAGGCAATAAAAAAAGGAGCAGTTTATGATAATTAACATGAAGTAGAAATTATATAATGTAGAAAATTATTTGGAAAAGTCAAAAACATGATATAAAAATCCACTTCTTGATGAGATGAAATTCAAATGATTTTACAGCAAGTGGGTAATGAAGCATCTCCTAATAATGTTCATAGGCCTGTCAGTAGAAATAGTAATATTTGTAATTATGAGACAAAATGTACTAATAATGATGCCTGTGTTCTGTAAGTGGAAAGACAAATATTGCACACAGAAAATGACCTGCTTTTTGGTCTTTGGGCAGCACCTATCTCCAATAAACACTGAATCCTTAGCCCCAGATGTCTTGCACCCTAACATCAGAAAATACTTGGTACTTTATGTCACAGTGATGTTCAGTTTAATAACTCCTGGAATGTCATGGAAATTATGGGAATCTATTGCCAACGTTGTGCCAATATGAAAAAAGGGGCAAACAGAATGACACAGATTACAATACTCCATTTTGCCTGACATTCATCCCTTAAAAAATAGTGGAAAGATTGACATGGGATTAAACTCAAGGAGAACTAAGGGTAAGTATAATGATTCTAAAGCAGTTTTCCTTCATCTTTAATTCCTTTTTTGCCCTTGTATTTAAATTTCACTGTGGATGTAGGATGGGTTGGAATACAGATCTAGTGACAGCTCCACATGCTGACTGCTCTGGCTTGAAGAAAGTCATAACAGTGAAGAAATTTCCAACAGGGTGCCAATATTTTAACATTTCCAAATGGCAGTGACATAGTGTCTTCTGGCTCCCAAATAATGGAAACAAGTGGACTATACTACCTGTGTTTAGTTTTTAAATCCTTGATTCCCACACTGCACAATCACATTTTTCTTAATTCTTTCAGCTATCTGACCTCTTTCTGTTTCCACATGACTTTTACTCTGCTTCCCAAGCCTCCTCCAGGAAAGGCTTCATCAAAATTAACTCTAGACACAATTTCAGGACTTTTAAGATCACAAAAGTTCATTAAATCATCATATAAAAGGTCAGACTTTTTTTTTTTTTTTTTTTTTTTGCAAACGAGACAGAAAATGTAATCCAGATTCTCCTGTATTTGTCCTGGTTGTCCATATTCTTCTGAAATCTGACTTCCAGAAAGGTGTTCCATTTTGCTAAAACATTGCACATTACACAGTCAACCACTTCTCTTAAGAACAAAGCCAACTATAACTCGCACTGTTAAGAAAAGAAAACAACAAAACAAAAACAAGGGCTGGACTTCACTTTAAATCAAAATTTGTTTGGCTTTAGCTTCTAGTTATTTTTTAATTTATTTTATGTCTCGCCACCACATTAAATTAGCGTACAGCTAATTTTATAAATGGGGGCCTGAAAGCAAGACTGGCTGCACAGGACAGGAAACCTTCCTGCAGAGATAATGTACTTACAGGATTGTTTTAGTCTCTTTGAGGGATTACTTACATTAACTTGTTTAGGTTCCATTACATTTACCAAGAGAACATACAATTGCTTGAAGTTTGCCAGCCGAGTGGGTTTCTGGGGCTGTAACACTCTTTGAACACTTGGTTGCCACACCATGGCCATTTAGAAGCACGTCAGTGCCACAAGTGATGTGAAGACTGGAACCCCCGAGCCCTGCATTTCGTGTAGCTGCTGTAAGCACCTACCATGCAGATCAAAATGAAGAGCAGCCCAGCCTGCAGCAGGGAGCTAGCTGGGTGCTGATTGTGTCTCACTCCCATTACCACAGAGCGCCCCAGAAGACGAGGGTTGGTTTCAGTTCTTTCTATTTTAATACATCAGTATTAAACTCACAGAACTCATAGAAAAATTAGAGTATATCAGCTACAGTAACTGTCTTTGCTTTCACTGTGAGAAAAAAATCTGCACAAAAAGTTCAGTGTTGCTTGACCCTGCTTCCCTGAGAAGTGAACTACCACTCATCCTTCAAGAGCATGTGAAAGTTCTGACTTGACTGTGAGTTTTGGATGTTGACATGTGTAGGACGATGAGCAATACATCAGATGATCAGCAAAATGTGGTCTTTTAAGGCATAATTCAGAGGACCTGCTGAGTTTTGCTGTCCTAGCAAATTTCTTTGCTTCTCATTTTTATTTTTTCTGTATTTCACCACTACTCTTTTGTAGAAGCGTGAATCAAATCAATAGGTCAAGCCACTCCTGTAAGTGTAAAGACCAAGAAAGACAAACCTGCAAATGAAAGAATTGCTTTGGCATGAATATATTCTCTGTAGACACATACCCAGCAAATTCATAGAGTGTTTTTTTGGGGGGAGGAGAAGGAAAAACTCAAAACAAAAACCCAATCCAAACTATATTATTCTAAAAGGGTAGAAAACCATGAGCTTTCCAGATCTTTTTAAAAATCACCTAAAGGTTGTTCATAACATCTGTACTCTTGAGAAAGAAAATACCATTTGTAATTGATTTGCAACCAGCTGTATTTTCCTAGTGTTTTTTCTGAAGCCAGAAAAAGGGTAGTGAAATACTCTCTCTTCTTTTCCATCAAGTCTCCATTTTGACCAAGCCAAGGAAAGTCTTAGCTTGTAGACCCCATAAACATAGCTTTTTTTTTAAGATATGTACACCAGAGCCTCTTTGTCACCTCCATTTATATCTTATTTTGTAGGGATTTTGGTTTGAGGGGGGGTTGGATTTTTTTTGTCCAAACCCCCCCTTTTTATTTGGCTAATAATAATCAGACACAGACATGACTTCATTCCAACTGTCTCTTTCACCTTTTCTTCCAGAGCCTATGGTTTTACTCACAGATCTTGTACAAGAGTCCCTAGAGAAATAGCTAATACCCAAGAAAATTCAGAAAAAGGGTTTAGTTCAGCAATATGTTCATATATGATGATTGCTAATGCCATTTCTATTCCTCACAAATGAAAATTTTTATTTTGAAGAGTGAAATCTCCATTGCAAGTTGAACAAATGAACAGGTCCATTTTATACTATTCTTAATAGATAAGGTCAAAATCATCACTTTTCCATATTATTGTTCCCATTTACTCTATATATGTGTACTACTTAAATAAATTATTTTCATCAAAATGAGACTAAGTTTGGGGAGCTCTGTTTCAGCCTTACTTTTTTCAGCCTGAAGGTTTTAAAATACTAACTTGGACCTATCCTTTCCTGAAAATTTTGATTTGTTTGACACATATTAAGTATAGCTACAAAATTAGATTCTGCATAGAGATTACCTAATGTATATATACCTTCACCTTCAAAACTGTAAGAAAAATATGGCAATTTGTTTTGAATGTTTGAGCCTAATATTCTGAATGTAGTGTTTGATAATATCCATTCTTCCCACCCCCAGACAATGTTCAAGTCATTTCTAGCTGCTTTTCAACTGATTTAATTAATTGTCCTCCTCTCTGGTGTATATTGAAAATGTCAGCCTTTCTAGCTCACCGTTTTGTGATTTAAGAAATCACCCCACAATATTGACAAAGGTGCTGGACTAGAATTGTTGTCAATATGAACTCCTTGGTTCATAAAACTTATTGAGCAGTCACCTGAATATTGGAGAAGCAGGGAGACTATAAAAGCCTTGTCCTGAATTCCCTCATATAGCAAATATACAGGACAATGCCAGGAAAAAGATTTTAATCCTATTTACAATCTTGGCCTTGTTTAGCAGGGCTTTGTGCACCTTGTTTTCATATGAAAAACCTGTTTGTAGCTTAATAATGTATCTTTGTGTCTTCATAATATGACCAGATAGATACACAGACAGAGGTTTCTGTGGCCAGCACAAAATCTAATTTGGGACTTCCCCATCTCCACAACCATAGCCAGTCCTACAAAAAAAAAAACAAAAATGCACTTCCGCTCCATTTGGGTGCGGTTACACCGTCTGCAGCCCTCAAAAAAAAAAAAAAAAAAAAAGAGTCTGTGAGACAGCACACACTTCCCCTGCAGACACAAAGGGACAAGAGAAAGAACCAGCCTAGAGAGAGCAAAGCTGCTCCTCCTCTCCTGGCTCTGGACATTCTCAGTGCCAGCAAGGACCAGAGCACAGGAAGCTTGTGCAACCAGAGGGGTCCTCTGCTTCTGGGGCAGCTGGAAAGCGCCGGATGAAGAAGGGAGCAAGTGAAGAGCTGAGGAAAGGGAAGAGGATGAAGGACAGATTCCACCATCCTGTCAGAGGCCATGCAAGCAGGCAAAGCCTCCTCTGAGCACAAGAATGCCAGGCCCACCATGAGACTGCACTGCAGTTCCACCCACACCAGCACAACAAGGCTTGTTCGCCCTGCATAATACCACGTTCTCCTGCCACAGATCCAGCAAACCAGCCCAGCCTCCCTGCTTTGATTTTGGCCTAAGTATTGACCTACTGTATCTTTAGGTCTTATGAGTTTGACCCTTTCCACACAGAAATAGGTACGGCAAAAATGTGGACATACACCTGCCATTCTGAAGGACGATGGAATAGAATTTGTTTTTGCAAGAAATACCAAGGTCACCCTAAGCACGGAAATACCATACAGCTCTGGTAAAACCAGCATAGTAAGTATAGACATGAGATAAACTAACTGTCTGGTTTTCCATTTGCCTGTGACCTCTATTACCGTTCTTTGTTCCTTTGCCTATAACCTCTATAATTGCCTTTTTGGTCCTTTGGGTCAATATGATTATCAGTCTCAACACTGCCACTGCTTTCAAATTTTTCAAATAAAACCTCATGTGGAAAGTTACAACCCTATTCTGTTTGTGAGTTATTCAAAAATTTGTGCCTTTGACTAATACAGAATACTTTCAATAGTAGATCCATATTAATAAAAGTGTATCTATTCAGTCTTATCACTTAATTTCTCTTTGTCACTATTTACATAAAATAATTTACCACCTTCCACCCCTCGCCTCTGTGATCCACATATTTAAGAACTATCATTAAAATCCACATTCATCACATAATCTACACTCACAGCAACAAAATCAAGCAAATGAAACATAACAAAAATTCCCTACGCAAAGAGCAAGATAACATCATCACAAAAAAGATTTACACAAAATCCACCCCTTGTCACTTCACCACAATCACAACAAAAACTCCTCATGACCATTTCAGTCTCTAACATTGTTCAGTACTTGTTTTGCCAGTTACTTCTCCCCGTTACTATCCTTATCTCAAAATCTTCATGATCCCGGGTTTTGGCACCAGAAAGACTATAGCGGGTTGACTGTGGTTGGACACCAGGCACCCACCAAAGCTGCTCTATCACTCCCCTCCACAACTGGACAGGGGAGAGAAAATACACTTAAGGGTTCATGGATTGAGATAAGGCCCAGGAGAGATCACTCACTAAACATCGTCAAGGGCAAAGCATACTCAAATTTGGGATATTAATGAATTTATTAACTAACAAAATCAGAGCAGGACAATGAGAAGTAAAATACATCTTTAAAGCACCTTCCCCCCACCCATCGCTCCCTCCTTCCCAAGCTCTACCTCCTACTCCAGTGGTGCAAGGAGACATGGAATGGGAGTTATGATCAGTTCATCACACATTGTTTCTCCTGCTGCTCAGGGAGAGGACTCCTTCCCCTGCCCCAATGTGGGATCCCTCAGTTCTCCATGAACTTCTCCAACATGAGTCCATCTCACAAGCAACAGTTCTCCATGAACTGCTGCAACATGGGTCACTCTTCCATGGGGTGCAGTCTTTTGGGCACAGCCTGCTCCAGGGTGGGACCCCCACAGGGTTAAAAGCCCTACCAGGAAACCTGCTCCAGCGTGGGCTCCTCTCTCCATGGGACCCTGCTCCAGCACAGGCCTCCCTCAGGGTCATAACCTCCTTTCAGGCATCCACCTGCTCCGACGTGGGCCTCTTCCATGGGCTACAGGTGGATCTCTGCATCCCCATGGACCTCCATAGGCTGCAGGGGCACAGCTGCTTCACCATGGCCTGCCCAGGGATTGCAGAGGAATCCCAGCTCCAGGCCCTGGAGCACCTCCTCCCCCTCCTTCTTCAGTGATTTTGGTGTCTGTGGAGTTGCTTCTCTCACGTATCTCACGCTGCTCTTCTCTGACCGCAATTACATCTGCACAAGAACTTTTTTTTCTTCTAAAATATGTTATCACAGAGGCCTTACAACTATTTCTAATTGCCCCACCCTTGGCCAGCAGTTGGTCCATCTTGGAGCCAGCTGACATTGGCTCTGCTGAACATAGGGGAAGCTTCAGGCAGCTTCTCACAGAAGACACCCCTTTAGCCCATGCTCCTATACTGAAACCTGGCCAAGCAAACCCAATGCTCAACCCTGATAACATTTTTCAAAGCATATCCTTGTTTCAATAAGGACTAAAATACAAACTGTACACTGAAAACCAGCATCTGAAGGAGTCCCAGTCTTGATAAAGGTTACCTGGTATGAGTGCAATACATGTAATAACAATGCCAGTCTGATATAAGTTGAATTTATCTCTGCATTCCATGAGTAAGAAGATTTGTGTAGTCTCAATGAGAGACTGCTTGTGCTCCCTCAAGAATGCTGAGGTGTATATTTGTCAGTATTGGTAAACCAGGAGATTGTTTTGCTTAATCCTGGGATTTCTAAGTAGAGATTCAATCCAGCTGTCAGTGGAATGACTAAAAAAATGTCATTGACACCAATATTGATGATGTCTGCCCACGTGCAAACACAAGCACAATAAGAGGTCAGTGCTTTCTCCAGCCCCACTCATGCGATCTCCCACACAAGTGAGTTCATGCATATGTGTCTGACTAATACATGAAAGCTGTAATTTAGGATGTCTCAGTCAAGTTCTATGGTGAGTTCCAAAGGGAACAGCTTGAAACATTAAAACCTATCCCCAGCCTCTTTCCCCCCCACCCCAATATTTTTTCTGACTTGTTATTTTTGAGAAAATGTAACAAATTAAAAAATAATAAAGCTCAAATAAGCCTATTCTCTTCAAATTTGTGCTTCACACATGCCAGAGGTGTCGTGAAAGGAAAATATCATTGATAATATGCGACTGTTTGGAATCAGATTTGAGAGATGCATAATCTGTCAGTAACCTCTGCCTGGAAATTCAAATTACAAATTCTGTATTTATTACACATGAACACTATGTTTCCAGATTCTGCCTCCACAGACAAGGGGTAACTTATGGGCTCCATAGGTCAATTGGTATTTTATATTAGACTCCAACTATACATAACTATTTTCAATAATACATTCACAGGGTCAGTGATCAATTTTTTTTAATGTTTTTTATTTTTACAAAGTGAAATAAAGTGTGGAAGAGGATAAGGAGAGGGTGAGCCCTTGGTGATGACAGGAAAAGCCTGGAGAAAATCACCATATGCATAAAAAGAGGCAAATATTTACTAGATGAAATCCAGGCAGAGGGGAAATTACTACCTAAAGGCTGCAGCTGGTTGTCTCTACAGATTTAAAGGATCAGCTACCAAGACTGTAATTCTAAGAAAATCTCCTATTAATGGATAAAATTCAACTGCACTGTTTAGTACAGGCTGGGCAGTGAGAAATGAGGTGTTCCTTAAGAAAAAGAAAAACTCTGGCTTCCATAATTGCAGGAATACTGAATTTGCTTCACTGGTGTGATACATAACCACATGTTGGTGGCAACTGGTGGCTCCCATCACCAGTTCATTTCATAGGTCACCAACTGGCGATCAGATTGTAATGACTTCTGGCTATTTCTAACTGGGATTTAAATCAGTGACCTGAAGTAAAGACACTCATCCTATTACGAGCCTCCTGAGCCATGTAAATTCCAGTGAAGCAGGTTTTTTTTTTAATTCTTCTTAAGCTTATTTCGCACAGATATAAATGCTCACAAAGGATCTGAGATGAAGAAGAGTTGGGCCTTTAATATTGATAGGGAGCTTCATTCCTCTTTTCTGTAGTGAAAAATCTAGAAACCTCTGGTTTGCATTATTCATTCACTAAGCCACCTACATATGCGATGTGTGTGTGAGAGCAGCTTCAGCAATTTATCAGCTTTAGTGATGGCTGCATATGCAGATTTTATATTCTAAGGCATCTATCAGAAACACCTGGATGCAGATATCAAAAACACTGAGAGTATTTCATGAGGTGGTTTTTTTCATGCAGACACCCTGTACTGAAAAGGTCAGTTTAAAAGCACTGGAATGACTTCTGGGAAATTTCCTTTGCTCTTAAATCATCTACAATTACATCAAATAACAGTCCATAAGGTCAGCACTTCCACTGCCGCAGACAATTAAAAACAGAAAATAAAAAAGCAGTGGAACCCAATTTCTCCCATCTTCATTGAAAAACAGAAGCTGAAAGTTCCACTCCAGGAAAAAAAGTTTCTGCTAATTCAGAATACGAATTGCAGGGAAGGCACAGGATTTGGGGGGGAAAAAAAAAAAACAACACTTTTCTAGACAGCTAAAAAAGCTTTTTTACCTAAACATGTAAAGTTTAGGTCATTATATTTAATCACATAAAATGAACAAATGTATGTGAAAAACTGGAATTCATGGAAATCATATTGATAACTAGCCACAACCAGAAACTGCAGTGCTGTTATCAGCCTACTGATGATGAGCTTCCAGCCACCATATCATCATCAGACTATGGTTTTTAATCTATTTTAGTTAGAAAATGCCTAGTTACATTGTTTCCTGCATTTCTTTCTGAAAATTACATAAATATGATATTTATATACCCAGTAAAAATCAAATTATTCTAATAAAGAATTCCAAGAAAAATAAAAACGCTGAAGTTAAAATCAGTGTGAAAAGAGATACTTTCCTTGTTCTATCATCAAGGAAAGAATGTTCTAGTGTCGTAACGTTTTTAAATATTCAACATTTTAAAATATTCTTGATTTTGAACTATAAATAAATATGACTATCTGAAGCGGGAAATGTCCCTTGAAGTGACCACAGACAACTTGGCTGTCTAGAAACAGGAAACATTTTACACCATGAGACTAAACACCCAGTTGGATGACAGATAGCAAATAAACTGTAGACAAATTAGATTCTTAGCCAGGCCTGATCTCTGTATATAAAACATTGTGTACCCACACACACTCCCCAAACAGAAATGATTTTGTAAGAAAATTATCAGAACTTGCTAGGTAGAGAAGCATTTAGATATAACTGCAGCCCAAACAACACAAACTTACTAAATTATCTCTGAAATCAGAAACAGAGCTATTGAGAGGGGACGAAAGAGTAGCATGAAGCGATATGATTCATTTGCCTTAGGCAATTCTCTTCCACGGGAAAAAGCTGCTGTTACCTTTTGGTGCCTAGAGGAGGGTACTTACCCCCTTGGAGGGGCATTCTGAGCACAAAGCAGAGAAATGGGATTTATTGATAAACATCTGAA
The DNA here is from genome assembly GCF_000738735.6 of Corvus cornix cornix. Classification (NCBI taxonomy): domain Eukaryota; kingdom Metazoa; phylum Chordata; class Aves; order Passeriformes; family Corvidae; genus Corvus; species Corvus cornix. The sequence continues at coordinate 61,313,679 of NC_046333.1, forward strand.
ACCTATCGTGCTCTCGCCTCTTCTGGCAGCCAGGACTGATTATTCAAGACTTTCAGCATTAGAGAGGGCTCACACACGACTTTCTTCACTGTCCTCCCCATCACACAGTGCCCATTGTGAAGCCTGTGCAGACCTTTGCAGAAGAAAAACACCAGCTCGTTCAACCCAGTGCTTCCCAGTGAGCACCTGGCTCTCTGCTCACACAGCCTACAGACACCCCGAGCCCACACGACTCCTTCACTCCTGGGAAAGGCAGGTGACCTTGCAGAAGGAGGGACAGAGATGGCCAGTCACAGTATGTGAACGCTGGCACATTGATGCTGCAGGATGTCCCCAGCCTACAGGCTGGTCCTGGCACTGCCAGGTTTATTCTGTGCATGGGCGTACAGAGCTGATCAGCCAGCAGAAACTGGGTGTTATTGCAGGATAGCATCCTGCAATATGTTATAACACTTCATTGTATTTGGTTTTTGAAAGGTAATGACAAGGATTCTTGGAGTCATGGGATTGTGACTTGCTCCTCTGGAAGAGGCACAGCCACCTACCTTGGTGGCTTAAAGTGTGCAGTAGTATCTATTAAAAAGAAAAAAAATAAAATCAAGATTTCCCTTTCTGAACACTCCTGCACTTCCTAGCTTAAGCTAGTTCACATCACCCTCTTCTCTGCTGAGTGACACAGCCCCAGCTGGAACTGTCATGTGGTTTATACCACATCCTGCAGGTCCTGCAGGAGGTTCTTCTTGTACTAAATTATTCCTCAGCTTTCCAGTCATTGGTGAAGAGAATTGTCTCAGCTTTTACTGACAAAAAATACCTTTAAAGTCAGAGCATATATGTATAAACAAGCCCTACTGAACAAAGTAGAGTTCAGAAGTAGAAGACAATTATTTCAGAAGGGGAATGCCTGACAAGAAAGTTACTTCTTGTCCCACTATGGGCATAATCCAAAGCAGATTTAAAGCACTGGTGCCTTTTCTGCTTGAGTTCAGTCCATGTTGCATCAAATTTCATAAAATATAACTTTGGATGTTCTATTTAGAAAAGCATGAACTACGACAACCAACCAGAAACACCAAGGCATATTTTCACAATTCTAGGTTGCATTGTGGATGATAAAGTGAAGCTAGCTAACTAACATGTGAGCCAATCTTCGTTTTCTCATCTCTGGTGCTGCAGTGTGATTTTTGGATTTCATGGTGTTTAAGTGATTTTTGGGTCTCATGGTGTTTCAGATGAAGTGCAGAATAGAACAAGTAGAGCACAAAAGGCCTTTAGCCTTTAGTAGAGCTGCAATGGGGATCACTTCTTGCTCCTCCTGAGCCTGCACAGCCTTTGTCAGGCAAAGCCGTTTGCCCCCAGGAGTGGGGATTAGGATATTTATTCATAATTTATGCCATTTGGAAAAGCTACTGTCAACTCAAACCCAGCTTCAAGCCAGCATAAAATGACAGGGATGGAACACAAAACTTCATTGCCTTGTGAGGTTTCTCTGGTCTCTCTCCACTGTTGCCTTTGCTACCAAATCCAAAATATTCAGTTTGGGTTTGGGTGTGTTTGAGAAAATTGCACTGTTTCGCTTATTCAACAAGATTTCTATAGCAGAACCAAAAGTAGTCTCTTTTCCTTCTTAATTAAGGACAACATTATTTTGTTTACTTTTCATTATAACCTGTTTAAATAGTTAAAACCCCTTTATTTTTGGAATGCAGTTTCTAGGACATACTTATATTCCACTGAACAATAACAAGAAGTATTTGATCAGAGTAAGTAATTTCTGTGATAGCATCAGAGGTAACACATTACCCAATTCCACACTTATTACTATAAATAATATATTAATCCCTACTTTAATCTGAATGGCTACTTTATTAAAAAATTCTTTGCACAAAGGATGAAATTAAATCTAATCTCTGATATGACATCCAGTAAAATGGACAAGGCCTAAAGCAACTTATATCCTCTTTCATCTCCCATGTTGTTAGATATGGCAGGAAACCTTAGAGAACTGTTTATCAGCTGTTAATCAAAACTCAACGTACAAGCACAGCACTCTCAGAATTTTATACATTTCCTAACTTCTATTTGTGTACACATTAAAGGAATTTATATTCCACCTGTGCAGAAGATCTTGTGAGATTCTATCACTATTGGGTATGTTAATTTGTTGCAGAGAAATATTTGGAAATGACTTTGAACTAAAGAAAGTGAGAGGAAAAGAAACACTGTTAGTGAGAGCTCCAAGGTGTTGCACATAAAGATATGCAGGGCTGGAGAGGAATCAAGATCTTGAGCAAAAAGGCAAGAAAATTTCCAAGAGTAGCTACTTGAGGATCAGAGGAAAGGGATGTTTTGAAGTTAAGAGGACTATATTTGTTCCTCTACAAAGTATTAAAAAATAAAGAAAAAAAATCATCATCCTCAAATTTGATAGACTTAGTCATGGCTATGACACATAAAAACAATCTCATTAACATCATTTTCATCACCATATAAAGTGTCATTTTGTCTTTTTTTCTTAGGTTGTTTTCTATGTGTCTCTTTTTACATTTGCTACATGTTTGAGATGGGAGGTTCAGGCATTATGGGCTCTGCCTTTACAGAGACAAGGCACTACCAAGCACTTGGAACCACAATGACAGAAATGCTGACACAAGTACGTGAGATGAGTACCTTGTAGTGCAAGAGCTGAATTAATAGTCCATTAATTTCAATTAGCACAGCTGGCTGTTTTAAGTGGTTAGTGCCTTTAAACCTGAGAAACATTATGAGCATGGATGGCCAGATAAGACTCAGATTAGACAGGACTTAATTAGCATTTTGTTACATTTTCTAGGTTTGGCTGTCACAACAAAAATTTTAATAGTAAAAAAGTCAGACTTACGTAAGCAGAAATCAAAAGTTAGAGGTTAAGTCGTCTATTCTAAATAAAAAAAGTTTCTGGCAATTTGTTACCTTATTCATACCTAAAGCTACCTTGGTCAAGCAGTTTAAGAGGACCAAGAGATTTTAGAAGGGTAATTTTAGAGAAAGTTTCAACCATTATTTAAGTTTGTCCTTTTACAATTCAGAGCATCCACTTTGCATACATCTTCCATGTTTTGGAATATATTTAGGGAACCTTTGCTGTGTTCAGTTTTATCACATGTAAAAATGAGGGTGACACTGAGGGTCACACAGAGCTTCCAAATAGTTTCATTGGAAGTTTCCTACAGGCACAGTAGCTTCACTACCAGAAGAAACAGACAGTGATTAACCAGTCCACACTCACAAGTAATCTTTTGTCATCAGGATGAAAGGTTAAAAAAAGATTTTTTTTTACTATCTAGTTTATAAAATCAATATGTTCAAGATACCAGAGGTAGCAAAGGAAAAACTGTGTCTTCCTCATTATTCTATACACAAAAGAATGTTACAGACACTGTATATGTATTTAAATCTAAAAAAAATTAATTATCACAAAACTTGGCTCCATTTTTGCTGATTAATAAGTATAAATGCCTTGTTTAGTGTCAAAAATTAAATAACCGATACTTCCCAGCACAACAAATCAAGAACCTTCTCCAATAACCAGGTCTTCCAGGAAAGCACAAGATACTCAAACTAAACAACAGGGATTAAAAGTAGAGTGGTCCATTTTTTTCCTGTTCTGTCAGGCTGAGACACATGACAAGGCACTGAAATTTGTCTCTAAAATATTGGAAGATGCAGTGACAGTTCAGCTCACCAGCCACAGACTATCCAGCCAATCTAACAGCCAATTAGGACACGCTCTGCAGAAGCATGTTGGCATTAAACTCCACGATGGTGAGGGGGTAGAAAGAAGCCACTTTTGTCAGAACCACTGTTACAAGCTGCCTCCAAGCAAGTTCTGAACCAGAGTTCTTTGTCCTTGCCCTGGGGGCTCAAGAGGGCTGGTGACCTTACCTCTCCAATGGCACCAGCTTGGCTGGAAAAGTCACCATGGACATTGCAGGAGCTCCTGTCCTCGGTGGTTTACTCCCATCTCTCCTGGCACAGACCGCAGCTTCAACACAGCATCTCTGCACCCTTAAAGAGGTGTGTGAAGGTTTTAGAAAGGCAGCCCTTCCTGGCTGGGTAACACTGCAACTAATGCCCTGCTAAAATAACTTATCAGAGGTACAAGTCTGAAGTCCACAGCAGACCTAGACCTTGTTTTTTAACGGGAACACATTCTAACAAAACTAGTATTTAGCTACCCAGCATATTCAAACTAACATCCCCCTTCCCTTCCAGATTTTACGTATTTTTAATGAAAGTCTAATTACCATCCAAATACAGCTTGAATGAATGCATGAGGAAAAATAAACATCACTTAGAAAGTCAGAAAATATTCATTAATAATTTTTCTAGCATGATAAAAGTGTATAAATTAAGAATCTGTGTAAATATATGTTAAACTACTTAAATATATGCAGACGTAATATGTACTTAAGCCTAATGGTTAGCAAAAGGAAATGCTGAATTACAACAGCCAATGAGAATCAGCCCTTATTTAGAAAAATACTTAGGAAGCACAAATGCAAAACAAGATGAAAATCAATTATTTAAATCAAGGTTTCCAACTTGACAATTTAAATCATGATTAAAATTGGCAATTTAAATGACTTTGATGTAAATCTATCCCTGTGATGTGAAACCAGCCCATTTTGTTTGTCATCATTTTTGTTCTCAGAGCCCCTGATGATTTGTAAATGCGCACATGTGGATACTTCCTTATGAGTGCACTTTGCTCTGCAAGTTTACAATTAATTTATGACAAAAAGAGTATTAACTACACTTTAGCATACCAATGGCACAACTCTATTTATCAAGAAATAATATTAAATGGGAATTTTATATTTTAAGTAATAATATTTCCATTCCTGCAAAATATTCCCATATTTCATAACATTACAGGAAAATTTAAAATTAACTGAGTTTCAGATCACCAACAGACCTGCCAGTAACAAGCAGAGCCACAAAAGCTTTAGATCTGTCATTTAGCATCCAACATCCTTCAAAGGAGGCTACAAAAAACATATGTAATCTGTAAGGCCATCGGACACCAGATCCTCTATTGAGTGCCAGAGTCACTCAGAGTAGCACAAGCACAACTCTCAAATGCTTCCAAAACCCGTTTCACCAGCTGGTGGTGGCTATAGGCAAAATGCTCTTTGGACTTGCTTTTTCAACTTGCTTTCCTGAAGAGGTGTCATACACTTGTCTTCATCCATTCATCCATCCATCCATCCATCCACCCAGCCGTAACTTTTATAGAGGGAAGCTGAGTTCAAAAGACACTACATTTCTACATGTTTTGCACAGGGAGATGCCTAGGAGAAAGGACAGAGGCCCCGCTTCAGCTTAGATGAGCTCATCAGGGCTGGGTGAGGGCTCCAGCTGGAGTTGGCCAGAGGAATGAAGCTAATGTGCTCCAGGCCCTGCCAGATAGGTTGTAGCAGGAGCTCTCCTACAATATGGATCTGTAGAAACCAGGTTCCATTGGCTGACACAGTGATTTGCTGATATCCTTGCCTCACGAGAAATTAAAACCTATCCTTTGTCTCTAACATTGCCTGTGGATACCCAGGTTGTATGCTCTGCCAGAATTAAACTAAGACACAATTTTCTATCTTCACTAGGCTCTTAAAGCCTTGTTCCTACCTGCTCCTTTAAAACACCGGTTTCATTTTAGTCACCAGCAATATTTCTCCTTTAATATCCAGGCTACAGTTTAACAGTACTGGTTTTTTTCTAGTTTTTCTTGAAGTTCACATCCCCTTGGGTCCCTGCTACTGCAGTATGTTTTTTCTCCTCTTCTTCCCATGCATCCAGACCTTCTAATTCAATTACCATTTTCATGGCCCATAGGCTACACCATGATAACCTGATTTGTGCTCTTGGCCATGAGCCCTTTTCCACAGGTGAGTTTACATCGGGGTCCTTTCCAGCACCACAACATGCTTATCAACTATCTCAGTGTTTGCAGAATTGAAGTCGGACACATTCGACTTGTGATCCCAACTTCTTAACTGTTTGCTTATTATGTTTTGTATTTTCTCTTATCATGACAAACACTTTGGAAGAGGTCCCTGTTCACAGGTGCAAATTTATATGTGTTCTCTTCCAAATCCCTCATTAATACCTGTCTTCATCTGTGACACCTACAAAAAATGAAAGAGCAGCTAACCCAGGCTGCTTCTGTAGTGAGATCAGTGCTGCCAGACCAAATGGCAATATTAGTTTGTTTTCTCCTCATATCCATGGCTGCTTTTCTGTCCTGCATTTAAATTATAAACAATCTAAAGTGGATCTTCTCTTTTTGTCCCATATTAATAGTGCATCAAGGCCATGAGCTGCTGATCTAGGATTAAGGGCACCAACATAACAACAATAATAATGCAGTAGAAGAGGAGGAGACACTATGATTTCATTTCTATCTAAATCTGCAATAGTTTGTTAATGGAATTAGGAAGCTTCCTTTATGTAATTATCACTAAGTACGTCAGTCAAAGTCTAACTCATGGTGTGTATCTTTCACCGTGATAATACAGTGTTTTAGAACTACATGAAGTACACCATTTAGATAAGCTGAGCTGGAATTTACGATTCTCCATTTGCAAACAGCTCCAGAGCACTAATAGGCATTTCCAACTCAAGATAGGAAAGCAAAGGACTCAGTTTGTAAGGCTTCATGCTAAAAGTGAGGAGAGATCAATCAAAGAACATTTACACACTTTCTTTCCCCCAAAGTTGATACAAGAGAACAAAACTAAATGTTTTTAAAATACTCAGGATTCCTCCTTCTTATTTTTTTAATAAGAATGTACAGATGTATTCTTACTCTGCTCCTTTACCCTGCTTCCTAGAAACCTTCTAAATTTATTAGTTTAAAAAAAAGCAAAAAACCCACAACAAAAAGAAACAAACCACAAACAAACATTTAAACCAATCCAAAGGGAAGCAGCCTAATAAGATTTTCTGAATGACATTGAGCCTTGGAAAAAGTTTGCAGGAAGACTAGGAATTAATCTGAAGATGCCTGTTTCCGACTGCCTGTTTTATCCACTGTACCTTTTGTTTCCCACAGCTGGAACTATGCAAGTCCTTTAATTTGAAAATAATTTTATTGTTTTCTTATTTACAGAAAATATGCCCCCTCCTTGAATATTAAGCCTTAAAACTATAAAAAATTGGAGCACGTAAGTACTTACATGTAAACAGGAACTACCCCACATAATGATAAATTTTTTTGCCTTTCTTGGTGCCCTGAGTAAGTCTGAATCAATGGCATCACAGTCACATCAAATGCCACATTTCTGAATGACAGCAGTCTCTAGCAAAAAGTCTGATGAGCCTGAAGACAGCTGAATTTGCTTTCATGGAAATAAAGCAATCCAGTTTCTGGTGTTCAAGTCTCCAGAAATGCCCAGACCCACCTTCAAACTGCCATTCCCTTTGCCAGTCACTGTCTAACTCACTGTCATCAGCACAGCACTTTACATCTGATCAATGTACCCTCAATGGGGACCATTAGGTGCCAGGAATTATGGCTTCAGCAGTTCCAGGGGCCAAATGTGGATATTTTCTTCACTTCCTTGAGAGGGACAGACCATGAGGTACATGCAGTCACAAACTTCAGGCAGGCTGCTACAGCAAAGGGTCACTCTGTCCTGTTTCTCCTGTTTTCTCTGACACATCAAGAATGTGACTATTTGAAAGATGCAGTCAGACATGAACTGAGTGTAAAGGTTTCAGTGACCTGTGCTGAGATCACACAGTCAGATCTTGTCTAGTTTCATAGCAATTTCACTTCTTCAAAACAGTCAACCTGAGCAAGCACTTTTTAAATTATTCAGTTAGATACCAGCTGTTTTCATCTAGCTTTCAGAAATACAATCACAGTTTGTACCCAGATTGGTGATATTTTTGAGCCAGTGTGCAGAGAGACCCTCATCTGAGAGCCTTGGTCTAAGTTCAGCATGATAATGTAGCATGGGTACATCTTGGATACATCTTAAATTAGATTCTTTTCATTCTAGTGGAAATGCAATGTGCCTTTTGCAAAGGGTGGAGATAAATGCTTAAACATGAGAAAAACGGGGTCTGGGAAGAAGGTAAGATGTAATGTTCTGGGTCCACTATTGTATTGTCCTTTGGTTCAAATAAAACTCACTTAAAAGGGAAGGTGTAACAGGGGCCATTTGAAGTTTCAGGATGTTCTTTTGCCAAGTAGGAGAGTTAAGCTTTGTTTGCAAGAAACATGGAGGAGCTATTACAGGGGGAGAAAGGATACTAGGAGTTAGCGTACTGATAGGAAAAAAAAGGCATAGGAAGTGACTCACACTAGTATAATCTGGTCAAAGATGCTGTATTAGCCATGCTTCGAGTTATGCTTATAGGGGGGATTTCATTCTGTTGGTGTTCTATAGGTTGGTTACTATAGGTTCAGTGAATGCTGCTCCTTGCCTTGCTTTGTTTATGTACAATGCACAAAACAGAGCATTACTGACCAGGAAATTGCTAAGACCTGAATAAGTCATCTTTTTTGCCATGGCACACCCATCTTGGAAAAAACCACATATATTTTCTTCATGTTGGTGACAAAAATCTTACCTGATGTTTAGAGCTCATTTGAGGGCCCTGGAGAGGAGAGGTCGAAATGGCGGGAGGTGGATAATAATTTTTGAACTCTGGCATATTAAGATGATCACAACATGTGTAGACCCAGGAGGTCTCATTGTAATACCTTGTTAACGTCTTCAAAGCTTTTCAGAGACCTTTACAGAGTTATTCTAAATGAAAAAAATTAACCCTAAGAGGTACATTCAGTAACTGGAACCAACACGTGGAATAAAAGAGCCCTTGGGAGGAAGGTTAAGCTCTAATCTGCTTCTTTTCCACTTTGTTGTGGAAGCAGATGTGGCAGAGAAGGGGCCGACCAGCGTGAAGCCTGTGCACTCACATGGCTGATCCTCTGTCATGTATGATGTGTGTGTGTCCCAACAGCTAGCAGGGAGGCTGGGGAGGCCTCTGGCTCCTTACTGTCCTTTCCACTCAGACAGGCCATTTCTGCTGGAAGCATAACACAGGAGCACAAAGCTTGCAAATGTGTTCAGCATTGCTGACTCTCAGGGAACCCTACATTGGTGTTGGAAAAGAAAGAAAATACAATACTGTCTATGTATGCAATCACATCACACACTGCTTCACAAGGATGGGAAGGAAATGAAATTATACACAGGGGAGGCAGATCTGATTACTGGAAATTATATATACACTCTTGAGGTGAACAGTCTTCATCTAATTTGCAGGTAAATTAATGATTAACAAAGAAGCATGATCTATTAAAAATAAATTTTAGCGACAGACATATGCAACCTATTATGCTGATTTTTTTCACTTAAATCTAGTTCAATTTTTTTCTGTATCTCTGTGCACTATGCAATGAACTGATGGAGAAACAGCAAAGTTTTAAAAATTAGTGTCTTAGCAAAGATGAAGAGACAAAATTGTCACAGTACAAGAACAAACCATATTATCTATACCAAAGTTAAAACAAAAAATGGAAACTTTGTTTTTTCACTCAGCACACAAATGAATTCCCTCATCATTACCACAAGATGTTGCAGAGGCCACAAGCAGGAAGGGAATGCCATGGAGGACAGAATAATTAATTAGTGGAGTGGGATTCACTGGTGACAATGACCATGTGTGGCTGTAGAAGTCTCTAAAATGCTGACTACCAAGGTGGAGGTACAGCAGGTAAGGAGCAATTTTTCTTTGCCTTGTGTGCTGAAGCATGGTTACACCTACCAGGAGCAGAGCTGGGGCCTCTCAGAGCAGCTCTGGCAGAGGCTCTGGCAGTGGTGGCAGGGCAGTAGGAGGGAACGACAGCTACAGCAATCTCGAGTTGGAGATTTCACAATGCTGTGGAAATACAGCTCTACATAGGCATCCACCACTCTGGCCCACATCCAAGAGATGATCCAGTGTTAGGCAATCCTAGTCATACACCAGTTGAGATTCCTAAAATCTGCTTTCTTTTATATCAATCTTCATTAAAAAAACTTTTCAGTAAATTTTCTTTCTTTCACCTTTGCTAAAGGGCTACTACTTTTGCTTCCAAAGCAATTACACTAGAAATATGGTCTATTACAAAAAAAAAAAAGCGGGGGGGGGGGATGGGGGAGTATCTTTGGTGATATATCTTTGTGTGGCTTTGCTCTGGGAACTTCCTGTAGTGAGAGACTTGTCTTATTGCAAGCAGCAAGGAGCACTGAAATATTTGCCATTTATGTATATATGCCCGTATGTAACTGTTGTGTAGCCTGACTTCCCACAGCTATCTGGAAGCAACAACTTGTGTCACCAAAGAGTCCCCAGAGAAACAATCCGTTTGCCAGCACTGGACTTTATTATAATGGAGAACAAAAACCACATAGGCAGGAAACCATAAAACCCCTCAAGTCAACTGTAGCCAACGGCCAAGGGGCCTGGAGTGGCAGCGGGCACTGGAGCCAGGCACAGGGAGGGATGCAGCCAGTCCCAGGCCTGTTGCTTGCCAGTGGCTGTAGCTGGATGTTGTCGCCTGTCCCATCGCCACCCCTGGCCGTTTTCTTCGCTGATTTTGACCAGTGCCCAGATCCAAGGGGAAGTTAATGACTAACAACACCGCCTGGACACAGCAAGGTGCCCCGGCCGGGCGCGTCTGGGTGCACCCCTGCTGTGGGCTGCCTATCCGCCCCCACCGCACCGCCCGGGCGGGGATGCCCCGGGGGACACGCGAGGCCACCGGCACAGACATCGGTTTTGCAAGTGACCCTGGACAGGAAAGGCGTTGTATGCAAAGGGGTAACTGGGAAAGCTCCCAGGCAATGAGTGGCGTGGAGCTGCTGATGGGGTTTTTTTGCAAGGCAAATACAACCCAGGAATTCACGGGGATAAGGCAGAGCAAACATTAACCGCCTGTGCCGGTGGCTATGCGGAACAGCCGCTACCACGGTTCCTCTCGTTTGCTGCTCCTTTTTCATGGAAAAAGAGTTCGTGGCTCAAAGCCAGCTGTAAATCAACAGCTAAGTGAAACCATTATGTCAGGAGGATGCTTTAATCGGTTTACAAAACACTGCTCGAGGTACGATGCATATTCGTAGTCAGGAAGGGAATGCAGGCGGGTACCCGGGACGTCGAAACCCAGCGGGGTCACCGGCCTCAGCCCCGTCTGGTGACCAGCGGGGAGGTGGGAACAAGGACCTCCCCGCGAGCCCCCGAACCCCCGCCCCGAGCATCCCCACGGCTGACGGCCGGGCGTTTGCAAACGTTTTGCCTTAGGAAGTCTTCCTTAAAGTGCCCCGGAGAAACTATTTTGGATGATTGGATGGGCGGCGGGACCTCACTGCCCCTCGCTCGTTCGCTCCGGCGGATCTCACCCGAAACACCAGGGCAGAAAGGAAAAAAGAAGGGGAATCTCTTTAAAGGGAAAATAAACTCAACCCGGGGTCCGCCAGGGCGAGCTGCCCCAGGAGGCGAGGCGCGGCGCCGGGGATCGGGATTCCCCCTGCCCTGGAGCCGGCGAGCCCGCAGCCCCCATCCGCACGGGCGCTTCCCGGCGGCCGCCGCCACTCCCCGGCCGTGCCCCGGCCGCGGCCCCGGGTGGGCGGTCCGGCAGCGCTGCCGCCCCTCCCTCCCCAGGCCCCTCCCGGCCGGAGAAACAAGACACACCTGCCCCGAAGGGGCTGGGGGTGTAGCAATGATGACAAGAGCAGCGCAGTGTTAGGGTTCAGTTCCAGCTGATTTTATTTCCTTCCCGAAGAAAAAAAAACAAAACAAAACAAAACAAAGAAAAAAAAAAAAAACCAAACAAAAAAACAGAAAAAAAAAAACCCCAAACAAAACAAAAAAAAGAGAGGTTATTTACAGAAGGTATATCAACAATCTGACAGGCAGTGAACTTGACATGGTTAGCTGGCATGATTTTTTTTCTTTTTCTTTTACTCCTTTCCCCACGTTGTGTTGTGGGTGATCGTAGACAAAAAAAAAAAAAATCTACACAGCATATTGCACAGGATGGATGACCAAAAAAGAACAAAAAAAAAGAACAAAAAAGTTAAACCCTTAACGGAACCACCTCATTAGGCAGACGTCCTAGTGCCTGTCATGTTATATTAACATACATAAACACACAATCTTCTTTTTTGCTTATTATAATACAGACTTAAATGTACAAAGATGTTTTCACTTTCTTCATCTTAAACACAACAGCTATAAACCTGAATACATATGCTATCATCATGCCATAAGAGACTAAAACAATTATATTTAGCGACAAATAGAAAGGATTAAATAGTCAAATACAAGAATGAAAAATGCAGTACATAGTGTCGCGAACTCAAACCGGCATTTCGATAGATCCAGTGGTTTAAACGGCACGTTTTTGCTTAGAAAAAAAGTGCAAAAGATGTGGTTTACAAGTTAAAGGTACAGGATCCCTTCTGTGTAAATGCACCAGTTGCTTCACTTCATCCGGGGACAGGTGGCTCCCCAAAACGGTAGCATACAGCGTAAATCCCTTCCCCCGGCCCCCTCCGCGCAGAGGCAGGGGGCTGCGGAGCGGGCAGCGGCGGGGGCGGTGAGGGATGCTGTCACTTTAAGATGCCTGCAGATTGGAGTGTAAACATGGACAAAATAGGGGCTGATTCGTGGGTGTGTGAGAGTGTGAGTGAGCGTGAGCGCGCACACGCGTGTGAGATACTAACCAGCGGCCCTGTTGTTAAAATCAGGAAATCCAAACAGCGATTTACACCGATTTACACCCCCTTTATATATTTTTTACAAAAATACACTGAGAAAATAATCAAACGTTTTCATCTCTCTTCTCTTTTTGTTTTTAAAAGTGTCAAAAGTCTACATTTAAATATAAAAAATTAAAAGTTAAAACTCTAGCCCTTCAGTGAAGGAGACATAAAAATGGTGCGGGTAACAACGAGAACTACCAAAAAAGGACAAAGAAATACAAAGTCAAAAATGTTTGGCCAGTATAAATACGTCCACTTATAAAATGGCATCCGATTACATTTACAAGAAAAAAAAAAAAAAAAAAAAAACAAAACAATACGAGGATGGAGCATCGGTGAGAAAAAACAGTCTTTTCATTTACAGCTATAAGGAACAAACACATACATACTCTGAGAAAAAATTTGGTCCTGAATTTTCATTTTTTTTAAAGTCCAGCACAGATTTGAGTTGCGTTTGAATCCTTTAAAGAGTTAAGAATGAAAAAAAGCTGGTGATATTTTTGTAGGAATCAAACATAGCGCCATCTATCTGCTTTTATATTATCCTAACACTAGTTTTGTTTTTCTTAAACTGTTCAACAGTCTTACAGAAATCTTGAAAAGATAGACAGTATAACATGCTATATTAAACCCCACCAGTGAAATAATCCAACACCATCACGATTCTGAGTAAGAAGAAAAAAACTACTTTTTTTTTGTATTTTCGGGTTTGTTTTTTTTTTGTTGTTGGTTTTTTGTTTTTTTTTTTGCAAAAGCCATCGCCCTCCGTTTCCCCTGTACCACATCATGACAGAAACTGTTCCCATTCGGTCTCTGTTTCAAAAGAAGTTTTCAGTGTTCTTGAACTTTCAGCCTTATTTTTCTCTCTACATATTACATGAGGTGACTGAGAAAAGCGCTGCCGCCACCTCATCTGTACGTGCAAATCCATTTCAGTTCATTATTATTTCCCCCCATCGTATTTCCAAGACAGCTCTCAAGTGTAAGTCTGGCTCTTCTCCGCTTAACTAGGATCTCAGTCCAGCTCCATCCGCCTCCTCCTCCTCCTCCTCCCAGCATTGTTGCCTCCTCTCACCGCAGAAGAAACCGGGACAAGATTTCTCCCCACAAATGTGAACCTTGCAAAGGGTTTGGGTGGATTTTTTTTTTTCCAGGCAGTTCTGATTGCGCTTTCATAGGAAAGAGGGAATACTCAAGACATCCAGTATGCGCTCAGCACAACGCATCGCTCCCCCTCCTCTTTATTCGTATAAAATGGGCAGTAACAAAGAACCCAGAGGTGTATGTGGTTTCCCCCTCCCTCCCCCTTTCTCTGTCTCTCTTTTCAGGAAATAAAAAAAGGAAAAAGGACAGCGTTTCGCTCCCGCCAGTCTCTCAAAAAGCACCGTCAGGCTCCTCTCTCGGAGGGGGTGTGTGCGGGTCCGTCTGCAGCTGGAGGAAGGGGACTGCTGGGCGTTCCGCAAGGAGAGGGCGATCCCGCTCCTTCCCCGAGCACAAGAAGCAATTTCTCAACAGCCCCTTCCCAGAAACAAACAAAACACCTCCTCCCCCCCTAAAAAAAACCCAAAACACAAACACCAAACAAAACAGAAAAAGACACAAAAGCACCCGGCGAGGTGGGCGAGTCCTGCCGACAGCCACGCGCGCCGGCGCCTCCTCCAGCAGGGCCCGGCTCTCGCCTCAGTAAGTGAAGACCAGGTTGGAAATGCTGGACTCCAGCCAGTCCCCCGAGATCATCTCACTTACCTCCGGCGTGCAATAGTCCGGGAACTCAAAGTGCGAGCCCGAGCCGGGCTCGAAGTTAAAATCCAGGTCCCGGTCGAGCACCGAGGAGCTGAAGCTGCCCAGGGACATGCTCTCAAAGCCGGGGCTGGGGTTCAGGTCCAAGAGGTCGTCCTCAAACTCGTCGTCCGACGAAGAGGAGCCGGAGGAGGAAGAGGAGGAGGAGTGGGAGGACGCGGAGGAGGAATGCGCCGTCGAAGGGGCCGGGGAGGAGGCGCGCAAGCTGGTGTAGCTGCGGTGATCCGAGGGCGAGCCGGAGCCGGAGGGCGAGGGGCAAGCGACGCCGCCGCAGTCCCCGTCGGGCCGGCCCGCGCCGCCGCCCCCCTCCTCGTAGAGGCTCAAGGGGTCTCCGGTCTCCGCCGAGCTGCTCAGCGTGGGGCTGCCGGGCACGGCGCCACTGGGGGAGGCGGAGGCGGCCGCCGCCTGCCCGCTACCGAAGATGTAGACCCGCTTCAGCTTCTTCTCGGCCAGCGGCTTGCCGGGTCCCGAGGGCGCGCCCGCCGCCCCCGGGGCTTGTAGAGCGCCTGGTGCTCGGGCGGCAGCAGCGCGGCCGACGGCTCCCCGGGGAAGGGGGCGGCCTTGCCCCCCGCCGCCTTGCCGTGGGGCTTGCCGCCCGCGCCCGCGCCACCGCCGCCCGCGGGGGAGGGCTTGGAGCCGCCGCCGCCGCCCTTCTTCGGGGCGGGCTTGGCGGGGGCCGCGGGGCCGCCGGAGCCGCCGCCCGCGCTGCCCCCGCCGGCGCCGCCCCCGCCGCCCTTGTCCGCCTTGTCGCCGGGCTTGGCGGAGCTGTTGCCCGACTTCACCTTCTTCCTGGGCCGGTACTTGTAGTCAGGGTAGTCCGCCATGTGCTTGAGGCGCAGCCGCTCCGCCTCCCGGATGAAGGGGATCTTGTCGCTGTCCTTGAGCAGCTTCCAGCGCTTGCCCAGGCGCTTGGAGATCTCGGCGTTGTGCATGTCAGGGGACTGCTCCATAATCTTTCGCCGCTCGATCTGTGACCACACCATGAAGGCATTCATGGGCCGCTTTATGTGCCCGCTGGGCGTCTTACACCAGCTCGGGTCATCCGCCTTGCCCCCCGTGGAGGCGGTGGAACCCGGCGTGGGGGAGGAGGCGATGCCCAGCTCAATGCCGGCCCCGGAGTCGGAGGTCTCGGCGGCCAGCAGCGCCTCCGTGTTCTCCGCCGTGTTGGTCTGCTGCACCATCGCGGCGGCGGCGGCGGCGGCGGGGGGCTCGCCGGGGCTCAGCGCCGCTCCGGAGCTCAGCGCCGCTCCGGCGCGGGGCAGGGCGCGCAACTTCTCACAGCGGCACCGGGACGGCGCAGCCCCCCGCGGCCGCGCCCCCGCTCCCCGCACCACTTGTACGTCCACACCGGCGCCTCGTCCCCGGCGGCGCGGTCCTCTCCCCCTCGAGGCGGCGGCGGCAGCAGCAGCAGGAGCGGCGGCGCCGCCCGCGGTCAGACAAGAGTTTCTGCAAAAGCAGCGCCGCGAGCCGCCCGTCCAAGTTTGCTAGATTTTTCTTGGGGTGTTTTGGGCTTTTTTAGTTTGTTTTTTTTTTTTTTGGAGGGGGGTGTCGGTCTGCTTTTTTTCCTCACCACATCGGGTTTCCCCCCTCCCCGAAGCAGCTGGTCCAGTTCACAAGTGCGTTCCGCCTGCCCGCAGCGTTTCAGAAGAGCGGCACTCCTGCCGCCGAAAGTCTCTCAGCGCTGGGCACGGCCAGCGTGCACGGCCGCGGGGGAGGGGGGAGGCGGCGCGCCCCCGAAGCCCCGAAAATCCCGGCTCCAGGACCCGTGGTGGCGGCGGGGTCGGCGGCCAGGAGTTTGTGCAGGCTGAATTTGGCAGTTGCGAGGTACCGAGCGAAAAGGAAACCCCTCGGGAAAAAAAAGAAAAAAAAAAAAAAAGAAATAAGAAGAATGAAAAAATAATAATTGAAAAAATCGCCGTAAAAAAAGAAAAATTAAAAAGCGCTCTTGCATGAACGAGTCTGTACGTCCCCGGCAGGAAGAGCGGCGAGCCGGGCGCCCAGTCCCGTCCTCCTCCTCCTCTGCCGACGGCGGTGGTGGTGCTGCTGCTGCTCCGCGCGCGCGGAGCCCCGCGGAGCCGCCGCCGCCCCCCACGCTCGCCCGCCCGCCGGGCGCTGCCCCGCGCCCCCCGCACGCCGCGCTCCGCCGGCCGCAGCTGAGAGCGGACCCCGCGCCCGCCCCGCGCCGCTTTATCCTTTCGCAGCCCGCCCCGCGGCCAATCGCACGCTGTATCCAACGCCCTCCGCGTGCCAAGCCCCGCCCGCCTCCCCGGGATTGGCGGCCGGCGCGGAGCGGTAATAATGGCCGCGTGCAATGGGAAGCGCCCGCGCTGACCTCATTCCCGGCGGCGGGGCGAACTTTTTAAAAGGGGCAGGAGGGCAGCTCCGCGCGCCGCCCCGCGCCTCGCCGCGCACGTGCCCGCGACCCCCTTACCCCCCGCCTCCCGGCCACGCTCCTCCCTCCCCTCCTCCCTGCCGGGGAAAAAAGATTAGGAAATCAGCAAAAATCATCATAGTACAAATAATTATTTAAAAAAAAAAAAGAAAGGGAGAGAGGGGAATCAAGCTGTTCCGCCCCCACACGCCGCGGCTGCGGGGCGGCGAGCGGGGACACCTGCCCGCACAAAGGGCCGGGAGGGTGTTCCTGCCGTCCCGGAGCCACCTCACGCCCAGCGGGCAGCGCTGCCCGGGGGATGCCGGAGGGTGCCCCGTGCCCGTCCCCACGCCCACACGCGCAGTGTCACGGAGGGGTCGCCAGCCCTGGAGAAGCGCCCGCGAGGCGCTGCCGTCACGCCCCCTCCGCCACGGAGCTGGAGCGGAGCGGCGCAGGGCGTGGGATGGGACAGGCAGCGGGCACATCCCGCGGAGCGCCGGGCCCCGCACCAGTCACGGCGCTGAGCAACCGCTGCCACCCTTCCCAAATTCCCCGGCGCCGAACGAGGAAGAGGTGTTGCCCTTATCGCGCTTTTACCCTCCGACCCCCCTTCTGCGTTTCGCTACCTGCCGCTCCCGTATGGCGCGGTCCCGCCGCGACGCCCGATCCCAATCCCGGTGAGAAGCTGTGGCTGGGGGTCCAGGCCCGGCCCCGCCGGGTCCCCAGAGAGCGGGAGAGGCCGCGGGAGGAAGGAGCGGTGAGCAGCCGGCGGGCAGGTACCGGCCCTGGGGCGGAGGTGCTGCCGTGCGTCTGCCAGTCCGCCTCGCCGAGCAGGGCCCCCCTCTCCGGGGCCCTTCCTAGGGTGCAAGGTGCTTTTCGGGGATTGCTGTTTGATCTCATGTGCCCCTCCCTCTGCCCTGCCATGAGTAATAGTGAAGAAAAGCAGGGCAGCGAGGTCAGGCACTGTGCAGCAGCCCTTAAGGCCTCATAACATCAACCTCCCCCTCCGATATTCAGGCAAAGGGGGCCGGGTAAGACCATAAAAACAATGGCAGTGTTACTTCCCAAAGATTCCTCACATCATTCATCAGGCCAGGGACCAGAAAAGCTTTTAGGCAAAACAGCTGTGAAAATTTTTGTTCTACACAACACCAGTTAAAAACACCTTTTAAATCAGAAGCAAAATAATGGCTGGATACAGCTAAAATGTCTAAGATAGAGGTCTAAAAATAAAGTACACATTTTTGCAAGAAAATTTATGGTAGGATCTTTTAGCAGACTTCCTAGCTGGCTTGAGAACAGACTTTGAATATTAAGATCTCATACTGGACTCAATGTACACTGCTTGTGAAGCGCTGAGAAAAATCCTGAATTCTCAGTACCTCCTTGGGTAGGCCACCTACATTACTGAGACTGTTTACAAAGGTGCAAATTAAATTTTTGGGTTTTTTTGCAAAAATAATACATTGATTCCTCATACAGCCTCTGGCCAAGACTGGATAAAATACTGCTTTCCTCTAGGTTGACGACATCCAGTGACATCAGTGGAGTTTCTCACCTTTACACTTCGTAAGTAGTAAATCACGCTGTGTTTTTCCCCTGCAGCCCCAAAGCTAAGATCAAATCTGTTTTACCCTATACCACCAACATCTACAGAAATGGAGGCTCGCAGTGGGTTTGGTGTCAGGAATAAGCGCTGGCTTTTGCTTACACTCTTGGTATTCATGTGCAGCAGCGTGAAAAACTGGGACTGGGAGCAGTCAGTAGCTTCTGGCTGCTCCACCTGTCAGCACGGTATCCAGCAGGATTTCAACCCCCAACTGTCGTATTTTACATATAAATATCAATTTGTTTAAACTACAAAGCAAGTAAAATATTCTCATGTTTCTAGACACAAATTAAAGCAAAACAAACAAAACCCAAACTGATAGGCAAACATAGAAAGAAAAAGCTTCAGAAGCTTTTCACTTGGTTAAGTTCTGCAAGGTCTTGACCACCATGAATAAAATTTATCTCCAGGTGAGGAGTTAAGTGTCTTCCTGATCAAAGCGGCCGCATCAATTTAATCTTGGTTCAATAAGCATGTATGTGGTATGGAGAGAAGAGTATTTTTTCCTGAACAAAAACTTCACGAAAGTGAAATTTAGAGCTGCTTAATAAAGCAAGTGTAAGAACACGATGTGAAACTCTATAAAAGCATTTTACTACAATTTCTTAGCTGTTTCCTCAAAGTTAATTGCTTCCATCCCTAATCCTCCAGTGGCGAACTGAAAGTACCTTCCAGCTCCCCAAATTTTTAAGCCTACGCGTAAAGCGCGACCATTCAGCTTCCGTCTAAAAATGAAGTTTTCAGAGCATTGGCAAGACTTCTCCGCGTTTTACAACTTAAAAAGCCTTGAAACTCCATTCTGTTTCCTGCAGGCTCGATGAGGCCGGGGATGCGGCACGGGACGCGAGGTGGCAGCGCTGAGCCTCTTCTGCCAAACGTGGGAAAACGCGGAGCTAGCGAACCCACGATTAGTATTTTTTAAATTATTTTTTCCCCCCTGTGGTTTTACGGAGCAGCATAACGCTGCAAGTTTCTGACTGAAATTCGGTGGGTTTGCATCAAAGAGCGGCAGTGCCCACGCAGTCAGCTGTACGCCGCCGGAACAGGGTGCGAGTGATGCCAAACCGCGATGCGGGGTTTAAGGGCAGGGGCACTGAGAACACCCTTCTAACACACCGGGATCTGCAGTTCGCCTTGCGCTTGGAGCAAGAGATATTGTTCAGGAACAATGCTATGGACAAATCTACTGCAGGGCTGGGCGCCTCAAGCATTGATTCCATCATTCCCATCTCTGGAAGTGTTCAAGACGAGGTTGAATGGGGCCCTAAGCAACATGATCTAGTGGGTGGTACCCCTGCCCATGGCAGGGGGGGTTGGAACTAGGTGATCTTTAAGGTCCCTTTCGACCCAAACCAATCTATGAATCTATGATTCTATGATTGATTGCAGATTTTATGTGTGAATGAGCACGCAGTCCCCACCGGTTAAAACGTCTTAAGGACACGCAGATTTAGCACCGTTCTTTTTTCCCCTCCTCTTCTGCTTTCAACTGAGGATTACCAGCGCACAGGCTCCTTTAACTGCAGCCCTTGCCGTTGATCTTTTCCACACCCCCAGCTCCGTAGGCTGTGGGAAGTGCTTTGCAGCTTACTCCATCTGAGCTCTCGGGAGCAGACCTTCCCTCCCGTGAGCGTGTTCCTGCGTGCCCTCGCGGGCTCGGAGCGCTTCCCTGCCCTGGCGCTGAGCAGCCAGAGGCCCCCGCAGCTGCTGCGGCCGCCTCTTCCCCTCTGCAGCCGCCCGCGCTCCGCAGCCGCCGGGGCCCGGCGAGCTCGGCTTCATTAACACGCTCGTCAATTCCGCGCTGTGACCCGAGCAGGCGCCCCCGCCGCGCTGCGCACAGCCGCCGCTCGCAGGGCTGCGCGGAGCCGCGCGGTGGGCGCTCCGCGGGGATGTGTGCCCGCAGGGCGCGGCTCCCCGCGCCCCCCGCCGTCCCCCGAGGTCCCCGCGGCGGGGCGGGGCCAGGTGGCGGCGGCCCCGCGGGACTGAACGCGCGTGGGCCGTGCTCACCCGCACGGGAGGAGCAGGGCTCTCACCCCGGCGCGTCCGGAGCAGTGACATCCGAGGGTCGCCCAGCGACCCTACAGGACGCGCTGCAGGGAATGAATGAAAGGCGATTCACAGACATCTTGCTTCCGTGCCCCCGTGATAGGCATCCACAGGGTGTGGAAAGGCAGCATCTTATTTATCTTGAAAAAACCCCAGTATTATTTCTGAGTGTTTTCCTCTCTGCGACCAAAATTCGCCTCTGTAATACACATTTTTCCTGGCATTCTGTGCCACATTTGAAATAGGTGTATTTGGGTTATTTTAGCCTTTTTGAACTGCAAATGAGGAGGCCAGAGCGGAGGTATGCTGCTGAAGAACACATTCCCCACCACCTTTCTATTGCCTATTTTGATCCAAAGAAAATAGATGAGATTCTTGCCATTAAGGGAAAAAAAAGAAAAAAAAAAAAAGGAGCCGTGTCTTTTAAAATAACGTGATGATAACACATATTCATCAAAGATCAAAGAAGAGCGCGCTTAAGGATCAGAGGTGTAAACTGAGACATGAAAGTGGGCCCTCCTTCTTCGTCCTGTTTGCAAGAAGAAAACTCCATTGTACAATTGCATCGCTCCTATTCACAGTGTACCTTTATTTAACGTGATTCATAAGTGCTTTGAACTCTCTCCGATAGCTTTGTGGAAAAGAACTTTTATTACTGGGAAGTGTTTTATGGAGGACATTATTTACTTAGGAGTGAAAATCTGTTGCCTAAAGTTGTACGGTATTGTTTCCTTCCAGACTGTATATTCACTTGCGTTTTACTTGAATACAAGCCGGCACATAGACACCCAGTGCTCCTGCTATGAGAATGCCAACACATTTCTAGCTCATTTAATACCCTAGGTAGGTAAGAATCCATTTACATATACATATTTATATTAATTCAGATATTTATCGCTTATATGTAAATGTTTTTTTGGGAGGGCAGGAACACCTCTCCAGTGATTTCAGTAAGAAAACATAATACTTTCTATCCTTTATCCACTTTGGTGACTTTTTAAGTTTAAACGTGTTCTCTAAGAGTAAAACAAGTTCAAAAAGCTCTGTTAAAAATAATAAAAAAGAAACTTGGAAAACACATTGTTTGCATTTACTTAGAAGGAGAATTGCAATTCAATCCTTATTCAATCCTGTAAGGTTTAGTAACTTTTTTTTTGTTTTTAGCAGCTTCATATAGGAAGAGCTTTTAGTTCATTTTTGAAGACGTTTTGGCAAGCCTTTGCTGCGAAGTGAAAAGCCACAAGGTTGAAGAGGAATTACCGGTCTGCTGCATATGTAGCAGCAGATTGCATATGCATGAGCTGCAGCTGCGTGAAGGCCACCCCGGGAAGGGGAGCCCAGGAGGAGAGCCAGCGGAGGGGAGCAGCGGCTGGCGGTGCCTGCAGCCAGCTCTCTGACAGTGCCGATCCTTCCTCCCTGCAGGAGGGTCAGGGAGGGAGGGCCCCACTTCTTTGGACCACTACACTTTTTGAACGTGTTCCTCGCCTCTGCCCCGTACGCTCCCTCCCAGCCATCTGTGTTCTCCTTCCTGCTTGCTCTCACCTTCCCCTGCCTTCTCCTACAACCTTATCATCACCACCACCCGGCTAACGTTCAGCTCATCTTTTCCTGCCATCTCTATGAAAGAGCAAACAGCTGCAAGCAGGCAGTTCAGCAGAAGCCCACATAGTACCAAGAATGTAGTAATATTTGTGCCCACTTCCACAACATCATGACGTCACCCAGACTTTAGCATCATTGATAAGAGGGAGCTACAAAACCACTGTGCATTGAACTAAATGTGGGTTGTTTCCAAAGATCCTCAAGTGGGATGTTGTGCACTATTAAATTCGGTGTATGAATATCTTCTTGTATTAAGAAAAATGTTGGTTGTACTTAGTCCTTCTGGAAAGGAGGCATAAGGTATTCCCTGTGCACATAGAAAAAAAGGGGTTTTGTAAAATGTAGATCTTAGCATTTCTAACTCAGTTTTTGTGAGGTCATTTCTTGAGTGATGTAGTCAAGATAATTAAATCAAAGAGGAAAAAAAGAGAAAAATATATTACATACTATTTAGTTGTGAAAATAGTCCTTTCTTTCTTTTGCAAGCTCTGGGTTATTAACAAGCGCTTATCCACAGGATCCAGCTCTAAATAAAGAAAATTCCTCTGACAACATGCAAGCAGTTGGGGTTATCCATGTACTCTAAGGTATTCTGGCAGAGGTAGACTAAGAGTGGTCTATCATTTACATCCTTAGAGAGTGTTTAGTACTTTTTATCATAAAATTGCCTTTGTACTCAAAAAATCAATCCCCTTCATTCAGTCCCATAGTCCTCAGACATTAATGGATTAATTCCTGTCAAACAATTTTTATTTAATTTTTCTGATGCACAGATCAAAAAAGCTACAGGAGGTTCTGGTGGAAAGAGGAAAAATACATTTAAATCTAAAATGAATGAGAGAAAAAAGTAATTTTTTCCCCCTTTTGTGCTCAGGACAAATAGAAGTCTGGCTTTCATCCTGATTTCCTTCCATATAATTGTTCTTAATGATGGTGCTGGTGTGACAACTAGTAAGTAGATTTGTTTTTAATCTTTCTGAATAGACTGCTCAAATGATACAACTCTGTACTTGCCAGGATCTCTTCTATAATCTGTGACCTACCTTGCTTAGGCTGTTTGTGCGGAATAAGTTTATTAGTTTGATATTAAACATGAATATTTATTTTTAAAATAAATATTTTTTCAAAACCTTGTTTTCTCTAAGAATTGTACCTTTTTGAACAGAATGCCGGAAGAAGGTGGTGGAATTCTACACTACCCTGTGTAATCCTGGTCTAGCTGTCACACTCAAGAACTGTATTTGGAGTTATCTCAATGTGCAGGTGTGCTCAAGTGAGGCAGGATGTCTGAATTTGCATTGCTCTATAGAGTTTGTATTTAAGCTAAGATTAGTTGCTATGAGAGATAAATTGTCCATATGTAACCTTGGGAAACTGGAATATTATACACTACAAGAATCAGGCATTTTCTATGTATTATTCAAAAAATTTAATCATGAGCTCCTGTGTTTCCACCAATAACACAAAGTCTGGTGTCTTAAATAAATATCAGAAATTAATTTAAAAAAAACCCTGAACTGTTCAATTTTGCTTTATAAAATTACTACATTATTTAAATTGTATAAGAGTATGCTAGTGTATAGTAATTTTGTGAGTTACAAATGCAGTAGTTGAAAAACGTGACAAATGTTGCGTTTCTGCTTAATTAAAGCTCTTCCATAGAAAGATTACCTGCTAAGCCCTTTGTTTGTTTTTTGGGACTGCCTTTGAAATTGGAGGTGTAAATCTTGTTGTTGAGTTAGAAGACATTGCTGTGTTCAGGAAAGACTGTGCACATCCAAATAGTCAGTTCTTATTCTAATTTAATTCAAATTTTTTTAAAAATCCTTATTTTAATGTCTGGCTGATGGGCAGTTCAGGATGGGGGTCACTTCCACAAGTTAGTAATCTGCTCAGAGCTACTGATAAGTTACACGATTTGATGCCAAGTAAGATGCTTTATAATGGCCTTACAACCCAGGCATCTCCCAGATAATACAGAAAGTCAGCATTTACACCAGCATTGCTTAGACTTCATCAAACCTGCTTTCACCAGGATTTTGAGGTCTACTCCTTCATGCACTCCTCCTGGTCTTTGTGGAGCTCCGAGGTGGAAGGTAGCGGTGCTGGTGGGCGATGCTGCAGCATCCCTACCCACAGACCATTCCAGCCCCAGGGATGGAATAACCAGCAGCTGCCCAAGTGTGCCCCAGGGCGGGGACGTTGAGGCACTTATTTTGTTTCACTGCAGATCTTACGGTTTTCCTCAGGCTCTCACCCCTGTGACATAAAGCACCAGAGAAAGCCTCTGCTGGGGCGGCCCGGGTGTTGTGTGGAAACAGTGTAGATGTTTCACAGGGTATGAAAGCAACCGGGATACAAGGCTGTCTCTTGGGTGTCTTGTACCTGGTGTGTTAAGTAAGGCTCATTCCGGAGGTGTGCGACTGTCAAGGAACAGCGCTGAGGCACCACAGCATGTGGCTAAAACGAGCACGTGCGTATGCACAGCCACTGTACTCAAGACTTCTGTGCATGACCTTGTCAAGGGGGAGAAAAAAATCGCTGGCAGAAAAAAATAGTGAGACCACTGGGGAAAAATCCCCAGTATTTAGACCATAGAACTTAAAAGGCAGAAGTGTGTCAAGTTCCTATAGAAATACACACTGGAGACACTTGCTTTTTAGGATAGATATACACTGCAGACTGTGGTGTGGAGTAAAAATACCTGAGCTAGCTGTAAATGAGCCATCTCAGGCACCAGAAACAATAATAATAGCCTTTTAGGTTCTTACCCTTGTTTAATGCATTCCATCGGCAGTGATTCCAGGGTGGCTCCAGTTCTCTGAGGTATTTACACAGCAGCTGGGTATGGGCTGTGGTGCTGCCCAGCTCTTGTCCTGCTGCTCCCCTGTGCACAAGTCTGCTCCCCATTCCATCCTGAGGGGAGGGTTCCACCAAGCAAGCACCAGCAGGCTTTTGGCTCCTTTGCCTAATATCACCAGCCCACAGCTTTTTGTGTCTTGAACTTTGTTTCCCTGTTCTCAGCCTCCAGTATAACTTCTGCACTAATTTCTTATTAATCACATAAAGGAAATTTAAACAGCATTCACCCACAGCACAGCTCTCATTCCATCCAGCTTTGCAAAACTTTACCTATGGGTAGTTTATTGATTTTGTCTTGGGAATCACACAGAGCACATAAGCAGAAAAATTGGCCACCTACTGATGAAGATAAAAATCATACATCACTTAAACTTTCTCAAGTAATCTATTTTTGCTTTTCCATTTTCTTATCCTAGAAATATATTACCATCTTTACTGCTATAAATGGAAGAAGTTTTGCTGTTCTTACATATATATATGCTGATGTATTTTGTAATCTTATATGCTTCATATCTATATTCAGTAACTGAGGTTTCAAAATGCATGCTGCTGTACATCCTGGTGTTAAACAGGCTTGAAGCTGCTTCTCAGAAAAGCTCAACATGTAATGCCAAAATTACTGCAAACTAGGGGAGCAGAAGTGGTGTCTGACTCTCTTTGGATTGTTCACAGATTTCTAAGCAAATCCAGCTGTGAAAGGATATCTGACACTCAACTATCTCACAGCCATGGTTAGACTTCAACTCAGACATTTGATTTTATTTACTTTTTTTTTCACCCCCTGCAATTGTTCTTCTTTTGGAACACAGGGCAACAGCGCTATATTAAGCAGACAGTGACAGGAGCAGTGGAATCTGTTGCTTAATGAGATCTGTAATATTCATGTTGGCTGCTATGATATGCCATTACTTAAATGAGAGACTTGTATAGCTGATACTGTCATTTGAAACAAAGAAAAATTATAGCACAGGTACATTTTCAGCAGTATGGTTGAGCAGTTTTTTAAGGTTTAGTTAATGGAATAGAGGATAATGTCTAGCTGGAGTAAAAAAATTATTCAGCTGGAGTAAAAAAAGGTTCTATATTCAGAGCACTCCTTATTAATCATTAAGCACTCCTTATTTATCATTCTGGCTTTTGATTCTTCAAATTGACTTGTGACTGCTAGGTCTGGTTGCACATTTGGCAAGTCTACTCAGGGCTGGTAATTCTTCAAGACACCTCTCGGGCAGCTTCCTTCCATGATAAAGCAGGAAAACTTCCTGCTGATTTGGGCTGTGGTACCAAGCTGTCCTGCCCCTGGGAAGAGTGGCCAGGCACCCATGAGCTCATGGCACTGCCTCTGGAGAGGAGTGGGTGCTGGCTGGGTGTTTTCCAGCCACGGGTGTGCTCCCTGGGCCCACTCAGGTTTGCTGCCCTCCCTGAGGAGACGCCAACCCCAGCACTGATGTGTATAGGGGCACAGCAGCTTTGGAGGGGACGAGCGCTGCTTTCTAGGGGGTGACAGAAGCTTTGCATGCCTTGGTCTCTGCAGCAGCCCCATGCTGCTCTTCACAGACACCCTCTTCTGCTCAGCATTTTGACGCCCACTCATGGGTAGGCAAGGCAGCATTCGAACACCACACGTGCAATGAGCCTCCTCTTCTTGTGTGGTTTTCCTAGGCAGAAAATAAGGGATAACCATCATCATCATCAACACCATCACCTGTTACTCAGGAGCTGTTTGTGACTCTCTCAACTGCTGGTAACTTAACCTACACTGTAGTTTTGTTCAAAACCTCAGGACGTCTTGCAAGGCCTTTGGAGTCCTGAAGACAATTTTGCTACAGAGTACTATTTCCTCTCTCCATCGGAAACACATTTAGATGCCTTATTCTGTCCACACTGGTGAGATACAGTCTCATTTATTTGATTTGCTCCTTCTTTCTTTAAAAGCAGGAGAACACCAGGGCAAACTTCGCACAAACTGTAGAAAAACAAATCCACTGCATACCAATTTTTTCTTATTATTTCCTCTATTGTTTACCAAAGGGAAAAAACCACCCCACCAACAACAGTTACTCTGCATTTATCAGAGTGACTAGTAGAAAGCATGTGATTCTTATGGTAAGCAGCAATTTACAGATGGCCAGGTGCAAACAACATATCTAATCTTATCATGAATTTGTTTTATTCGCAGCTGCAACAGTTGGTGTCAGTTAATAGGTTACCAACCATGAAGTATATTTATTTCCTTTTATCCTGCTTTGGGGCCACAAAAGTGATTTGCAAACTGTCCTAGATGTTGAATTTACATTTCATTTTTGTGTGTGTGGCTTTTTTGTTATTTAGTTAATGCTACTCAGGAAGAAAATGACAACATCTTTCAAAGAACCCATTTTGTTTTCATTTTATCTATTTCCTTTTCTAGGAATTTAGAAACTCTGAAGTAGTGTGCTCTCTGGATTTCTAATTTACAGTAAAGCACAGTGTTTTTTCAAGCATAATTTTTTTTTTTTTTTTAAGACTATCATCAATGAGGACTCATTTTTGCCTGTTTAGTTCCATCAAGTCATGTGATGGATTCACTATCAGCCTTTCCAAATAATCAAACACAATCTTTATAAGCTGGTCATAAAAGAAATAAGTATTAAATTCTCTGGCCATAAAATAAATTTAAATTTTAAATACCGGTCATAAAAGAAAGAAGCATTAAATTCTCTTCTTAGCTCCATGGCTCACACTGTGAACACCAGGATGTATAGATATATATACAGCAGTGAACCAACCAAATAAACCACATAACCTACAGAGCTTTCCATATTCTGGTACAAAAATAAAGATGCTGTTTAAAATAAATGTCCTTACTAATGAGTCTTTTCCAGTTTTTGTAAGGTGTGACAGTATTGGTTGTGCTATTTTTGGGGTTTTGCCTTCACTTATATCAAGACTATTTTGTGTTAGGTAAAGAGTGATAAAATAAATAATTCCTTGATAGCTATATATATATATATTGCTTACATTTATCTTCAAATCTGCTTCCCAACAAAAGGAGTTTTAATAATAAAGAGCACAATTATTAACACATTTCCATGTGTGTAAGTCAGATGTTCTTGAAAGTAATGAAGTTGCACACGTAAATGAGTTTAAAAAAATACAAAGAGAAAAGAACTCCAAATTTTGATCCTGATGATGGTTTTAAAATACACAACCAGCAGAATCTTATCATTGGCATAGAGCACTATATATGCATAGTAATTGGAAATAGTTAAATGTATGAATTTAATGGACCTGAAGAAATAATTGCAGAGAATAAGATTAGCCCCCTTCTCTGCACACATGGTTTTGAGGCAGATTGGAAATCCCTCTGACTTTTTATTCTGAATTATGTTTCCCTTTTTAACACATTTTTGTTGCTCTGATTCTTAGTCCTAGCATTGTATTTGCACTGCTGCATAAAACACTAAAATTAATATCTTTGCTAAAAAAGCCTATTAGCAGTTTTTCATAGACTGAGCATCTAAGATGAAGGTTTTAAAGCATTTTGTAATTTGATATAAATAATGATTGGGTGCATGCCAAGATTTTGCACAAATCGACCTTTTCTCACCATTGGCCTGTCTTCGAAGGCTCTGGTGTTTATCCTTCTTATTGCTCAGCACATTATTGTAGATGGAAAGTCTTCTCCAGCTAAGGCTAAAATCTCTCCAGATGTATCTACATGAGTTACTCTGTCACTGGGATTGGAGACAGAGTTGTCCAGATTGAATAATAAATACATTGTAAGAATGCATGAATTTACAGTTAAGGAAATCGGGCCATAACAGCAATTTTTAAGCTTCCAGCTTAAGGAGCTTTAGTTGTTGCAAGGTATAGTTACTGCCTTACCTGGTCTACTTGTCAAATCTGTACTTAACTTTCATAGACTGAGTATTTGAGTAGTTGACTGCTTATGCTTGTTCAAATGTGCTACTTCCAGTCTAAGGCAGAAGTTACTAACACGTGTACGCACATCTTACTGCTGTGATGCTACGGACATCACACCAAGTGAGTTCACTCCCTACCTGCATGTGGGGTGGGGATGGGGGTGCACGTGGCCTCACATCACCAGTGTGGGGCTTGAACCTTCTCCTTTTGCGCTTTTCTCTAAGACTGAGACCTGCTCTTAACAGCAGCAAGGACTATAACATGCTTTCCTTATCTCTGGCCCATCCTTAGCTCCTTATCTCCAGTACCCATCGATGTGATTTCAGTGGTTTACTGCCAAGCAAATCAAAGAAGAAAAGCATAGGAGCAGTGGCCCGTTTTGATGCTGAGGCAGGAGGATGTTTAGGCAAATGCTGCTGCTCTCTGGCCAGGTCAGTCCACAGAGTGGGACACCCTGTAGAGATGCTCAGGGCATCAGAGGTTCCCATCCACCCCACACTGAAGGGAAACCAACTGCAAAAGTGCGGAGCACTACCACTCCCAGCCAGGCTATTCCTCACTGGAGATCCACCTCTTCTCTAGAAGCTGGGGCAAGGTGTTGGAATCTCCCAATTCTCATGACATCTGCTTGCTGACCAAGGCATGCATCTCAGTAGCTTTAACACTTGGGTCATGTTTTCATGTTTTTTTTTTCTCCCAAAGCAAGGAGAGTGAGAACCTTCTGGCTGTTTGCCAAGGAAATACTGGCTTGGGTGCCATCAAAGGTCTCAGGGTATCATGATTCAACATACTTCCTTATTATATTACTATTTTTGACTGCAGCCCTCTGTAATCCACTGAAGGAAGTTTTAGTCTTAGGAAGGGCAGGGTTCATATCCTTTTCTTTAGAAACACAGGTGAGTGCACAGCTGAAATGGGTGCCATGTTGGAGAGAGGTGCTGCTCTCTGCCTCACTGTGACAGTTCCAAGTGCAGAACAAACCACCAGGTGCTGAAGTGCTCATCACCCTCTTTGTGTCTGTCTGTTCTTTTACTAATTGAATGTGGGCAACTTCCTAATGCGGGACACAACTTCATAAAACTGCCTAATCTGATGGGTTCTCTAGGGAGTGTTTTATTTTGTGTTTGCCTTTTGTAGTGCAGAGCATGGTCTGACTCCTAATACCATGCAGTCAGTCCTCAAAGCCCATACACCATTGCAGAGGCAGCAGCAACCCTGAACTGACCTGGCTCTCCTGTGCCATGAAACTTTTGGCTTTTGCCCTTTCATTGTAGGTACATAGAGTTGTTTTGGCCCTGGGAGTTCATCAGTTCAGAACCTGCATTACTGTACTCTGCCAGGGTCGAGCCTCTCTCCCTGCAGGTGGGTTAGGGAAGGAGTTCCCCACTCCCAAGATGACTTCTTAAGTCAGTCTGAGAGCTTTCTGCAAATTTGCCAGTTTAGAACTTGAAATGGTATTGGATTCATTTTGCTTTTTAATGACTAAACACTTCTTTATTTTAATAATGGTGCTTCAGTCACCCAAGTAGTCATTATTCCTGACAGTGTACAGGTGAGCATATGGAATTCAGAATATGCTACTAAAACAATGCTCTGTCAGATTTCAGAGCAAGAAAACACAACTTTTTTTACCCTCACAGAATATTATTTTTTATTATGGACAGTTTTGTTGAAGTACAGAATTTTAGATTTTAGAAGTAATCTTCTGTCTCTTGGCTTAGGGGAGAGATTTATGAGAAGGGGTAAGAAATGCTTCCTGTCCTTCCTAAATTTATTAAGATACACCTTGATTCCAAGCCTTAAAAAGACTGTTACCAGTCTCAGATGCTGCCTCTACAGCAGGTGGGCATAAATTTAAACATTAGCCTCAGCTAAGGGAAGTGAGTGCTGTTATTTGAAGGATGCAGGAACTTCCCTTTCCATTCACAGCAAACCTTCTGGAGAGTGACCGTTCTCCCTGGACTGTGCAGCACCATTTGTTGCCCGCATCAGTGTGTAGGAGAAAGCATGGCTCTCAGCGGTCTCTAAACTCTAACAAACCTCATAGGTATCCCACAGCAGGAACCCTTCTGTTTGTGCTCCAGACTTGAGATTTCATTTTGTCAGCCAAAGTCCTCTGCTGGATATAAACTCAGCCAGGGAAAGACAGGATCATCCATTGGAGCCAGGAAACGACCTTTAGTTTTGACACAAGTCTAAACAGGGACAGATGATACTGTTGGTACCTTTGGTGCTCCCAGTAATAATTGAGTTTTCAGAGCAAAATTAGATTGAGGTGATAAAAAGAAATATCTTTGATCCTCATCAGTCCAGGCAGTATAGTGTACAGATGGTAGATGGGACAAACACAGTCTTGGCTCTACAAAAGGGGTCTTCTGGCCGAGTAACTCAAAGGCTGCAGTAGATAAAATAAAGAATTCTCTAGGAAAACAAAAAGAAGGATTTAGAGGTCGGTAAAATATTTGATTCAGTGGTGCACAGGAAATAATTAAAGTGGAGAAGATGGGGAAATTTCATTTGTGAGGTTAGTGAGGCATGGGGGCAGGGAGATCAGCTCTGGGGGCTGCTGAAAAGGGAAGGTTTGACCTGGAGGGAAGCTCATCGTGAAGTCAACAAGGATTGGCCCTGACATTGTTTTCATTTTAGTATTTTCATTAATGATTTGGAAGCACATTAAGGAAATCTGCTCATAACTCAAAGAGGCACTGGGTTACCATATGAATGGGGCAGGAGAAAAGGGCTGCAAAAGTACAGAGTGCAAGTCCAAGCTTGTAGAGGCTACCAGCAATCATTACTCCTGTGGGATAAGCGTTTGGTGCTTATAAATGATAAAGGCAGATGGAGCATTCTGGATATACAAGTCTGTCACAGCAAGGTTAGTATCTTTCAAGGTGCAGCAGCCACAGAAAGCCATAAATTTAATAATTTCATAAATCATAGTGATCCTAAGATCAATCTCATTTTCTTCAACGGAGGTTTTGCAAAGCATTAATACTGTTATACACGGCCCTGGTAAGATACCAGTGAGAAACCTGGGACACTAGTCATTGATTTTTCAGAAAAGATGAATTCAGACTAGTATAGATTTAGAGAATAGTCAGTCCCTAAGGGAGTGGAGATATCTGACAGGTGTATGGAGGCTAAAAAAGATGGGCTTCTTTAATCTGGCAGTCTAGAGGCAGAGGCGGGGGGACTTCTACTTACTTAAAATAAACAGCAAATAGGGTAAAGAGCTCTAGGAAAGCTAAGCTATGAGTGGGGTTATCAAAGGATTAAATGGCTATAAAATACCTATGAGCAAATTGAGAACTAATTATTAAATACAAAGTTCTGCACAATGAAATTATGTGGTGAGAGCAGGACTATTTAAAACATAATTTAAAATGCTGGCCCAGCAGTCTGTAGGATATATTAGTAATGCATTTCTTTCATTTTAACCTTAATCTTGGTATTCTGTAAAAACACTTTTTGTATTTAATATATACATTTTTATTATGTAAGAAAATAGATTCTCTCTTGTCAAGTAGTATGACACTCTTCTTTGGATTGCAGCAGCCTTTAATGGTCAAAAAGCACAAGTACAGGGAAATTCTGTAGCCTCAGACTATATCATGCTTCCTTGGAATGACATGTGCATTGGCCAGCCTCATACCAAGAAGTGCAAGAGGATGGAGCACCATCAGTCACTCTGGGGATGGAACAAGCAGAGCCTGGTGGGCAGCTCCTAATTTTCCAAAACACTGAATACTAAACCTAAAACCCCAAATACGTGAGCTTTCATATTTCGAGCATTCATTATTTCATCACACTGTTTCACAGTGATGCAGTTCTTTGGGCTCTCAGATTTTCAGTCCATGCTTCAACCAAGCAGCTTCTCAAGAGAGCTGACCATAAAATGTGGTGGTGTTCCTAAGGAGGACATGTTCTTTTTTGGTCACAATATCAAAATGGACTTAACTCCCACTTCTCAGTAAAATGCCAGTCTGAGCTAGATGTGTGCCATGGAACATTTCAGCCTAAGCAATTTTAAGTATTGCAACAGTAAAATTAAGACAGTATCTTGCAGTAGGAAAAGAGTTGCTCATTCATAAGTTTCGGAATCACTTAATTTTACACTGATTTTGTTATATCTTTGTTATATCTTTGTTATATCTTTCAGATATCTGTTACATCTTTCAGAAGCATTGGTATAATATTTTTTAAATACATTATGACTAATTTCATTATATGGTAAATATACACAACTTTGTTTATACTGTCATAGATGCACAGTATATTTTGAACCTAGAATTTCGGTCTAACTCAACACATTCAATTGCTTAAACTTATTACCAAATAAATAACAACCATACAGCAACTCACCAGCCCAAAACTTGCTCACAGACCATGGAACTAAGAAGTTCGACCTGGAAAACAAATAAAAACCATTCACCTGAGTGAACTTTCAGGAAAATGGTTAACAGAGATCAGAGAAACCTCTTTACAGGAAAGTGCTTTAAGTAATTTTAAGCATATACTTAAATTGAGGCTTCTGTTACTTTTGAAGCCATTTAGTTCAGTTTTTAAACTATGCCAGAAAGGAATGAGGGGATAAATTTGAGGCGAGTGTTAATTGCATCTAATGGCTCAACTAGAAGAACTGGTTGAGCTTTGTTTGCTGATTTTTTTAAAAAAATCATTAATTACTTTGTTGTTTAGCATAACAGCACTTTATAGTTCCAGATAAGATCAGAGATACACTGCATTTTATGTTAAGAAACATGATTCCCATCCTCAGACTGCAGAGCAAAGGAAGTACTGCACATCAAATGCTGGCCTTGTTAAGTCAATGGGAAAATATAACCACTATTATTCTTTTCAAGTTTCAAAACAGAATGGCACATTTTTATTTCCCCTGAGAGAGATTTAAATTCTGTTTTCTTTTTGATCAAGCTATATTTGATTTTCAGATAGAAGGAGGAATGACTAATTTTCAGGGGCTATATAAAACTACAGACACGTTAAATAGAGCAAAACTGAAAATGTAAAGTGAAGAAGTCTGTAAACTGTGGGTGACTGTGAAGCACTTTCACGTGGCTGGTGAATGAGCTGTGGATGTAAGTGCACGTCTGCTAAGTGATGTGTGCTTGCCATGTGCTTAATATAATTGCTTTAGAGTTCCTCTGAGTGGGTGAGAGTCCATCAGACACAGTTTTCTGCTTCTGGGAAGTGGAATGTTGATGAAAAACAAAGCATGAGAAAGTGGTTAAGTCTAGGGTGGTATTTCCACAGATACATGCCTCTAGACTTAGCAATTTGCTTGTCATACATGCATAGCGGTGAGTTTGCCTGCCTGCATTTGTGTCTTGGAATGAAATGTGGTGATGCAAGTGTGGTTTACCCCTGCCTAAAAAGGAGGAAAGTTCCTGGGTGAAGGATGAAACAGAGGTCATTGGGTGTAGGGTCTTTATGTGCACAGGAGCCTCCAGTGTTCCAGGTGCTCAAGTCTGAATCTGTTTGCAGGTGTGCCCATGTGTCTTACAGATGAATTGTGCATGAGATGGGCCTGTCAAAAATCCATGTACATGTATGGAAGATGGTCTTCTAGATGTTACCTTTGGGTGCACTTGCACAAGAGAAGCCTTTATTCCTTTATACAGGAGCTTATGTACACCATCTTCTCTTAATTTAAAAACTAAATCACAGTGGTTGCCTTCAGCAGCATCGAAACCAGTTTTAATAATCTTATTAATTCTGACTAATAATACTTCATTCTATAAGCGACCTCACAGCTTCGGAAGAGTGAGCTATGCTGTGTACAGTATAAGGGCCATACACAAGTGCAAGTGTTCTTCTGGTTCAGCAGTAGAACAAGTAACAAATCTGCATATAAAATGGTTTCCATTAAGCCAGTGAGCAGACTGATGATTTGGTTAATTCTAACTAAGTGGCTGCATTGCCACAGCTCCACAGATCCCAGCAGACCAAACATGAAACCTGCATTACACTGTGATTTATTGCCCTACTTACTCTAGAATGTCAGAAAGAATATTTGCAGAGAAAGCTTGCTAAGGCTCATTAAAAATATGTATTTTAGTTTTAGGAAAGCTAAGCTGACATCCAGGGTATGGAGAGTCCTGTGTCTAGAGAGGAGGACTGTGCAGGAAGATTTAACAGGTTTGTCTGCAGCCAAGCCAGGCTCTCAGGACATTTTCGCTTGACTCTTGGGTTTTTTTCCTTGGGAGAGAGGGAGATTAGCTCCTTGCTACCTCACAGCTAGGTGATTTTTTTAATGCCCTGAAAGGCAGGGTATTTAGACCCTGAACTTTCCACTGTACACATGTAGGAGAACTTCAAGCTGGGACTTGCCAAATCAATGCACCTGGATGGGTGGGACAAAAGGCTGAGCTCTTGCCCCTCTAGTAGGGGAGGTCAGACCGAGTCACAGTTGTGCCTCAGAACCACAGTGAAATGGCAAGTGGCTGTCAGAGTTGTGCTGTGAGAAAGGGAAAAGTAAGGAATATGCGAGTTAAAACTAGTAGAAATGCAATATCCTTTAAAGTTCTTATTTAATAACTGAATGGGAACAAAAAAATAATAAGCAACTGTGTTAATTGGTTACTTAATTACATTACACTAACCCACACAGTATTATCTAAATATTTCTACAATGTTCTTTTTTAATTTTACACAAAACCCTGGGTGCTGATATCCTTTTGGGTATTAAGCAGTTTTGTATCACACAGGGCCTGACAGGACACAGAGCAGATGGGGGCTGGCAAGGGAGTAGAGGTCAGAATGGCAGCTCTGTCTGTTTCACTGAAATAGTCCAGTGTTATGACTGACCATAAGATGGGAACAGAGTCTCTGTGGCTCTACTACCCCTTCAGTTTGGATCAAGAGGGTTCTTTTGAAGCACAGCTTTCAGCTGTAAAGTACCAAATCAGCCTCATAAGTTTATATAGGGCCAGTACCTGGTGCTTGGCATCAAATGTTATGCTCTATCACTCAGCTGCTAGTGGGCTGCATCCCTTGCTAATTCCTGGGAGCGCAGCCCTTGCCCATCCCGCCTGTCTGTCAGAGATTGCCCTCTATAAACCTAGTAGGATCCATCCTGAGGGATAACAAATTTCCGTGGTTTTTCAGCTCAACTTCTCCATACCGTAAGCCTTCTCCAGACTCCCGCTGCTCCACTGATTAGGAACACTCTGCCACCATTTTAGGAGGCTGCTTCCTTAATTTTGAAACTTAGTGCAGAACATGTAGAAAATTAAGCCAATACCTCTGTTTCTTCCCATTTTTAAATGAGTGAAAATAGAAGTCTGGAATGACTCTAAAGAAAACCACTGGTAACTGCCATGCGTCCGTGACCACCCAGTAGTGGAAAGGGGGGGGAGGGTGAGTGTGGGGAGGCTGTTTTAAATCTGGAACTGATTGCATTCATTTTAGCACTTCCCTGCATGTTTGTTTCTATTTGCAATTTTTAATTTCAATTTTTATTTTTAGCTGTGTGCATTTTAATAATTTAACTCAACATATTGATTTATTTTCCAATTCTGCAAGTAACAGTGGTCATTAAAATGGCATCTATTAAGAGTATGAGATTTTTTAATAAAATCATTACGTACCAAACACAAAAAATACCAACTATGTAAGCACTGACAGCTTGGGGCTCTGGACATAGGTGTGAATTTTTTTTTTTTGGAGGATTAAGTTCCTGAAAGTTTGTGGAGAATTTCAAGTTTCTGGGTGGGCTGTAGCTGATTAATGGCTTTATCTGCAGACTGCTGCATTTGGCTAATACATTCAGTGCACTCACTCAGTTCTTTCCTTTTATAGAGGTTCCCCTTCTTTACACCATATTTTTTCATTTTTTCTTTCTCTCCTGGATTGTTTCCTCATTCACCCCTGGCACTACTGCAGTCTTTCTCAGCAAACAGAACTACCAAGTGAAGCACAAACAAAAGCTGAAACAACAGAGGCCCCAAATGGATAATCTCATAGATTATTCCATGATTAATTATCCCAGATTTATCAAATGCCACATCCAAATAAGGTCAAACATGTAATTGTAATCTTCCTCAAGACACGCAACCACCCCTTTGCACAAGCCTTGGTTTCTATCATGGAAAGTTTAAACCGACTTCCAGTAGAAATGATAGAAAAAAGAAGTAATGTTGATACATTCTGAGCTATATACTCAACATGTCAAGGAGATCATTAGTGAATGACACCAATGATGTGTCACAGACAACAAGATGTCTCTTTTGCGCCTGTCCTTTACTGACATCCCTGTCACATCCTATTCACCAACCTTGTGCAGTGATCCTCTCGCACTTTGGATCAAAAAATTTCCATGTTATTGTTAGTCAGTTTTGCATACAACCATTTTGTTCTATTTTTCACGCAGTCTTGTTTGTATTTTAATCACTTGAATGAGGAAAGGTTATTCATAGCAGAAATTAGCACTGATAAATATATATCTCTATCAAAATATACCGGTACCTGTACCTAGTTGAATATCACCTTTTTAACAGGTTATAAGCCTCAAGTCCCAGAGATACGCGCAAATTCACTTAATTTCCCTGATTTCACATATAAGTCTCCACATTAGCTATAAATGTGTAAACCCACGTGGAGGTAGTTCCTATTTACTACATAGCTGAGGAGGCACATGGCTCTTTTTTTCTTCCACCATATGGCTGAAGTAACTCATACACAAGCAATTTGTTCTGATTCAGCTGTTTCAGCAGGAAGGATTTGCAGAAGCAGGATTGGGAAATACACAGGATTCTCTTTCACTTCCGTGACAGGAGTTATATTTTTAATTAGCCCCTGTTAGTCCTCTGAGGGCAGCTTGTAAAAGTTTAATTCTATGTCTCAAGTTTGAGTCCCATTTGATAAGGCCATTTTTAAAGTGCATTTAGGGACTATTTCTGAAAGCCTTTTCTGGTTTTTAGAAAAGTCAGATCCTTGGCAAATTCTGTGGAAGAAAAGTAAGAGTTTTGGAGTTTCTATTCTCCCAGTAGACCCGACTTACATGAAGCTAATTGAAGGTATAGAGAAGAGGGGGTAGTGGTCAATATGGTACTTCCTGAAATCTTAAAAGAGCCAGCTGTTGGGGAGATCTTATACAGTATGTGCATATCATTTTAAATACCTGAAGGCCCCAGGCTTGTACACTAGGAAGTAATGACAAAAAATAGGTCAATGAACAATGGACACGAAAAACCTGCTAGGTTAATGTATTCCCTGTTACTTGCTTACACAATAGTATCATTAAAATCAAAATAATCAGATTTACTTAAATCTGACAAGTAAAAAGAAAAAAACTGAAAAGGTCCATTTGATATAAATATTATTTAATGAAAAAATAGGATTTAATTATATACATTGACTAAAAATTATAAGCAATATAAGAAACATAGAAAAAATGTAGAACATAAACCAGCCTTATTAATTTGCAGTGATGCCCTGAGAATTTAAAATAATATCTCCTAAACGGATATAGTGTTGCACATTTTTATGAAGGGGGAACACAACATCCAAAAGACTTGCAAAACATTTTGAGTTTGTAATTTATGTAGGATCATATGGCAGATATATTTGGTGATGCCTTAAAAATTTATCTCTAACACAGCATTCTGTCAGAAGTGCTATGGTTGAGAGCCTGTGAGAGAGCGTCCCTTAAACGTCATTGGCCCCTCAGCTTTCAGTTTAATACTTAAGCTGTTTCTAATTGTGTTCAGTTGAAACTTGGCATCCAGTTTAATTTCAGTGAAAAAGAAAAAGGGGAGAAAAGAGGCAAAACTTAAATCTGTTCTGTTCCTGGAGTGCTTAAGTGGTAAATGAGGTAAAAGTTTCAATCTCTTTTCCCAAATTTGTCCAAGTGTGATTTCTTACCCAAAACATAATGCAATATCATTCAGTGTAACACAGTACAAACACATGGATACATAGCCAAGAACTAATCAAAACACTCAACTTTGAACCTTCTGCAACAGTCTTCAAGAAAACCAAATTAGGATCTTTTTCATGGGGGAAAATGTGTGTGTTAATGACTAGAAAAGGAGCTCTGCACACATTTCAGGAAATTGCATTAGCCTTCATCAACACCAGAAAACTAAAGTGAAAAGTTAGTCTCAGAAACAAACCCTGATGTGGGCTTTAAAAGAGCTTCTGAATGGTTCTCAGTGGATATGTCCCATCCTGCATTTCACACATCACTGACCCCCCCCCCCAGGCACTGCTGGCTTTCCTCACCCTCTCCTCAGCAGAGGCTGCAAGACGTATTTCAGCCTATAGGGCTTTGGGGGAATAAAATGCCTCTACCTACCCCCAAAGTGACAACAGGATTGCAGGGAAAAAAACATGGTGGAAAATTCAGATTTACAATTGTTACAGCTGTAGCTGGCCCCAGAGAGCTGGTGACTGGAGGAGCGAAGTGCTCCCTCCTTCCCTCTCCAAAGGCTGTAATGGTTGGCGGAAACACAAATTCTGCCATCTACAGACCATCCTTCACTTAGGAAGAGCTGTGGCTTGAAAGGCCCTTGTTGAAGGAACAGCCATCCAGCTTATCTTGAAGCCAAAAAGTGGGGCTATGCAGAGCTCAGCAGAAAAAGAGCCTTTATAAGCACAGTCAAGACAACACTAGTCACTCAGCAAATTCTGTAAGGCAGGAAAACTGGCATCCTTGGCTTCCAGGAGTTTGGTTAGACTTCATGCTTCTTCCCTAGGCTTCTGTAGGAGATCCCAGAAGAGCAAATAAAAAGATAGTCTTGAACATGAAATGTATGGGGCTGAGAAGACACAGCCTGTAATTGAGGAGTGTGGTCTGGGGGTTGTAAAGGGAGGGGGGCAGAGCACAGGCATTTCCCCACTAGACATCTGTGCTGATTTTGCTGATTGCAGGAATAGCGGCCTTCAGGGCATTTAATAAAAAATGATTAAGGAAGAGACAGGACTGTGGCTATATTACTCATCCATTAACTGTCTGCACATGAGATCAGACATCCCTCCCCCTGAAGCAATCCAGCAATGGACTACAGTCTTTGCATGGGTGCTCTGCTTTTCATGTTGTCCAAGAGAATTGCACTTTAAAGATACAGCAAGACTTCTACGAGTTTTATGGCTTTATTACATTTTGTTTGGGTTTTGGTGCAAACTGCTGTATTCTAACAGAATTTTGTATTATGTCCATTTTAATGCTTATGTAATTTAGCATGAGTATGGAAATCACAGGAAATACCAGCCTGGTGTATAATGCCTGCTCCTTACCTGGCTGTTGCTAAACTCTAGGATAAGACTTTCTGAGCACTTTACAATGAACTTATAAAGTGTCTCACTGAAATGCACAGTCTACAGTAGTAGCAGTGAGAGCCAATTTAGCTCTGGCCTGAGCACGTAGAACACATCCACTGAGATGAGTGGAAGCTGATCTGTCCTTGGCCAAGGATAACGCAATGTAATATAAATTCTTTCAGTAAGTGACTGGCAAGCTGATTTATGGCAATTTCTGACAAACCTGCTCTAGCTTTAGGTATAATTTAAGTAGGCAGACACATGCTGGAGGTTTTCGAGAGCTTGCCTGATGCTCCCCATGGGAACTTTCAAAGCCCCAGGTGGTGGTGGGGCACTTGACTCCTGTTGACTCAGAACTCTAATAAATTCCCATATTTGCCAACTGTAAGTTTAAAGTTCTCCCCTCTGATTTCCCAGAGGCAAGAACAACCAACTGTTCCCAGTGAATTTAGTTGGGAGCTACAGAGAACCGTGAAAATTTGTCTAGCTAGTCAGATGCCTCAATGAGAACTCAGAAATACACTCGCCAATTATGATTTGCCTTTCAGGGGTGTTCACCTGATAACTTTCTCCTGGAGCACATTGATAGTCACAGAGAGGAGGAAGTTAATAAAAACCCCTGATTTCTTGTGGA
Organism: Corvus cornix cornix; assembly: GCF_000738735.6. Taxonomy (NCBI): domain Eukaryota; kingdom Metazoa; phylum Chordata; class Aves; order Passeriformes; family Corvidae; genus Corvus; species Corvus cornix. Next base: position 61,354,583 of record NC_046333.1, read on the forward strand.
AATGTGGTTTAAAAGCAATATTTTAAAAACAGTTTACCTAAACACTGTCATTAATGATAATTGTTGTCATCGGCTGTACATGATCATATTGACTGCTTCATGATAGAAGAAAAACTGCTCAACAGATGTCAAGTTGTGTTTGGCAAAGGAGGAAAGGAGAGAGGGAAAAGAGACCTTTAAAGACCAACACACTCCCGATCATAATGCTATACATCACCACAAAATCACTTGCAGGTGTACACAAGTCTTGCTGCTCCTTCTAGCCCAGTTTCTGCATGCAAGGTCATCCTCCTGGTGCTACCTTAGAAACTGGCCTTATTCTATAGAGGACATTGAATGATAACACTGTGAGTCAGCTGACTGCTGTGTCACAGAGCTGCTGCTTTCTACATTATCGCAACTGCCAGAGCTCTTACTGCTGCAGTTTTCTAGTCGCAGTGCGGCAAAGCAGACGCATAGAACCAGGCACAAAGCAGCATAGATTTTTTTTTATTCTTATCTTTTTCATACGAAGGGAATATTCCTGGTGTTAGCGTAGGAACAGACACAGCTTGGATGTGTTGGCTTCAGCCTGGCAGCATTTTCAGCTGAGCAGGGACTGCTCGGAGCTCTGTACCCAAATTGCCTCTGAGGAAGGACGCCTGATTTCCCACTTTGTGTACTAAAAGGGTTTTTTCTTTATGCTACGGTGATGTACCTGCAGCAATCGGACAAAGGAGGTGGTACTTGTCACTGTCTGTCCAACTGGGGCCTTTTGCAGGTACTCCACGGCCGAAGCTGTGCCAGCATCCCAGGGTCAGATAGATTGGTAATACAGGTTGCTGCAATTTCTTACATCAGTTAGAGCAAAGCTCAAACAAGAAACCAGACTCTCTGACCTAAATCAGTCCCAGTCCTTCTGGATACAGGGCAGCAGTCGACTAGCAATGACACAACCAGCCATCAAGTGGAGAGTCTCTGGGATTGCAATCTGTATCAGTTGGAGTCTGAGAGAACGAAACCCTTTCGGGTATCCAGTCGCTTCTCCTTCTAATACTACAAATACTACAACTACAACTACTGCTACTACTGCTTCTGGTTTTCTTGCCTGTAAGAAGCTGTTAATTGTGGTTGGTCTCTGACTGTACATTTGCGTGGATTAGTCTGCCTATAACGCAGTCCTTATCTGCTCCTGCTGGAAATCGGGGCATGAAGTCAGCCTGCTTTAACAGTTGTTTCTTTCTGCGTGATGCTATGCAACTAGAATGGGTTACACTGACAACAAAGGAACAAGCACAAAGCACCACTTTCTTTGCTGGACTGTTACAGGAACATAGCTCTTCTTCGATATGACACCCTGGTCTCTTCTCTTTGCTGGCTTTTTATTATTTTTTAAATTTAATTCATCTAATCGAAGAGCCTAACAGACACCATTGTGAATGTGGCTTTTAATGATTTGGAAAAGACAGCCTGTGGAGACTGCGATTCGAGACAGCAACACATTTAGGTTATTGCCAATTTTAAATACTTGGTTTGTGAAGCACAGCCCTAAGGGACGAGCTCAGTAACTGAGAAAGAGATTGTAGATAAAGAAATAAAAATGACAAGCGTAATGGAGGCTCTGCAAAAGAGACTGTCAGAGAATCAGTTCATGGATGGCAATTTCACCAGTCTGAATCTGAATAATTCATAGATTGAAATTACCCTGCTTTCACCTTTCCATTTAAACCGGCATGATCTGAATCTCTAATAAATTTTCAAGATAAAGTAAAATGCCAATTTGAATCTGAAGAGCTTTTAAAACCAGATGCTACACCCTGAATCTTTCGATACCTTTCACAATTATCCTGTGAGAACCGCACTTCATCACGAAGCACCATTACCAGTGAAAATTACTGTGATTACAATAGCAACAATAGAATACCATCAAATGATCTCTAATCTACCTAATTTACCAAGGCTGACTGTGTGCCCATTGTGTTTCACTACGTCTGGCATTGGATCAATATCACAGTGGAACAAAAATGCCTTAGTATGTGCTTCCTTTTGGTACCTTTAACTTTGACAGCACAGGAAAAAAATCTACCTACTGTAAAATATTTTTACAGCCAATCTACATGCCTGCTGTAGGACCTGATTGATTTTCTATGATTTTCTTTACTTCTTGGGTATCAGATGTCTTTGTGTTACTAATTAGTTTATAATGTATACTCATGCACAAAGACTGCAGCAAGCGAGTGCCAGCACAGGGACCCTGCACTGCTGCTGCAGTTGCAGCACTCTCACTGGGGAAGCCAAAATGAGTTCGGTGCCTTATGTGAATAATTACTCCTGTATGAGTTAGAAATGCTTTGTAGCATCACCGGTCTTGGTTGTACTACATGCAAAATGTATGCAAAAGCCATGGTCAAGAAAAACGATCGCTTGCAATACTAACAAGATTTTCCCCCCTGTTCAGCAATTAGCATGTGGTTGTGAGAGACAGGCTGCGATTCCTTCTGTGCGTGTGTGTGTATGTGTGTGTGTAGGTACACATGCACATACATAAATGTAAAGCTACTGTGCTCTGTGAATGAATATGTGCTGATCTCTGAAAGTAACAACTTTCTCTGACAAGCCAGGCGCTGTGTTTTGCCGCAATCTGCTCAGTTGTAACAAATCCCTCTTTGGAGGCGTAAATTTCCTATAGGATGATGCATGACTTCTGGAGCAGTAAGTACCCTTTATGCAATATGTTGGTGCCTATAGCTATGCTGCAGAATAGCATTTTAAGCATAGTTTGAGTCCTTGTATCATAACTAGAATGTGAAGAAGTGAGAAACGTGTAAAGAAGGCTAGAAACAGGCATTCTTCATGGAGGCGACTGTATCTGCTGTTTGTTTGTGTGTGAATTATATACTTCAGGCTTGTTTTTCATTTTATAATCAGATTTCCTCTGCCTTCAGGGAATATTTTCTAAGGGAGGAAGGTAAGCAGTATTTCATCTTATTTCTATGACTGTGTTGTATTTCTGTTGAGGGAAATGCATGTTTACAGCACATAGTTATATAATACAGCATGATCTCATGACATCTAATTAAATGTTTCAATATTTGTTCACATTAAAACTGGGTGAGAAAGCATATTTAAAATATGGATTTTTATTGAAAATACATTTCTAGAAATGCTATGCAAAAAGCAATTTACAGACTGTGTTTGCATTCATCTTTTGCTCTTTACTGTTGTTAAATAAGTGCCTATTCTACTGAAATACTGATGGCCTTGAAACCTTTGGATTTATGTATTTTGTTTTCTCAAAACACAATTTACTGTACTTCTAAATTTTCTGTATATTAGTGGAGACTGTTCTCTAGAGGTAGAAGAGGCAAAAGGTTTTACAGCTTGAGCTGTGATAACAAAGGAACTTGAAAGGGCACAAAATATGACTATACAAAAGTCTCAAATTTTAAATTATTCAGTAATGTGATTTAGCAAACTGCTGTTCTTAGACTACACACTCTCAAGTTACTACACTATCTGGAAATATTAAGTCCATTCAGTGCTGTATTTATATTCTTCATTTTCATGTAGTATTCAAACTTAGCAAAGAAAAATCTGAGAGCAAATACCGAAACTTTGGTAAAAGTGTAAAACCTCCATTATGTTACTTTGGTAATAAAATCAAGAGATTTAGACTGAGCTTTGCTGAAGAGAACTAGGCATTGTGGTTTAACTATTTTATGAAAAGTGTTTTATGTTTTCATGTACAGAAATATAACATATACTGCTTTAGCTATTGTACTGCAAGGACCATGCAAACAGGAATGTGAATGTTTTGCAAAATACCATACAAGTACCTGGCAGCATTTACAGTATTATTATTACTGCCACAGTATTCCAGTATCATATGCTACATTGAAATCACTGGTCTGTTAACCAGTTGGATTTCATGGAGTTTTTACAATCCTAATTTTTTTATCAGTCCTATCTGCTGCGACAGCCTGTGGAAAGTAGCTGGCCATGGGGTACCAGGTGTCCTCACTAACAAGTGCAGAGCAGAGCTAAAGGAGAGTTTACAAGCTATTGGTGGGCTTAATGTAAGGGCCCAATTCGAATCCTTCTGTGGAGCCATGTTGGAGTCGTCTAACTTTGTGTTTCTGTTACTGAAACAAATAGTTTAAGCTTGCCCCTGGCTTTCTCCCACTGCTCCATACTGGCCTCACATTTCCAAACATGCAGTGCTGGTCAGGCCTAATGCTGTTTGCCAGTGTGAGCCCCTGCAGTAGTTGCCAGAAGCTGTTAGGACAGCACAATCAGATGGCAAGAGTATCTGTGAGACTCTGCTAAAAGTACTCTGGAAAAGTTTGGAAACCTTGGGAAGTGAACTCTGCCTTTTGGGGTGGTGTGTGTTTCAAAGGTAGCAGGACTGCAGTCTGTCAGCAGGATATGCTGCACATACAAATGGAAAAAAAGCCTTTAAACCTTTTCAGACACAGGATTGCGAAGAGAATCTTAGCACTATTACCTCATAGAAAGTATTAAAATGCAGTCATATCATCCATGTGTTTTCTGATATGGCTACAGCCAATCACGTAGCTACAGCTGACCTATACAGTTTAGGATATATAATTATATGTGTCAAAATAAATGGCAGACTGCAACATGAATCTTCTAATTTAAGGCCACTAATTTCAGAAATAGAGATTCAACAGTTAATATACATCATATTGAAAGATGATACATGAAAAACATACTGGAGCCCATTCTACTACCACAGAATTTAATAACAAGTCTCCCTGTGCCATCAACATAAAAGATAGATGCACTAATTTCCTTCCATTACATCCTTCTTGTGAAAGTTGCTACTATTTTGTTGGGTTTTGTTCTCCTTGGTTACAAGAGTTCTGTATAGTCGACACAACGTTGAACAGAAGATCCTTTCTGTTCACCAGGACTCAAAACCTGAGCTAAACATACACTGAAATCAACATCTCAGAATAGGTTTATTTGACAGCTGCAGGGACCTTTTGTCTGTAGTTTTGTTGATTATATTTGTGCTCACTTGCTTGTTAATTCTGCATGATCACCTGCTATAAAACACAAGTTCTGATCTGTAATGGTTGCATCTATTTGGACAAAAGCCCTGAGGATAGGAGGGTCTGTTGTGGGTTTCATTGTTTTGTGGGTTTTTTTCACTGTACTGTTGCTTTGAATTAATTGCAACGCCTATGGAAATATGATCCCTTAAGAATGTAGAGAAATGCATTATTAATGATTATGTATGAAGAATTGCTAGATTCTCCTGCACTCTGGTTGCTATGAATTTCACACCATTATTCCCAAAGAAAAACATTAGGAAGAAAGCAAGACCAATGTAACTTGGAATGAAAAGAGCAGCATTTCCAAACCAATCATTTTTGACACAGGAAATTCAGAGTTAAACAGAAGAAAATCCAAATGGTTCATTGACGCAATTAAAATACCTGAGCAGCTCACTTCCTCTTTGATGCCATGTGATAACTCCAGGATGTGATAGAGGTAAATAATTTTGCTATGTCAGTTTATACTATATGGACAGGATCAAAAACCACCTTTGGCTTTAAAAGTATTTGCACTGCATCTCACAGTATCAGTTCAGTTTCTTTATGGACTATAAATGTACACCTGCTCTGTGCTTTTAACTGTTTAACATAACCAGAAGTTCTGAAAACTGAATGATTTCTGATCAACCAAAAGAGGGAAATGAAATCCTAAATGGGAACTGCAGAAGAGCCGATGGGTTTCCCAGGTCTCATGCCAGCAGACACTCTGGCTGTGGGTTTTCCAGGTCAGGTTAAACTTCTTATTGTGTTAGGACTTGTTCTAAAAAAACCCCATAGTTAAAAATGAGGGGGAATTCAAAAGAGGGCCAAAGTTGTGCCCAAAAACATAGGGTTTTTTTCTTTTCTAATTACATTTGATATTATTTCTGCCACAGGTCTTTTCTCAAAGTTTACCAAGAAATTGTATCCAGAAGAATATTTGCAATAGTATACCTCAATTTTAACTGGTCATGTATAGTGAAGCACACACAATGAATTAGCAGTTGTGGTAAATGCTAAACTGGGAAACATTGTTGAAAGGGAAAAAACATAATAGATTGTGGTATTGACTTGGCTGTGGCTGTACTGTTCACTTATACTCAGTATTTCACAGAGGTAGTGCAGAAATGCATGTACAGCTAAATTATATGCAGTTACACTCAGCGAAATGCTCAATAGAAAAGCCTTTTGTTGTACTCACCTGTTTCTGTTTCTTCTGCCTATGTTCGTTCAAAACCCATCTCCACTGGCACAGCAGTCACAGCAACTGGCTGCCCCTCTGACCTGCAGGTAAGAACTTTCACTGAGATAACAAATGGGTGAGATCCCACATCCTGTGCTCCTAAAGTCAACGTCCTGGTTGGTGGGGCCAGGAGAGAGGCAGGTGTACAGAGGGGCATTGATGTGACAAACTTCTGACTCCCATACAAAGCAAAAGCCATTATTAAGTAATTAAGGAGGAGTAGGAACATCTTTAATTTCTACATTTTCAGAGGTAGCTCTTCTGCAAACTTGTCAAATTCATACCTAGCATGAGTATCACGTGGTGAAACTCCGAGTCACGCAGAAAATTTAAACTGTCAAACTGACATTGTGGGAAAAGGATCCATAACCCAAGAGACTACACCAGCGTTCACTCATACACATATACACAGTGCTAGCACTACTGTTCAGATACAGCTTTAAGGCCCTTTAATGTGCATGTAAATGCAGCTGCCTATGCCACTGCACCCATAATGTCTGCAAAGTGACCATGTATTTCAGATTTGGCTTAAGCAGCTGCATCCCACTTAAACTGGCCTTTTTGGTAATGGTATTTTTGCTTTTCCTTTGAGTGACATAGCATGCCCAGTGTTATGCATACAAGTAAGCATGAATTGTTGCAACTCCTGTTCTCAAAAGATATTGTTTTACTCAAAGCTTGTCTGTACTAAACTTACCACCTTTTCATGAGGGGCAGCCTGTCTTTGCAAGCTGATGGGCTTGATATGGTTATGAATTGCTTGCAGTTTGTGTTTTCTGTATTCTGTCTTTGTTTCATTATATTTAGGAGCTGGAGTGCACCCTTTCCTCTGCCACAGAACTTGATGCTAGGTAATTATTTAAAAAAACATTTTAGGGACATGTGCTTCATCTTCTGAATGTCCCACAGTGTGTGTGACTTGCTGAGCTCTCAGAACAGTATCTGGAGTCCATGGGGGTATGTGCAGGATGGATTTCATTAGGGAAAAAACCAAAAAAAAGTAATTTTCTGGTGCTTCTGATGGTTTGCCTCAATTTACACAATACTTTTAACCATAATCTCTGAGTCTTTATTTTATTTTTTGTAAATAAGTACATCTATAAACACAGTTCTTTCACCTTACAGGGCACTTCATGAAAATAATTTAGCAAATGTGAGTCACATAATGAATCAGTAACAGTTGGGGGAAATCCTGATGGAAAATAGTTCTCTCATCTTTAGTGCTGTGTGTGGTAAATTAGGAGCAGGCTCTTCAGGAAATGAGGACAAAAAGACGGAATTGCTGCTCGTTGAGAGTTTGTCTTGAGCACAGAGTTCATGCTCTTTAAGAACAATAAGAACATCCTAAGTCTGTGTTTGATATATATATATATGCATATATATATATACACACATATATGTACATAACTCGGGGGAATTTTGATCACTAGCTAATACACAAAAGTTATAAAATAGGCTACTCTAAAGAATTTTAAGTTTCAGTGGTACATGGGAATGTTAGGGGCAAAAATAAAATACAGTTGTTAAGGGGCATCATAAATGTGTGAAAAAGACTGAATACCTGACCATAATATTTTTTAATTTATAATGCATTAAAATACTGTCATAATGTAGTACTGAAAAATTCCCAACCTCCCTTCTGTTTCAGATTTGGAGAGGTCCTTTCATCTTCCACTATAGCAGTAGCCTAGGGCTCTTGGCAGGTACATATTTCTACCCAGATAGTTTATATTATTTGTAGATAAGTAGTCCACTTTCTTCCACAATTTCTGTGCATTCATAACAACACACTGGAAAATAGTTGCATTATTATATCTTTAACCACAATACCTGTCAAGAAAAAACAATTTTATTGTGCAAGGCACTGTATGAAGGGAAAACAAAAGGTCCATACTTTGGAGTTGATTTTTATCTGAATGAAGAATGATCACTAAATACTTGAGAAAACAATGTGCCATTTTCATATAGAGAAGACAATTTTTAGAAAACATACAACAAATAAAGTTATAAACTATAGCTGAAAGATTCATATTAAAAGGGTAACCCAGTTTTTGAACAACCTTATTGCAAGCCTCACCTATTTTTATCAAAAACGAAATGCGCTTGCAGTGATGAATTGATGATTGCTTTTAAAAGAAAGTGTGGCTCCCACTCCCTCCAAAGAATAACTGCTTTCAGTACCTGATTAGGTGGTAGAAATAACAATAACAATAATAATACCCCTAACCAATCATTCTTGCACCATTCATAAACTTACATGTAGCAGAAAGCAATTTAATTTGTGTGTGAGTCTTGAAAAGCTATTCATCTGCTGGCACCAGTTTTGCAAACTTCCTGTGTCTTCTGCAAAGATTTAAGAACTTATCAGGCCTGGGTTGGAGTGACTTCTAGAAATGAGGTAGCCTATATTCTGTATATTTATCAGTGGTCACTTAAATACAATGCAAACAGATATTTTCATGTTCATGAACAATCTACCATGGTAACAGGGAAGTTTCTGTATTTTCATTTAAACGACTCACAGTAAGTTGCTGATTTTTACTACCCACAGACAGAACACTGAATTTTATGAGACAGATTTGAAGTAAGAAAATCAACTATGTATCCTGGAATATAAAAAGTAGGGAAACTTTTTGGTTTAGACAGACAAGTAATTTATACCAGAAGTATTTGTGATTATTTCCGTTACGTGCATTTGGTTTTCTAATCATTGTAATTATTAAATTGGGCTTGGTTTTTAGTTAGTTTTTGTAAAAAAAGTGGTCATTAACCTGCATCAGAGCTGTGAGTTCATTTAAATTCCTTCATAATTCAGGTTCAGTCAATCTTCTTGTATCTGCAGGAGAAAATGATTTAAATTAGTAAGGTGAAGTTATATGAAGGGACAAGGTGGCTTTTGCACAATTAGGAATGCAATTTTCATTGATGATGGATAAGTATCTAGTTATTTTAGAAGTGCCTGTCACCAAGTTTCTTAAAAGTATATTTACTCTTTTCCCCCATCTTTTAAGATTTATCACCATTTGCAAAGTACTTTTATTTAATATTCTTCCCTACTCCAAAACAGGTTTATTCAGTTTTCTGATAATTAATAGACACCACCGAGGGTATTGAAACTGTATTTAATAGCTTCCCAAATATTATATTTTTTTCTGCTGGATTAGAACATACTCTGTTGAGAAAACTTACTTCAAAAATCAGCACATCCAATAGCCAGAGACAGACATTAAAACTAGTCCAACACAAAGATAAATCAGAAACCATAGGTTACTGCCTCTATTTCATGATATTTCCAATGTTGATGACCACTAGAGCCTTGCTACTAATTTCATTCTTTGAAGCTCAGTTTGCTAGTTAAATCATTAATCCTTCCAGAGCTGGAAAACTACTTGAAGTAGAATTTTGGATCTTGCCTGTCCCATTGCATCACAGCAGAGACGTGAGTCTCAAGTAAAACCTGGAGATTGTAAATTGAGGTTGAATGTAACTATAGTATATAAAGACTGCTAGCAGTGGGCCATGGGGGCCAGGATCAAGAATCAGTCAGAAGTTACAAGGGACAGGACTAAAATCTGGTCTTCTTCATTGCATTTAAAGAATCAGCTTTGGTAGGATGTGCTACCTAGTATAAACCAAACCGTCTTTTGAATCCTTACCAATGGTTTGGGTTTTGCTCATGAGCTCTCCACCATGAGCAAAGGTGTAAAACTTAATGGAGAGAGACACCTTTGCTTTCATCTACCTGACCTCTACTGAGCACTGATCACACCCAATGTGTTAAATTTCATCCCATATTGTAGTTGCATTTCCATTGCTCACAGCCTTCAGAAACACACAATAACCCAGCACTTACAGTTGCTTCTCTTTGTTTCTCCTCCTTGGAAATCGTGGTTTCACTTTCAAAAACCAAATCAGGGGCTATTCATTTACAAGCCACAGTAAAACTTTACCAAGTCCCACCTCTGGCTGGGTGCTATTGGGATGGGCAGACCAGACTTCGCAGAGGGGAAACACATTCCTCTGTTTAACAGACAAGACATGGTGTCCTCCCAAAAGTTTACTGAGGCCTTCAGGCTTGTAGCTTTAGTTAGATGTAAATGGCAAAAACTACTGAACACTGTAGCTAGTAACTATGGGTAAGAAGAGGTTAAAAAAAAGAAGAGAAAAAACATTTTCATACAAAGGTGAGTTTAATCGAACTGAATATTATGTTTTGACGTTTTCACAATAAGCTAACAGCTATGCAGTTGATAATACAGCTTCTTCCATAGTAAATCTTTTGCAAGTGGGCTTACAGAGAACACAACTTATAAATCATTTATGATAAAATTACATTTATAATTACAGACATAGATGCACAGATACTCTTGAAAATAAGAATTTTTAACACAACTTCATGCATATGCAGTCATTTTATTTCCAGTAGGGTTCTGTCACTTATTTATATTTTTATACTGATAGGGAAATACCACTATTTTGCCTTTGCAATGTTTTGGTATTCTTTCTGCTGCTTGGCTTTGCTGATGAGACAACACAGATTAGTTTTTAAATAGCTATAGTTCTTCAGATGGCATAGTGGTATACCACAGATCTGAATTTCAAGAGCCACTACAGTGTTGGGTGAATCATATTTATTAGCTATTAATAGTGAGACTATAAAAGGCATCAGAAGCTGCACAAGAAAACCTTAAGAAGTGCTTTCATTTTGGGTCTCTAGACTAAATCCCTGACTGCAATCTCAGCAAATTCTTTCTGTGTTAGTGGAAATTAGCTTCATAATATTTTCCTTGTTTTCTTTGGACACCCTTTCTGAATTTTAAGTTATTCTTCTAACTCAAATATGTTTGGTTTATGCTTGCATCTTTCTTTCTGATATTCAGATTCCATCTTTCCATGGTGACCATCAGGGGCTTTTTTCCCTAGTACTGGGTTAGAGTTACAGCAAATGCTCATCTGAAGAACTCAGGGGCCAAATGTGGATCAACTGGTATAAATAAATAGGCAGATGTTTTTTTCCATCTGTCTCTCATTGTTGTTCACACAGTGATAATATTGTTGTCTACACCTTTAAAGAAAACAAGGCAAAATAAAAGTAGTAGAAAGATACGCTATGAAAATTAGAATATGACAAATTGCTTCTTCACATTAAAAATAATTAACTTCCAACCATTGAAGTACAATGCGATACCTATTTATCAAGTTAAATTGTTTTCCTGTTGCAAAGCACAAATATAATTACAGAGGCCTTTTACACATGGATGGCACTTGCTTAAGGACTATTTTTAACACTGTATGCATAAATAAGGTTGAATTTCAATTTCTTTTTTTTGGGTTTTTTTTTTTACCCCATACTTTCAAAATGCAGTCCTTTACTTATTCACGGAACTATGTTTGTGGCATTTTCCATGAGCTCAACAATCCTCATCATTAAATATCCTGAGCTGTTATTTTTTTGTCCCCACAATTTGTATTGAAAAACTACTCTAGAACCTCACCACTTTTATGGCCAGAATCTCTCTAGCTTTCAGCCTAAATTTATTCATGGCCAAATTACACCCATTTGTTCTTGTGCCAACATTGTCTGCTAGAGTAAATAGTTCTTTTCCTTGCCTACTGTTTACCACCCTATTGTGTTTTTAGAGAATAATTATTTCCTGTATCAGTTTTTGTTTCTACTAGACTAAACAAGCAAAAATTTTTGAGCCTTGCTCTTAAAAAGACTTCACTCTGGTATTCTATCCAGCTGTACACCTGTTTCACTCTCCACAAATGTGATGAAAAAGATCTATGTGAGACCTCTCAGGTGCTTTAAGCAGTGGCATAGATTTTTTACTTTTCTCTAAATAGTTTTTCTGGTTCATGCCTGGGTGGCATCTGCTTTTTCATGGTTGTATCCCACTGGCAACTTAATAACCCTGCAGTCAGCTAATATGCATATGTAGATCTATCTCCAGTGTTATTTACAACTGATGTGCTCCTAGTTTATAGCAGATTTTTAAATTAATCCTAGAGTACATGTCTCCACTGCCAACACCATGTGTTTCAAGAGTGAGTTTAGCAGTGTGTATTTTTAATGTGCTTTTTCCAAGGGTAACACATGTTTGGGATAAGCTGATGCCAAAGATAATAGAAAAATAAAAAGGAATAATGTTGTGAGACCAAAGGGAGGCACTCAGCACACTGACAGGACCAGGCATGATATATTAAGGGATAAGGAGTTTTCACAAATGCTTCAGTGTAATATGATTAAACATAAAGGTTTGAGTGTGATACACTGCATACAATACATTAGGACATTCTTTTTTGGCCTTACAAAAAAAAAAGGCTGCTTAAATACTGCATTCAAAATAATTAGGATTATTATGTCAATTACTTCCAGGGTAAAAAAAAGCATTAATACTGCCTGGTCGTAAAGGTTCCATTTAAGGACCATACATTCTGGAATGAAGATTATATAATTCTTATGTTTCAACAGACATGGACATTTTCACAAGCATGGTGATGATTTTGGACTGCAAGTTCAGATAGCTAAGAATTTGGAAACTTTGAATCCTTAAGAAAATGATGGACATTTCCTCCTTTTGATGTGGAAGCCAGCAATTTATAAAATACCTTTGGCTGTGCAATAATAGATAGCAGAAGGGTAATGAATTTCCACACTTACCAGCTTTGCCCTTTATTAGAAAGATAAACTAGATTCTTGAAGGATTTTTTTAGAGGGAGAAAGATTATTTAAAAGTCATATGATAGCGCTTTTAAAAAAAAATTTTGTGTAAGAGTGCTGGATGAGAAAATTTATTTAAAAGAGTTATCTGCTAGGGCTTGCAGCTTTAGAGAATTCTTGAAAAAACTTTTTTGTCAGTTTTAAATTTGATGGGAATCTGCTTATTGGGAAGGGAGTCTGTATCTGCTCAGGATTATTTTATTAAGTTATTAAGAGGTAGTTTTACTTAGGGTGCCCTCCTTGACTATTGCTACATAATACCTTCTTTGATGGTTGAAGTGGTAAAGCAAGCACATTAACTTTTTGATGCATTATAATTAATGTTTAATACATTATGTTTTGTTTGGGGCAGGGGCACCCCTGTGGAACTGATAGCTGTGCAATAATCACTGCTACAGAAAGCAGGGGAGTGCCTGGAGCGCCACATCCAGCTCTGGGGTCCCCAGACAGGAAGGACATCAACCTGTTGGAGAGAGTCCAGATGAGGCCCAACACAATGATCAGAGAGCTGGAGCATGTCCCCAGTGAGGAAAGGCTGAGAGAATCGGGATTGTTCAGCCTGGAGAAGAGAAGGCTTTGGGGTGGACTAATTGTGGCCTTCCAGTACCTGAAGGGAACCTGCAAAAAAGGGCATGTAGTGAAAGGACAAAGGGAAATGGCTTCAAACTGAAAGAGAGTAGGTTTAGATTAGGTATTAGGAAAAACTTCTTGACTGTGAGGGTGGTGAGGCACTGGAACAGGTTGCCCAGAGAAGATGTGGATGCCCCTCCCCTGAAAGTACTCAGGTCTAGGTTGGAGGAGGCTTTGAACGACCTGGTCCAGTGAAAGGTGTCTCTGCAGTTCACAGAGGGTTTGAAGCTAGATGGTCTTTAGGGTTCCTTCCAACGAAGCCATTCTATGATTCTATGATATGTAAATAGTGGCTTCAAGAAGTAAATTGTTTGATATTTCTGTCATAAGAGTTTATTTTCTTTACCCACAATTCACTGTATTTTTAGAAATATTTGAAACATCATAAACTTGCAGGCCTTCACTGCAGCAGGGTGCAACCAAGTGATCATTTTAACTTGACAAGATTAATTTTAAAACAGTTCTTTCCCTTAATACACCTCTTTCTTTTGTCCTAGCTGTAGCTAGTAAGAGTATTTGTCAAACCGGGACAAAGATTCGTTATTAGTCTTTCCTCTTTAGAGAATGATACACTTTTTGTGTTGATAAAGGAAAAGGATTTGCAAAGTGCCTGACAAAGAGAAACATCACAGAAAGTAGAACATGTAGTAGAGGATAACACTACCCTACTGATTTTAATCTCATAGAGGTGTTGGGCTAATTAAGAAAGAATTAAACTACACATGACAGATACCAGTCACATTGCTTCATATACTGCTGGAGGATACACAGGACCATAGGGGTGATGAAAGCAAGAACGTACAGGAAAAATGAAATACAATTGCTGCATCCAAGTACGGTGGGTTTGGCATACTTGTTTGACAAGATGTTCTTTTGCACAGCATAATTTTGTTATTAATACAGATTCTATATGGAAAAATATTTGTTAAGTGATTTAATATAGGCTGGGGGTGGGGGGCAAAGAAGAACAGAGAATCACCCTTCAGCAGGTATTTACATGGCGAATGCTTGTATTACTATCTTAATACAAAATAAGAGTTTCTCCTTTTGTGCAGTACTTTCTGGCGCCATTTTGTAATTAAAATCAATAATAATTTCCCAAGCTGAGAAAATTTATGTTTCTCTGAGAAGCTGACCTCATCAATAAGTTAATACTGTTTGGCACTTATAGGGAGAAGCATCCAGAAAATATTTTCTGTGTAAAACAGAAGGGGTTTTTTCCTCAGTTATTTTCATTAAATGTGTTAGCTTCTTTGCCATTAGATTTCTTGGAGCTCTGATTCAGGGCAAAATAGATCTGTTGTTTCCTGAAAGAAAATTAATTAGTATGGAGATGGTAAGGTAACTTTGGTGAAATAAATCTGTTTTAAGAGGGTTAAGGTGGAGGTAAAACAGAAGGATATGATAAGTTTCAATTTCACATTGTAAGAAGTGCCATGTTAATTCAAGAGAAAAGGTAGAACAAAAATCCACTCTGCGGATTAGGAGCTGTGCACCAGCATGGATGCTGCTGGGCCATGCAGGCTAATGCAGGCACATGGCAGCTGATGGGACAGACCCCTGTGCCTTGCTCCAGCACTGACTCCAGCTTCCCCTTCAGTCTGGGATGGGAGTGGTTTAAAATGACATGGTCTACAATGGTATAGTCTTATAATATGAGGGTTTTGGCAACTTGGTCCTGCTTCAGAGTAGTTTAATGCTGAGAGCAACTCTATAGCTGATGAGGATTTTTCTGTCTTTCAACTGACCCCTTAAAATCAGGTGTTTCACGGCATATTTTGTGTAGATGACTGGAGTGTTGCATGCAAATAGTTGGCGACTTGTGGTTTCAGAGAAGGCAGTGTGTGTACTGTGCACAGCCTGTGTGACTACTGAAATGATACAGCGAGCCACAAATGTGCTCCCAGTTTCAATGCCCACACATTTCCTGCTTCTTCACACACAGAACTGCAATAGGCAGGGCTGGTTTAGGAGGCTCTTTGGGATCTTAGCAGAGCAAGTATTTCCCCACTGGAGTCGGGAAGTGAAAGAAACTGTACCAATTGGGAGCCAAACAGCAGCAATGCAGGACCTATGGCAAGATGCTGCAGCTCATGAAGGTTTGTAATACCATAGGTTACTGTAATTATTAAAGAAACAGGAAATAAATAATCAATTCCTCCCTTATAAGCACTTTATATACGAGATGTGCAAAATGGTGGAGTTGAAAGGGAGATAAGGCTGTTCACACTCTCTGCCCGAGCTGGATGTGGGTTACTCCCTTTCAGGTGTGTGGTCTAAGCTTCAGGTGATGGGAGTGGTTCCATGTTTTTTGAAGTTTTACTTTTTCTTCTTTTTTCATCTTCCTCTTGGCATATCTCAGGCCTTTCCCATGAGCAGTGTCAGTAGCAAAGATTGAGCAGATGTCTCACAGTGCTGTTCCCATTTTGCTACCACAGTATTACATACACTGGGTCACCAAGCTTTCTTTTTGCCTGTTCCCCTCTCTGTCTAAGCCTCAGCTGAACAGTCTGTTCATTTAAAAAACACTATCAAACCCCAAAACCCCCACAAAATTGCCCTCAGAAATCCCCTGCAAGTTCACTTCCAAATTTGAAGCTGCTCTTTCTTTTTCTTCCAATTCTGAGACTTTATCTTCAACTTTGTTGAGTCTTTGCAGGCTTTGTGTCACTTGCAGAGTCCTAGAAGGTGGATTACTGTACATTAAGAATAGACTCTTAGAGGCTTCCAGTGTGACTATCCAGGTTAAAAGTCCTTCTAACAAACTTAATCAGTTTAATCATTTAAAAAAAAAGAAACTTTCAAACCATTTTGCCTTCAATAGCAGAAAAAACCCCCAGCAAAACAGACACCCTGAGAAAATGAAAACAGCAAATCCACTTGTTATTAAAAAGTAAAAAATGTTAACAGAAAAGGTATATTTAAAGTAATATTTATGAGTGCTATACACATGAACATTGAACATATATTCCCTTAAAATAATCTAGTGAGGAAATAATACTACCATTTGCATTTCACTTTTGCACATAGATTTATTAAGATAATATATGTATCTTCTTGTTTGATGAGCCATTGCTTTGTCTCTGTCTCAGCCTGTCCAAGATGTATGAATATTGACTAATGTACACCCCATGGTGTATTATTGCTTACTTGAAGCATAATACTGCATGACCTTGTTTTTTCTCTTAATTATATTTTTCCCCTTGTAGGAAAGTAAGTTTACTCACTCTGAATCATGCCAAACCGCATAATTTGGAAAGGAATATTGTGGCTCTACTTGGAAAGTACTAATTGGGCTCCAGCCATCACTGGGAAAGCTGTATAGTCTTTTATTATTTTAACTGGCCAAATGCCCTTTGTTACCACATTAACAGTCTCCCTATGGTGCATGTAACTTTGATATTATTTTCACTTTTAAGCTAAATTTGACCAGATGAAAGACACAAACCCTCCAATTTTGAAATAAAAAATAGCATGTTTTGTTAATCCTGCATTTCAGAAGGAAAGTCTGTGAAAACGATAACCTTTGTCTGCTGGCCAAAATTTTGTTCAATAAACCCATCCTGCCAGCTGTTCTCATTGGCAAGAGGAAAGATAATGTTTTGGTATCTTTAATATCTCCATTTTGAGCCGAAGTTTTGCTTGTGCCATCATTTAAATCATGCATGTTAACGTCAGTCTGGCAAACAATACTGCACTTTATAAAAAGACCTCAGTTTGGATGGTTTCACTGCAGTGTTGCAATAAAGCTGCTTCAGACTACCACATACAGCTTCGGTCACTCACTGCCTATGGACTCTTGCAGGCTCTCTGGACTCTGCTGCTGAGGAACTGCTTTCAAAGTCCTAAAGAAGACACTGAAAGAGATATAAAGGTGCACTGTAGTCCAGTGTCACTAGGAGCTAAAGGCACAAAACATCTCAAAAGACTGGGCTCTCACTCACATGCCTTTGGACCTCATCTCTCGAAGCAGACTGGACAAGGACCAGCTTGGTGACTAAGATCCAGACCCCAGCAGATGAGGAGGGATGGCCAGACAGAAACACTGGCATTTCTAAGAGACAAAATGTGGTCACCTAAAGCTCTAGGCCTAGACAGATACACTTCCCACACTAAGAATATCTGAATCAACATGCGCATAGGGAATGCTCTCTCTCCAGATCCATCTTTGACTACAAGTTTTAATTTCTGCTGGAACATAAAGGGTGCTCTCATCAAGTTTAAGAGCATTTAAGAATGTCTTTCTCAGTTTACAGGTAACCTGAAGCCAGAGTGGTTACAGGATCCCACACCTTGGCAGAGGATTATTTCTGCACATGTTTCGAGACAGCTCAGTACTAAAAACTTACAAGGGGAGGAAAAAAAATTATGATCCTGCAAAAATTTGCTTGGGTCTTGTCCTGAAAGAGTATGCTTGAGGTTGCTCAAAAAAACACAGATCCCTTGAAGGTTTCAAAGATTTCTTAAAGCCTTCAATGAGCACAAGCAAATTGATTGGGATAAAAGTAGGTCTCAAGTCTTTGCCTGTCTAGACATAAAGCCTCTTTCACTAAAATGAAGCATGAGGGAAGACAAGAAAGTCTCATAAAACAAGAATTTCATTCATTTGTGCATTACTATAATTATACTACTGTCTTAAATGCTCTCAGGTTGATGGTCCTTGTGACCTTCCCAGTATGTTTCAAAAAGGGGGACAGTGCAACCTTGCAAAATCTGAAACAGAACTGAGCCCTCCCTGAACCTTATTGGCTCCTTTATAGCCTTCTACTTGTATTTGACAGTGTAGGGCACATTCCAAAGAAAATGAGCATAGTTCCTATGTCCTGCTCACCTACTGCTGTTGTAACACCTTGATGTAAAAGCTAATAACAAAATAGAGGGTGCATTTTGTTAGCAGGCCCAACCCAATAACCATGCTAATGATAGCGCAGTTATACTTGGGATGCAAGTTTTCATTTAAGTACATCTCCCCTGGCATCTCCAGTATGTGATTTTTGAAAAAAAAAAGTATTTTTTCAACTTTTAATTTCCTCCAGAAGCATATAATCATTCAATACCTTTTCCTCTCCTTCAGGTTAGCTTTCATCACCTCAGATACAGCTACAAGTACTTATTTGAAGTTTTCTTGCCTGCTGAACTGCCAGAGCCTTTCAGAGTACATTTCAGGTAAGGTAAATCCATCAATCAAGTGCAAAAGCACCAGGGAAACACACTTTAAAATGACAAATACTTTTAGGTAGCACTCTCTCAAATTACTTCCTCAAATTTGGCTTTTTGCAGTTAGCATGCCTCATGCACCAGCCTGCCCGCTCCCCATATGTCTCTATGTTATTATTAATGTCTACTGCAGTTCCACAAAGGTGTTCTGGGTGGAACTTGGCCCAGAGACCTTGGTCAGAGGGAAACTGTAAACCCTGGCCTCTCTGGAAGGCCAGTGTTCCTACGCCCCTGCTCCAAACCCTGCAGTGGGTGGCTGAGCACCCTGGGCAGCGTTGTCCCAAGCAGCACAACAGGACAGCTCCCGGGACATGGCCAGGAAACATGCCAGGCTCAGCCCTGCAGGTTGAGTTACTGACACTTGCCAGCTGCTCCTTGTGTGGAAGAACTTCGACACCTTCCTCTTGCCTTATAAATACAGGTATTGTAAATAATACAATTATGCCAATAAATAAAGGTAGTGAGTTGAGAGAAAAAGACACGTTCCATTTTTAAACATCAGTCAGAACAACTTGAAAAAGGTAGATGATCGCATCATCTTAAATGAAAGGAAAAGTAATTGGGGAAAAAAAATCCACAGCCACAGTACGTGAAGCAGACCATGAAAGCCATCTGACCTGTCATGTGAATCCTTCTGTATGAAAGAACTATGTTAACAATAACTGTAATGAAATTAGACTTATTATGCATGCATGAGCAATAAACCTCCCCCAGAAAATCTACTACAGTAGTAATCAAGGTTAAGAAAAAGAAAGTGGAAGCTTGTAAAAGATGTATCAAAAGTGACAAGCCCAAGAGGAAGATACCTCCCAGAAGTTCAAGGCCTCAGAGAAGGCACTTTCGAAAAAGCTGCTGTGGTTACAGAAGTAGTTTTTTACCAAAGATTACATCCCTCACAAAGTTTAAGGTGAAAATAAGCCCTAATAAATCACATGCCCAAAAAGACATTGACAGCCATCAAAAACTTGTAGCTAATACTTTTCTGTAGCAAGCAAGACACCTGTCGAAGAATGTTGTAGTAGATTGCTAAGATATAAAAGGAGCACACAGGAGAGAGAAGGTCATGCCAGTGAGCTGCAGGAATTCTTTGCATCCCTGTTTGCTATAAACTCAAGGACGTTCCCTTGTTGGAAGCCCATTATACAGCATATATTGGAGAGATCACTGAAAATTATATAACTGTTTCTAAGAAAGAGAAAATAGAAGAAATAGAAAACTAAGTTGTAGCAATTTCAAAGGATAACGAAAACTAGGATTAGTTTGGCAAAGAGAAGTCAAAGAAGTGAACTCTCTAAAATCATGAGTAGCAAAGACAGGTCAAATAGGGAATGGAACTTTTTTGTATCATGGGAGGCAGTGAACAAGGATGCATCAAATCATTAGCTGTTTGAAAACAAATGAAACCAAAAGCATTTCTTCATACAGCATGGTGGTAACCTTGAACCTCTTTGCCACAAAATGCTGTGGTTTACAGAATTTGGCATGAGTTAAAGATCTCCTGGACAAACTCATCCATCAGTACTTGTTAAATAGAAAGTCTCTACCTCTGACTTTGGAAGTCAGATTGCTAGAAGTTCAGAACACAAGGCAGGTAGCTATCACTACATGATTGTTGTTTTATAATAATCTTTAGTAATTATCCTCCATTTTTGACCACTTTTCATCACTCTTGGAGCCAGAATACCTGGCTAGATGGACTAGCCTGGCTAGATGAACCTAGATGGTTCAGCCTGAGCCAGAACAGCCCTTCTTACATCCTGCTTTTGAAGTAGCCTCTGCAGTCTGTGAGGAGTCCTCCATGGATTCACTTGAGTTAAACTGTATAACAAGATAACAAGAGTCAGATAAAGGATTCCAAACAGAATTAAGACTGAAAATACTAAGTAGATTTTGCTAAGAGAGCAGGATCACCAAGTAATGTAAAGAAAAGGTAAAGCAGAATTAAACTTGCATATATTCTGTAACTCTCAGAGTAAAAAATGACACCACACATGAGGAGACAGAAAATAATTCTTCATGCCTGCAAAAGAGAAAAATATTCCCTTCCTCCCAGCTGGTGAAATGGCAAGAAAATTGTAATGTGTCCTTAAACTGAAAGAAACTTAATTCTCAGGTCAAAACTTTGTCAACACAAGTTAAAAAAAAAACAGCAAAAAACCCCCTCTGCAAATGGACAAATAAGTATACATTGAAAATGAAAAATATATTAATATACAGAAGTGCAAAACCAATAGAAACTTAACATTATCTGCCTTTTTTTATAAAAAAACCCCCTGAGGTAATATAGCTATGTAACCCAATAAAATGGTCTTGGTCATGTCAGTCCTCTGTCATGGAAAATGTTTAAATACAAAATGTTCTTTCATATTCGTTCTGTTAAAGAAATCCTTACACAGTGTGAATTACTCGGGATTCACCCACTTCTGCAGATCTATAACAAGGCACAGCAGCTGAGAGCCCACCCAGAACATTCCATGTTGGCTGACACAGCAAAATTGGAAATCCAGCCTGACAAAGCAGTTTTCAGTGACCTCATTGCACATGAGACTGTCAATTGACCATTAACTGAGCTTTCCATGCACCAACCTCTACCAAAAGGGAGAGAGGAAAGAGAAGCAATGGTGCGGGGTCTGCAGTCCCCCTTTCCTGCAGCCCTTTTCTCACAGGGGGTATTCTAGGATCTACACAGTACAGCGACGAAGTGAGGCCAGGAAGCTGTGGGACCTGCAGCTTTCATTTCCATGGATCGTTTTCAGTACAAGCCTCAGCTGAAACCTGTTCCCTTTTTCCCATACACTCAAGAAAATATCCCTGATGGTACATGCTTCTTCTACAATTCTTCACAGTGAGACTTAAATTGCTCACCTCTAGTTGTCCCACCTAAACTTTCTTTCACTCCAATTTCTAGGTCAAATAACTGCGTCAAGTAATTTAAACTTTATAATTCATAGGAAACACTTTGCTTTGAACTAAAATGAATTTTTTTTTTTTGCATTTTCAACCACTGAAATAAAACTGCAGTCATTTAGCAAACATCATAACCTGAAGTTAGCCAGCAATTTCTTTCATGACATACACTGAGAGAGAATTTTGCTTTTGTAATGCAATTCCCTAATGATCCATAGTGAACACAATAGGTTGCTTTCTGTATAACCTTGAGAAAAATACAAAAGGTATTTTGTTATTGTATGAGATATGTAAACATGAAAAAGTTTCCTGTTGTTTTAAGGAATGACTTCTGTAAGCAGTTATCCATAGTACATCTAAATTAAATAGCCACATTAGAAGGAAGAGAAGCCATTTTGTATTCAGTCATTAAACAGAATCAGGAACAGTTGCTAAAATAATGTATCCCCATTATTCATTACTATTATGCTTCACTTGTAGGAATAGATACCTGATAAGAATTGTACCAGAACTAAAGCTGCTAATGAATGATTAAAGACTAGGCAGCAGATGTGAAGGACAAGTAGAACAAGAATACCTCATTCCTTTTTTTTCCTGAGTACACTTATGTGTTCTCCTTCATTCTCCTCTACTAAGTTTTGGTTTCAGATCTCTACCATATAATGGGCTGAACTAGGATGGGATTTGGACTCTTTCCAACCTTGCGGAAAGCTGTCTTTCTTAAACTGTGACAAAATAATCAAAAACTTGACAAATTTTATTAACTACTACTACTACTACTACTATTAATGTCCTAAATGTCAATAGAAATACTTCATTTAGATGATTTTCAAAGCATTTCAACTATACTTATGTCTTATAACTAGAAGCCATTTTCGGGAAAACCATAATTTTTAATTTGATGTGTCAAAATCTTGCTTTATAAAAAACTAATTTTTCATGGCCTTGAAATCTGATTTGACCTACTTCTGACAAAGTTTTGGCTAAGAAAAATAGAGGCATTTTTGGATGAAACTCATTTTGTCAAAAAGCTCCAAGCTAACTTTGCTGTCTGTGACAGTCTGTACAAATATCACAAGAAACTTCTGGTATACGCAACGGCTTAATCAGCTGGAACTTGAATAACACGCAGACACGTATCTAACTGATCCCCAGCTGACTAGGAAATCTGTGTCCCATATGCTGTTTAAAAAGGGAGGTCGTAAAATTTAATTAGACAGGAGAAAGAATTGGAGCTTGGTTTCCCGGGATCTTTGTTTATTTGTTTGTTTTTAAAATCATCATTCAATGTTTAAAAAAATTTATATGCCTATTCAAACTCCATATATTCACCTAATCCACAGATTGCTCCTGCTTACAAGGTTTGTCATGTACTACCTAAATTCACTGAGAATTTTATTTGCATCCCAAGAATTCAGGTCACAGAGAAACCACCTTGAGAACCCAGGAGATGAGTAAACCCATTATGGACACACATGCTAGATTGCCTGGGAAATTAGCATGCAGTCATTTATACCACAAATGAATGCTTCACCAAATCAGTGTCTTTCAGTCATAGCTGTCAGCAGACTCCTCGTTTTTTTCTTCTTCCTAGTGAAACGGCTCAGGTTTAGGTAGCAAATCAAAACTCCCTGACTCTTCATAGGTAAATTTGCACAGATCTTTCGTAAAAAGCTCACAGACCTCCTGAATCCATGGACTACATGGAGAAAGCAGCACTAGCACCAGTGCTACAAACTTCTTTCCACATAGAAACTCTTCACAATGCACAAAGACTGTGAAGTACCTTTACACTGCTTTCAAAAAAATCCATCTATTTCTAGTGCAGCGACTTTCTGGTTACAAACACAGACCTGTGTTTCTAAGTGACCTGTCCAAGTGACAACGGGAGATCTTTGGGTTATGATTAGAAAGCAGATTGATTATCTAGTCACATAGTCCTGTGTTTTCTGGTTCCAATTCTGGGGATTTTACCCAACCACATTGAGAAAATTTTCCTCCTGCTAAATGAAGAATTGTGCTGGTGGTGCAAAATAGAAATGTTGCTACATTTCTTGGGCGTAATGAAGTGCTCGTGGCACCAGCAGAGACTTCGACTTTATACTTAAGCCTTATTAAGGCTTAGTTAGCTTTTAGGGTGGTAGGAGAGCAAGCAAAGAGCCTGATGTGCTCTGCCAGAGCAGCTTTATCAAGCCCTGCAGTGGCAGTCCAGGGGATTACCAGCTGCAGCTGCCTGCCTTCGGCAGGGCGGGATGCCAGCCCTCAGCTGCTCCCCTTGCTCTCGTGACTGCAGAACGTGTACAAACACAGTTGGGTCTCCTCATGTCATCTGCACTTAAAAAGCAAGAGGAAAATGCAGGGCCTGGAAAAGACCATCTCCCTGATGGCAGGGCACAAACAGCTAGCTGTCCTCTAGCAAATCTAACCACAGTCATCCCTGCACTGAACCGGGTGTGAGAGTCAGTTCAGGCTAAAAATAATCAGATCGTTTTGGGGAGTGTGGCAGGGCAGGATCCAGGTTGTTGGCCCCATAAACAATTTTACAAGAGCTAAAGGAGGGCATAGGCTGGGAATGAGCAGCTGGGGGCTGTTAAGATGTCATTGTCAGTGAAGGGCACCGCTTCCCTGAATTTTCACTGTAACAGAGCTTGAGTGTTCAGATAATCAGCCACGACATCTGAGATACGGGAGCAGATGGGCCAATACCTGCTTAGAGTGCTCTAGTTTGAGTCACTGAAAAGGACATCTGTCTCTGCTCTCAGGCTGGGTGCCTCAGTGACCCCACTGCAGCTGGGGAGCATCTTCTGTGTGTTTATGAGTGGGTATTTCTCAGAAGCCTGTACTCTGAGTGCTATTTTGAATGAATTTTCACAAGGCAGCCAAAACCCCTCCTGCTGTTAAAATGTACTGAATATTGAGCCCTTGTTGCAACACATGAAGGTACCACAGCTCCCCAGAGCAACAGCTGCAAGAATGTTTTTAAGATGCCAAGCCCAGCAACCTTTTCCCTTAGCCTTGTTCAACAAAATAATACAGTATCTGAAACTTTTCACTCTGAGGCACACAAGTTTTTGAGACTTCAGCCTTCAGAATGAAAATTTAGCATAGTTAGTGACATCTGAAAGCTGAATTTCAGAAGACAAATACTGGACACCTGTGGCTACATTATCCTTAAATCTAAAAACTTGCCCTGTCTTTTTCCTTGTATCAAACTCCAGGCCCATCACGTTTTTGTCAGTAACACTTGGGACAGCATACAACACTAAAAGCATATAGAAGTGACTAATATGAAAGGGCTGAGTAAAAGGCACTAAAAAACTAAACCAGAAATAAATCATTGCTTAAGAATTATTGTTTTATTTGCTTGTCATTAAACATCTGTTCATAGGCACTGCAAACGTTCCACTTTGTGCCTGGGCTTAATAGTGTCAACTTTGCAGAGATGCCTTCTTCCTCCTCATTGTTTTCACTTGGTTTCTAGGGCAAACAAAACCCTCTTTTTTTTTTTTTAAGTCCTTTAATAAATTAAAGCTGTTATAGAGACAGAAGTAAATAACTGCACAGTATGGAAATTTTTATCCAGCAAGCCTCAGAGCATAACAAAGGTCACTATATGCACCGTATCAAACTCTTTCTTGCTCCCTTTGTGCCCCCCACTCCACATCACTCCAGTAATCCCCAGAACTCTGTGGTGACTGAGTAGAATTTGAAGTCAAGTTTTGTCCTGAAAAAATGTAGAGCTAGCCGTCCTCTTCCTCCCCTCTCCCTGTCATCTGCTGACATTTCCAGATGACAGTGTACTGAATCCGAACTGTTTCTTTTGCTGGGAATGCCATCTGTGAGGTGGCAGCTGGGGTGGGAGGGAAGGCACATAGCAAATGAACAGTGATAAATATAGACAGTAGACTAAATTAGGGGAAGTTCCACTTCTTTCCAGTGTTATGGATCTTTGCACGCTTCCATTAAGTGGATACAGCTTCTCTTTAACTGGTGTTTGAACATCTGGGTTGTTTAGCAAGAGAGCAAAGTCGAAATATTGGAATAGAGATGTCAAACAAGTCAGTTTGGGAAAAATGCAAAAACTACTGAAATTTCCTAAGTCATTTATGGTTCCACTCCATTTCTATCATGTTACACTATCCTGGAACTAGCAAGATGAGTGTACATATTGTCAAAAGGAATATGTCATAAATCATCCAAAATGAAAAATCAGTGAACATCTGAAGGTCATACTTCTTGCAGAGAAAAGATAACACCAATGACCAGATCATTGACAACTGAACATGAATTCTACAAAAAAAATGGTGGCATAACATTTTAATTTCTCATTTTAATATTCAAAAGATTACATTTGAATCACCTTTTTTGCTGCATCACAGAAAGAATAACTCAATAATTAAAACCCCATATTAAGGCATTGAGTTCTGTAAATAAGATGATGGCAGAGGAAATTCTACACACTAAAATTTTGTTCATATCTCTTCCCTAGAAGATTGCTAACAGCATCATGCCTACACAGAGACACAGAAGGCTAAGGTGGGAAGGGACCTCTGGAGATCTTCAGGTCCAACCCCTCTCAAAGCAGGGTCCAAAAGGTAGCAGGTTGCTCAGGGCCATATTCAGTTGCATACTGAACTCTCTCCAAAGACACAGACTCCACTTCCTATTTGACTCAGTGTTTGATTACCCCCATGGGACAAAAGTTTCTTCTTCTGTTTAATGGAATTCCCTTTGTTTCAATTTGTGCCCACTGCCTCTTACCCTTCCCTGGATACCAGTGAGAAGGGACCAGTTGTGTTCTTCTTTGCACCCTCCTGTATTTATAGACATGGATAAGATCCCACCTAAGCCATCTCTTCTCAAGGATAACATATTAATAAATATTAGTAAAACATTAATAAAATATGTAAATATATACGTTTACTTTGGAATCACTTCAGGAATATCTGCCCTGATTTATCCATGGTTTTCACACTGAATTCAGCTTCCAAGATACCTTTTAGGCAAGTGCCATTGTTGTTAGGAGTTTTATGAACTGGAGAAGGAGACATTATTTCAGCAACGTTGTATCCTTTCCAACTAAATATACCTAGGTAAGTAATTTGGTAAGACATTCTTCTCTTCCTTTCAGTGTTCAATTAGAACATTTCAACTTTTTTTATCTCACTCCTGGGGTTTTTCTAAAGTTCATTAATTTTAACAGCAAACAATCACAAGAAGTGAGCTCAGGCCTTGAGCAGCTCTACAGCCTACAGCTGCACTACACCAGGAGGAACTAAACCACACAGAAGCCTTTTAGTGCATTTTAATTTACAGAAGTTGGATTCACATCCCAAATTCACTTGTTTTACCTTAACTTTCTTGGCTGACTTTATTTAGCATTGCCTGGAAGTAAAGGTCCTATACTCAGTGCTGCAGTTCTACATACACAAGACTTGAAGAGAAGGAAAGGATATGTCATACCAGCAAACAAACTTAGCTGATGTTGGTTCGCTTCAGCAGAATCTGTGTAATCAAAAGTGTAAAACTACATACACATGTCAGTTGTAATAAGCTTGTCACTCTATCCACTCTTCAGATTTCCTAAAAATGCAGTCCACTGTGGCAGTAATATTTACCTGTAGTGCAAGATAAGACTTTTTCTGTTACGATAATGCACAGACATCTTATATCTTCATTTAGGCATCAGATCTTTTAAAGCTGATACCCCATGCTGATAAACAGGGTTCTCAATGGACAGCATGAAGTTCATATCACCAGCAGTACATATCTCCTCTGGGTGTGGGAAACCACACAGTAGCTACCTGTATAGGTTGCAGTTCCATGTTTCCCCTTCAGGTGACAAGCCAGCTCCCTCCTCCCTGCTGGTAGAGCTGTCCTCACTTTATCCTTGCACCACTGAGTGACATTTCTGCATGGTTGCCCACCAAAAAACCACAAGGTGTCTGCTGCTGGGTTGGATTCCTGATGCCTTACCACACCGAAACACTTCAGTGACCGTGGTCAGCCAGCACCCAGCCAAGCCACAGCGTCAAGAGCTGACTGTCTTTGCACTCTGAATGACACTCTTGGAACTTTCCAAAGGTATTGGGAAAGTGAGCAGAAGTGTTCTGGTTTAAAAATGGGTCCCCAATGCTCAGAGAACCAGCTGAAACAAGGGGACATGCTATTAACTGAGCCAATTGCAAGCATCAGTCATATTCTAAACATGTATTATTATGTGTAATCGTCCTCTCCAGTGTCCATGATGGATTGGTAAACAAAGGTGAGCTAACATGCATCACATAAAAATTAAGAATAGTCCACACCTCCAGTTTTCAATGGGGGATATATTACAACCATTCTGATAACTCCTGTGGGTTCACTTTCTGGCCTTGGTGGAGCAGTTTTCTTTGTCCTTCTCGGTTTACCTTAAAATCTTTCAGTTTGATTAAGAACTTACAATTTTTCTTGAGGAAGAACCTGGAACCAGAGGTCATCTGCAATAAATTCAGAAAAGGTTTTTCACCACTTCCAGTGAGTGGCTCACAGAACAGTAAAGAAAGCACAAGCAGATTATTATGATATTTTAAGAATATTCAATCCCATTGCTTTGCATAAAATTCTACAGAAATTCTTAAGGTGTCAAGTAAGCGTCTGAATTGTATTTAAATAAAATTAACCTTACAAAACCACTGTGTTCTTAGTCTAATAATTTTTCAGGTATCTTGATATTTAAGACCTCTCCCCATGAAAAAATCAAATACACTCATAAAAATATAAAGTTTATTGACCCATTTAAGGTTATGTATGAAAATGGAGAAACTACATGACTTCTGAGAGTGAAGTAGAGAGAGAACCATTTGAGTGAACTGCTTCTTATTCCTGAATGGTTCATGCAGCTCATATACTCCCAAAACCAGAAATGGAGTCAATATAATGCATGAGGATCAGATTTTGATCATCCAAGGCCATTTATACCACATCAGAGAACTTCAGCAGGCATTTACACAAACTCCACAGTCACCTTCAATATCGTAATTCAAATTTGCATCAGAAAACCTGCAAGAAAGCAGGAGTACTATGTATATCCTAGTTTTCTTGAACTCTTTTCTGACACAAAAGCTTTGGTGCTCAGCAAACACTTTCCTGTATTTTGCTATTTGTGGATTTATTTCTTTTAAGTGGCAGGTACTATACATCTGTTTTGCTCTAAAAGAAATATTTGCCAATTCAGAAATGGAGTGATGGTTGAGCTGGGTAACTAGCTTAATAATGAGGAGGTTTGGTAACAAAGCAACTTACTGAAATGGCCACAGAGATTTTCATTGAGGTCCCAAGGGACTTTGTGCCTCCTCTCCTGTAGGAACCTCTCATGGATGATCCAGTCTCCACCTCAACCATCCAAAGTTACTTAGTTCTAACTAAAATGATGTATGCAGAGGATAACTGTGAGAATGACAATCTTAAAAAGAGGCAAATTGTAATTTTAGTTGTGAAGAATGAGCCTACTTTTGAACATCTTACGGGAGCAGTATAGCACTGCTTCTTACACAGCATCCCTCCCCACCAGCATTTTCTGTGCTGGAGTAAAATAAAGCAGCTGGAGTAGGATGACAGTTTGCTTCCCTTCTGATAGTGGTGCTTGAGAAACATCCGTGTTTCCTGGGATGGGTTACACGGGTACATGGTAGCACAGCGGCCACTGCAGACACACAAGAAGAGAACAGTCCAAGGAAACCAAATGCTTCAGCCTGACTCTTCCTGGCCTTCCTGGCTCTGACCTCCGTGTGTACAGTGCAGCCCTCACACAGATACATGTAAAGCAGTTTTTTGTGTTAAAGGAATCCATTAGAGATGGATTTGAACTTTTGTTCAGCCTCCTGCCACCAATGTGCACTGTGATCACACAGAGAACATAGCCCACTTGTCTCCATTTTCTTCCTTCATGAGCCAGAAAGTGAATATGATGTGCTAGTAGTAGTTCAGAATTGGTCAAACTGGTGAATGAATAAGCTTTTAAGCTAATGAATAAGTTGTCATTCAAACACTGATTTTTTTAAATATCCTTTTCCATTGCTTAGTAAGCCTTGATAAATAGGTGCACCAGAAACCAGTATATGCTAGAAATTACATCGAAGATGAAATCACCACTTTGTCAGGAGGGAAAAAGTTTACACAGAAAAAGGATAAATAAGGTGAAAGAGAAAGGATGGCAGTATGAACAACAGGGGAAAAAACCCAACAGTGAGACATAAGTGCTGTGGTTCAAACTATTTTCTCTGTTGTTCTCTTGGGAGAACATTCAGTGAACCTGGGCAGAAATGCCTTTTATTGCCACCTAAACGTCTTCTGAGGTTTCCCCTCCAGCACGTGGAGAGGAATGGAGTCCTCTGAGAGGCAGTGAGAGCAGAAGTTTGGGTAGGTGCACTAAACACTGCCTGGAGGAACCTTCTCCTTCACACACTACTGAAAATTAGGACACTGTCTGGCTAAGTGAAGTACTTCACCTTGGGTGTTCCACATTAAAAAGACTCTTTAGCATTTTAAAAGGGAAGATAGAGGTGTTACCTGAGTATAATTATTATAGAATCCTGGAAATTCAAATTCTTGTTTTTACACATATTCATTCATGCAAATGTGGAACTTGACCCAGAAATTTTATTCAGGTGAGTAATCTGCCTTTGACTTCAGTGGGATTCTACTATATATGAACAGAGCAATCAAGCCAGGTTTTGCACTTGCAGTCACCTCCATTTATCTTCAAGGGGGACTGTTGAGTTGTAAAAATGCCCAAATCATGCCAATTTGTCCAGACGAGATATCAAGTCTCCTTTTTAATATTCAGCTTCAGCAATATGGAAAGCAACACTGCCAAATACTCCATAACCATTTTACTGCGATTACTCACATTTTGATTAGAAAATTCTCATTTCACATGGGTGTTGTCACCTGCCCTGTGCTAGATACATCATGTCTGCTGTGCAGTTAATTACACAAACACTGAAAAATGAGTTTATGACCTGGAATGGAGTTTTGATAAACTCATCTGGAGACATACCTGAAACACAACCCAGGAGAATCTTGAACAGATTCAAATGATTTATGCATATACAATAGCACACACAGCCTCCAAACAAGCTGAAGACCTGCCAGGAGCAGAAGTAGTTCAATATCTGGTTTGAAATGAAGAATGTAGAAGAGACCATAATTGAGGAATGAGGCACTGAATCCTGCAGCAGTGGGAAGGTAAGAAGAATGCTAATAATTTGGGAGATTTACAGCATCTGTGTACTTTCTGATGGGCAAAAGGGCGAGGAAGGGACACAGAACCAGAATGGTGAGGACAACAGATATGGAAAGCTTCACATCAACAGTGCTCTGCTGTTTTCTTACTTAAGTAATTAATACTTGGCCTTCTGAGCCACAGGTCTAATTCGTCTATCACTCTGTAACAAGAGCAACCCTACCACCTCTCCTATTTTGCCTCCTGTCCTGCACAGGCTGACCGCTGACTGTCCCACTGGCTCAGCTGCCCGTGAGTGAGATCAGGTCAATGCTCCGGCTCTACCGGGGCTGAGGCTGTGGCTCCAAATGTCAGCAAAGCTGAGGCAGCAACCAGCTGCCGCAACAAGGAGTGTCCCCACATCTCACTTGCTGTCACCTTCTCCCTACCACCAGCCGTGGTCCTTATCTGGCCCCTGGGTGAACTGGTGCAGGTAGAGGGACATCACAAGCCAACCCTCCTCAGAGAGGCAGTTGTCAGTGTGGTGTTGGCTTAGTCAAGCCAGTCATTAAACAGCAGCAAGCACAAACCATTGCTAAAAGCTCTCTGAGTGTCTTTTCACATGTGGGCTAGAAAAGTGGGGGGCTGTGGTATTGCTGCAGCAACCACGAGACCTGAAATAACCAGTATGGTGAGCACCATTCTGAAAACACATTCCCTTATTCCTTGGAGCAAATACATTGGGTGCCTCATACCAAAAAAGAAATAAACTAAACAAACCAAAACAGTAGGTTAGGAGCTGGAAAACAAAACCAGCTAAACATAAATAAATCATGGACATCTTGCAATATAGTAAAATACTTAGGCATTGTCATCTGTTGCTTATTACAGTTTCATTTACATTGGAATTTTCTTTGTTTTCCTGCAACAGTTGTGTTACTGTATTATTTTAAAACTAGTCAGTAATGTGAATAGAAGAGTCTATCTATGCATTATTCTGGCCAATATTACATTATACTGTGTAAGAAATGAGAGTTAAATCAATTTTAATGCACCATTTTAATAAGATGACAACCACAGTTCTCGATTGCAATTATGGAGAAAATTACAATTTCATTGGTACTGCTTAATATTAAGAATACAAAATTTACCTTGATGAACAGTTCATTGTGTAAGATGAACCCAAGCTATTTTTCTTTTAAATAGTGTCTTGGCTTGTTTTATTTCTTAACTTTGACTGTTCAATAAAGGCATAAAGAGTTTACAGGTAGGGTATACAGAAATGGGCTGACTGGTTCGACATCAAATTCCTGTACAGTGATTTGAGAAAAAAACATTAATTTTGAAGCAGCTCTGGAGGCTGAGTATAGAGACTATTAAACATAAGTTTTATATATGCAGAAAAATTGCTTTTGCATGAATTCACTTTTAAAATGTTAATATATGCATAAGAAAATTGTGTTTCTTAATCTCTGAAGAAACACTTACCACTAGGAACCACTTAATTCTTTTCCTGTGCTTGATTTATTAGCTTATGAAATTATGGTAATAGTTTGCATGTTAATGGTTTTGGGGCTCAAATGACCTGATTTTAATAATGAAGTAATTTATGCAGTAAATGTAATCAGCATCTATGAATCTCACTTAAAAGAACATATCAGTGATTACCTATGCTAAAAACAAATGACTGTCAGCATGGTATACACTGTATGTTATGACAGGCAACCAGGATGTGTTCAGCTCAGCACACCCTTTAGGCTGTCTGGGTTCTGCTCTGACAAACACCACTGAGGCTGGAAACTGCAGCTCTAACAACTGTTCACAGATCTTCCACTGCAGACTGACTTCCTCTATTAGTCATCTTCTAAGGAAAAGGACAAGGATAGGAGATGGGCATCATCAGAACTGAAGTCTAAGCTGGAACCTGAAGGAATTCCTCCATGCATAGAAGAGTCCTGTGGCACAGAGACCTCACACATCTGGACGAAGCGGGTTGCAGGAAGAGAGGAAAGTGTTTGTTTAGGGAAGAACTTGTAAGTTTTATGAATTACAAGAAAAAGGAGACTTTTATTAAGGATTTGACCTGCATGGCATATAAAAGATGCAACCCCCTGCAACATTTGGTAAGCCTATGTCAAATGGATCCATCACAAGGATTCTTTCCTAAAACATCTGTATTTACAGACCTGCTCACTGTCAGGATGTATATGAACCATGCCTCTGTTTCCTTGTGTCATTAACAGTGTTGCTCCCCAACATGAGCAGAAATACGAGACTGGGCTTTGAAAAGCAAACAGCAATGCTCTCTTTGCAGTAAGGCAAACTTGTGTTTTGATAACCTGCTGAACAGTGAGATTCATTTTGGTATAAAAGATTCAAAAATACATTACTAGCTGCCAAATATGATCTAACTGTTCAAACACACAGACAGAAGCGGAGGGAGGTCAGATTGGACATTAGCCAAAATGTATAAAGTCAGTGGAAGAAATCCCATTGATTCAGCAGAGATGGATCATTCGTTCACCAAAGAAATCTCTAAGGGCCAGAAGTCCTCACCACTTCCAAGGACCCAAACTGAACAACTACGTTTTGTAATTAATAAATACTTGGCATGCAGCACCTCAAGTATGATACAAAACTGTCTTCAAACACCATTTCCAGAGCTGCACATTTTCAAATCAAAAAGGTGTTCTGTTCTAGAGTATGGCTAATGCTCTCTATTCCAGAATTCAGACTGTTAGCTTTATGAAATTTATGTCATATCCTAACGGGGAAAACAAGCAAAAGGACAAGATACTTTAGCATTTTTAGACTTTTATTATCTCAGTCATAGGCTCCATGTAAGCCCAAGGAAGGTATGGATCATGCAACAGAAGTCCTTCAAATCTTGCTCCTTCCCATGACTGTGTATTCAGGTGCTGAGTAGGGCCTCCCAGAACCTCACTAAGGAGCCGTGGGAGTGAAGGCAACCTAAAGCCAAGGCTGCTGCCTGCACGGCAGCTTCAGAGAATGGCGAAGCTAACCCTCCCCGTTAGCCCTGGATAGGGACTGGACACGGCAACACGACACCTGATAAAAGCGTCCCTGCAGAGGCAGAGACAGAGACAGGGCTTATTCTTCAAGCGGCAAAATCCCCAGCTCTGAGGAGCCCCGGCTCAGCTGAACTCCGCTGGTGTAATCAGAGCAAACCTGATCCAAGGCTGTGTGTTTGCTTAGGACGCGGATGCCGTGCACGCTGTTACCATGGCACCGTGACAGCTTAGTGAGCTGTCGCCCGTCACCCGAGTCGCTGTTACCCGGGCACACGCGGCCGCCCTGCCCCCGCTCCCCGGAGAGAGGAGCTTGTGCCGGCTCCGGGAGAGGCTCATCCATGAGCCCTGGCTGCTCCGAGCTGCCTGCTCCGGCCCTCTCGCAGGCCCAGACATCCCTGTCTCGCCAAACAGGATTTCTGGAGGTGAAATTTCCCCTCCTCCATTTCCCTGTGTTGTGCCTGGAGGACATTCCCCTGACAAGAGGGACCTGCTGTCGGCGGCAGAGGCAGGGTCAGGAAGGCGGAAAATAAAAGGAGAAATTTCAAAGTTCAGACAGTTTTCTTGGCAGACTGTGACAGCTCAAAGGGGTAAGGATCTGTCTGATGTTTACTTGGAAATCCAACAAGAATAGCTTGCCGCTGACAAACTACGCTCACAAGCACAAGCCCAAGCCGCAGAGCCCCGGCACTGGTTCACGCTTCCCATGGGACACACACTCAGACACCCGGACAGCCAGCACCTGCCTTTCAAAAACAAACGGGAAAATCCCGGCATGCTCCGTCTCCCCTGCTTGTGGGAATCTCAGCCTCCCTGGCTGGGTCAGGACGGGGGGCCCTGTGGTTTCCCTGGCTGGGAGAGGAAAGGGAGTGCTGCCATAAGGGCCCTCTGCTCCCAGACAAAGGCTGGGTGCTGGGAAAGCGGCAGCATCCCCTGCCTGGCATTCTGGCTGAGAGCTTTCCACAAGCAAAGGGGAATGGAGGCTCACATTTGTAGGGGGAAGAGTGTGAAATCTGCAAGGAAGAGCCAGGGGAACTGTAGTGCTTCCTCATCTGCTATGCCTTGGGTAGGAAGGCACATGTAACCATGGCTGCTTAGCTGCAGCATGGAAGGCTGGGATACTGGCATTTATCTCCAAGCATTGAAACACAGTATTTACAGATGGACTAATTTGCTCTGGGTATAACACTGCACCTCCAGAAAATAGCTTGGTAGAAACCAGTTTTGTATTTACTTATCTGCGTTAAAGCAGAACAGAAATATACCACAACATGCACAAAATGTTAGGTGATTTGAAGCTATCAATTTGTTCACTAGCTGGCTTAAATAACAGCAGACTGTTAGCACAACCATCTTTGTTTCACGCTAGTATTGTATCTTACATCGTGTCT
Source organism: Corvus cornix cornix (assembly GCF_000738735.6). Lineage (NCBI taxonomy): Eukaryota > Metazoa > Chordata > Aves > Passeriformes > Corvidae > Corvus > Corvus cornix. Next base: position 61,389,968 of record NC_046333.1, read on the forward strand.
TGATTTAATATCAGGCTTTAAATAATCTGGGCAATAATTTGTTTCCCTATATACTTGTTTTATCCTCAATAAATAAGCCTATGTTCTAACGATGCCTGTAGTTTCTAAAATGTAATCAGCAATAATATTTATTGCTTTTTTGTGTGCCCATCCAGAAAAAGAAAATTGTTGCCAGAATAACGCTGAGAACAATAACACGATGCAAATGTGCACCCTATTCTTGCAGCTTGCATGCTTCACTCAAGAATCATGTCAGCTCGTGGGGAAGTAGTGGGAAACCTGACCAAATGAGGAGTTCTGATTTGTGTTCCAGGCATCTTTTTGCTGGATTTGTCACAACTAATGCCCTTTTGCTTGTCTCTCTTCACATGCTAGAAATGTACATAGGCCACAACGGGAAATCTACAGATTTGGTAAAAAAATTGCCGTGATTTCAAAAACAGGTGAGAAGAACAGCATATTGCAAGCTGAGAGGAGAATAAAAATATGAGATTCAATGTATTCATGATTTCACAAACAAAAAGGAGAGAAAAAGCCCATCTTCTAGTAACTGAATACCCTGATAATGCCTAGAAATGGTTAACCATAGAGATACGAGGTTTTGCACATCTCTGCCTCTTTCACTCCCCACTCCCACTCCTGAATCTAACATCTCCTGCCTCCTTCAGTGCTGTTTCACGGCTCTGTGACTCCTCTCCTCCTCCTGTGACCTGCCTCTCAGAGCATCTTTCTTGCTCCCCCCTCCCCAGCAGAGCAGCCCCAGGACAGGGTGACCTCTCCCTTGGGATCTTTTGTCTCATGGTCTCAGACAGCGCGGAGTGACAGGGAGCAGGAGTGACAGTGAGCAGGATCCCCACCCCAGCGCCTCCCTAATCAAGCAGCGCTCACACAGCTCACATGCCTGCCTGCAGGCTTCTTTCTTTAATGTGACATTGATCATCATGACACAAAATGGTCACAGATATCACTTCCTAAAATTCAGGAATGTGACAGCTAGAGACAGAATCGCTAGTCTATGGCCTGAAGACTATACGGATTATTCAGGTCAGGATAAATCAGGATGGATATTTGCCCTACTTCCATATTCTAGCTATTAATAACCAAAAGCACGCCAGATTGTGGCTTGTTCTGTGCGACTGCACAAGGGAGCAACGCACCCTCCCCCACGCCTCCACATACACAAGCACAGACGAATATTTTTGGCTTACATTCGAAAGCCATTCGCAAACCCAGCCCCTGAGCTCAGAGTAAAGCCCTGAGCACATGGAGGCCCTCCTTCACCAGGCAAGAAAGGGAAGCCAAAGCACGCTGAAAAAAGATACGGGAGACCTCTCCTGGTCTACTGCCCCAGAAACCCTGAAGAATGCAAGCTGCTGCTCTCCTCTGTTTTCTTCAAGGCACAGCACAGTTCAGTCAGTCAGGGCTCACCCCTTTTCCCAAGTACACTGCCACAAAATGAATGTGCTCTTGAGAAGGTAGAGCAGCTACCTAGGGAAGCACAGCCACACTGCTCCTGGCAAGATTTCTGTCCACCACACCTATACAGGATTTCAGTAGGAAGAAGCAGCACTTCCTCCCCAATACTGAAAAGGAGAGACCATACAGCTACAGAATTAAATTAAGTTGCACCTTCCCCAGCTTTAAAATAGCAAGTGAATTATCCTCCCTATTTAGTCAGCAGTCACCTTTTAGGAAGATGCAAGGCAGAAATTGCACAGTGTCTCTTTGCAGAATACTAGCTTTTGAGAGCCACCTTTAAAATTTTGGAAGATCAAGCCTCAGAAGCCTGTAGCTCTGCTACTTTTAAAATAGTCTTTCAAGAGCCAGCTTTTGCTTTTGGTTGCAAAGGGGGAAAATAGAGATATTTTTCAGATCACTGACATGGAAGAAAAACTGCCCTGACAGCTGAGACAACTTCCCTGAATAGGATCCCTCTGCTCTTGGGAGTTGGAAAGCTACTCTCTGCCATCCCTTTTGGGGCACTTATGCAATCTGCTCTAGCAACTGGTGCCAGTTCAGTTCAACTACAGACCAGACTCTCTGGACTGTCTAAATGCCATTCCCTGGATTTGCCTAGGAATAAAGCCTTTATACTTCTCCCAACCACCATATTCATGGTCTGTTACTGTAAACCATTATGGCTACTCCCAGACCATAAAATGCCACTGGTTCCCATTTTAATTCCAAAAAGACAGCTCTTAAGCAGCAACTGCAGCACATGGCAATTAGGCAGCACTAGATGAACTGTCTTCTGTGTTTCTAGACACTACTCCATATTTTATTTATCAGTTAAAAGCCAAGCAAAGTAACAATAACAAGAGTAGGTGCAGTGCCAAGAGCAGCACACAAGCCTCAACAACACTCATTTTCCCTCTCCTGCTTCTCCCGCTCTTGACTCTGATCTTAGTTAACACGAAGCCTCAGTGACTGCAGTTCATAATCCTTGCATCTTTGGTCCTCTGCTGAGCAGAGTGCTCGTATTTCTATGCAGTTTCAAACAGGCTCTTCCTGCTCAGCTCATTTAATAACTTGATTTGCTAGATCTCTATGCATTATTTGGCACAGAGCATAATAAGCAGGTGCCAAGTCCTATCTTGAGTTACTTTTCCAGAGATTCTTTAAGCTGGGGAAATAAAAAGTGCCCTTCACTTTATTTCAGTAAGAAAACTTATTTTTTTTCTGCTTCCTTTGATTCTAATCATAATATTATCCTGGACAGAGACATCTTCAAATAAATACTGGTCAGAGGTTTCCTGAGGACCTGAACAGAGAAATGTTAATAAAATAACAGAAAGCACACTCTAGTCTCCCCTCTGCATTGGATTGTTCAGCTAAAGCAACTGTATTTTTGCTTATGAAGGTACAAGTTGGTCTAAATCATCCAGAGCAGTCCAGGAATCTAGATGTGCTGATAATTGCTCAATCACTTAGTGATTAACACAGGTATCTCTATTTCCAGGAGTACTTATGGAGCTTCCCCACTGAAAACAAGAAGAAAAATCTCCAGGCTTGTTATGTTGAAAGGTCAGCAAGGAAATGAGAGACAGTTTGGGAAAGAAGAAAAGATGTGTAGCACTCCCATATTACCAATAGAATTTTAAATGGACTTTAAGGATATAGGTAAATGGGAAAAAATTTAATATTTCCTTCTTTTTGCATCCCTGCTAAAAGAAAAAACAATAACCTGGGTCACTGGCCTTTCTAAATTCAGGGAGTCAAACATATCATTAAGGATGGCAGAGGGAACAAACCCTCTGAGGAAGCACAGAGAAAAGACAATAGAGAGAGCAAGGAAATAGATGGAGTCCAAAGGTTTTGAATTGAGCTAATCTATGAGCAGAGATAGAAGGTGAGAGGGAGATTTCTCTTCTTCTTGCTTGTCCCTATCAGTCAAAACCTGAAGCAGGAGATCTGATGTACCCTTCCTTCATGGCTCAATAGCTATGATAGAATATGGTCCTCCTTTTCAGACCTAAGTTATATTAGTCAAGAATGACTGCTGGGTTGACAGCTGGGACAGCTTGTAACATGGAAAAAAAAACTTTGGAGAGAGAATAAGGAAAAATGGGATTATGTACACTTAGAAGTGAGATTCAAATATGGGAAAAGCTTACTCTTGAGCTGCAGTCAGTGTCTATTTACTGTAAGTGCTTATTGCTATATTGGATCCCACATTGTAATTAGCAATTGAAGCATCAAATGATGGAAGTTTGATTTCATTTGCAAACATACATATATGTGTATATATATGTACATATTTACACAAGATGATGTCTCATCAATGCAAAATACAAAGGCTTAACAAATTGTGCAATTATACAGTTCCTGCACATTTTCTGCTACTTTTCATATAGTATTTGAACATGGCTCACCATGCTATCAACATCTTTTCGTTATTTAAATGTTTAAGCTGCTAATTATCATATTTATTTCATTATAGAACAATGAGATTTCATGGCCTCTTATAAAAGATACAAATATAAAATTGACATTGTATGAGAGGACGTTTTATTCAAATACAATACTGGCTTTGTGGACAACAAAAACATATATAAAATGTGTTTTTCTATAGTTACTACTAATTTTTCTTATTCTCTGTATCATAGAACATGTGCTAATATTTAGGGAGGCCTGCTGGAGCTCTTACACAGTTATTTTTTCCTGCCTGACATTACCAGTGCTATTTTCCTTTATACATCCTTCAGAGAAGCACTTGTCCAATAAAAACCTTTCTTCCTAAGGGAGATTCCCTTGCAGAACACCGCCAGCAAGAACTGATACCAGGGAAACAGGAGGAAGCCGCATCAGAGTCAGCTTCCCAAAGAAATCTAAACTCGCCCTCATGTTCCTCTGCTTAATGAGGCAACAGCTCTAAGTTCCAGCGCTGTGAACAAGCGATGCAAACATGCTAACACATTTCCTGGGAGGCTGCTGGGAGACAAACAACTTTGCAGCAGCACGCTATGGACTTATCAAATACATACACATACTTATGACAGTCCTATTAAAACAACAGGCTGCTTCTATCCCATGTCTGTGTAGGCTGTGCGCAATGGGAGCCTCTTTCTCTTCAGTCTCTCTGGGTGCTACTCCGTTTTTCGATCCAAAAAAAAAGAGAAGCAATGGCCTCTCCCTCTTTCTTCCCTTACATGAGCTTTTGAGATTTACAAGGTTTTGTTTGCTTTGCTGAGAAGTGGAAAAAAGACCAAAGAAAGGTCAGATGCTCACAACAGCATATCTTTTTTCTTGTTCTTATGAAAGGGTAATATTTACCTATCTAAAAGCATTTTATTTATTTGCTGAGCGGAAGGTAGGAAGGACTTTGGAGGCAGAAAATATAAAGTTAAACCTGGTTTTGCAGAGGCAATCAAGAAGGGTTCTCAGGAGATAATTCTGAGAGACTGAAAGTCAGTTTAGCTCTTGGACACAACTTGGGTGTTCTTACTGACAAACATTGTCACCTAATTCCTGTGAAGATTTCATCAGCGTTTCAAAGGACAGCAATAATCCCACTTAAAATGCTTTTTACAAAAAGACTTCTTTCACCAAGGAATTGATTCACTAGGAAAGTCTCATTTCTCTAACTAGCACCAAAAATCCAAACTCATGCTACTCTCTGATATGTTCCTGTAAAAGATATATATATGAAAAATGCATGCACTTATTGATTGTAGCTGTCCATGTATGCCAATCCAAGATTCATTTATATTTCTATTGAACCAAACAGGAAACTCTAAGAAAAATCCATGTTGTACAACAATTATTGGGCAGCCTTTGGACCCTGACTAGGATATTATGTAAGCTTCAACACTTAAACATGAGTATGTTTAATGAACAAATTTCTTATGAGAGCAAAAAATTGAGAAGATTCTTTGTTAAACATCATCTATGTCTTGAGAGTTTGTTACACATTTTGACAGTAGCTCACCAGGCCCTAATAAATATTTTATTCAACTATCTCTGCTTTGAGGCTCTAAGCAGTAAAAATATTTTTCTTAAATGACGGATGAAGAACCAGTTTTGGTCACAGCATGATACTGAGCCAGCTTGGCAAAATAGAAAAAGCATCAGCTACCACTGTGCACTGGTGTGCCCAAGAAGTCACAACTGGATTTACAAGGTGAATTAAAAGTTTGGGATGTGTTCCATATAGAAATGAAATGGAGTATCTCCAGGTGGGTGGTGAGAATTTGTTGGGGGCTTTTTTTTTCTTGACCACATCAATCACTAGTAATTTGATTATTAATATTCAGTGACTCAGTAACTAGGGAATACAAAATAAAAATAGTGATTTTTTTTGACACTTTACGAGCACGTATATAAATCTTGAAGTTCAGAGAGGGACTGGCTATGGCAGATAAGTTTAAGAAGTTAGTTACTTCTCCACAATTATTTTCTATCCCTTTATCAATACTAAGATGGATATATGAAGTTAGAATAACTGAACTAACTATTAATCGAGCACTAGAGATTAGAAGACTTTCACCTGCACCTTTTCCTCCTCCTCTGCCCCATGCATCAGGCTAGGGAAAAAAAGCAAGTAACAACCAGTCCTCCAGGCAAACAACCTCAACCTTCAAGATGCTGTAGGCTAGAAAAATAATCTTATATCAAGTAAGCAGACAGACCTTCTTGAGGAATCATCCTGGCTTGGGAAAGAGACCTTCTACCATAAAGCTATCTCTTAAATAGCTGCTAGAAGAACCATCTGTATATCATCTGGCCTGGAGGCAAACTGGGAATATGAATGGGAAGTCTGAAAAAAGTAAACTATTCTTGGACCATCATTGCCTTTTAACCCACCAGGTTAAAAACCATTAGGACTTCCATGTTAACCCTGGTGTATGGACACTGTGTGGAATTCCACAAAGGTGAAGAGCCTCCTTCTGAGCAAAATAAGCTTCATTTTCAAAGCAGTGGTTTGAGGTTCACCCAGGAAGGAGTGAAATCATCAAACCAAGGTCAGTGATGTCATTCAGGACAGTCCCAGACCACAAAGCACAAGCGTGACTCACTTCTCAGGGTCTAGGAGTATCTGGAAGTGCCCAAGGTGCTGTTTGAACTTTCTTCTAGAGGTGAATTTCAACCACAGATCTGAAAATGATTGAGGGTCAAATATACAGTGAAATGGATATTCTGGAAAGGGAAGGGAAGAGGGAGGAAAAGAAAAAAATAATACTGGCATACTGGAGATGAGGGCACTGAAGGAAGCACATAAGATAGGGCAGAGAGCCTCCATGACTTTGAGCTTTGAAGCTGAGTACCCCAGGAAAGCCTGGCTCTCTTGCCTGTGTCTGGTACTCTGAGCTAAAATCTTTAGTGACTGAAATAAAACGGAAACACAAACTCTTACTTCTCAGCTGTACTTTCCCAAAGTTTGGCTCAGGATATCTAAAGGGGCAGGAGCCAAAGTTTTATGGTTTTAGGCTTTTTAACCTGGGGCATACAAGCTGGCCAGTGCTCTTGGTGATTGTACAACAGATTGCACTACCCCATGTGCCACAAAATCATCTGGTGAGCTGCAGTGCAGTTTGCAGCATCTATCCTGCAGACATCCAAGATGATGACAGCAGAGGCTGCTAACTATGGCAATAGGTGTCTTAGGAATAGCAAAGGAGGTGTAGGTACCATCTGCGTCTTTATGTGTTAAGTTCAACCCAGTTAGTTCATCAGGATTGAAAAACTTTATTACACCCAACAAAAAAACCAAGGAATTAAAAAAAAAAAGCGAAAATTCTCTCATGTTCAATCACTGAAGGTGGAACAAGAACAACTCTGGTACAAATATTTCAGTTAAATAAACAGAGGAATTCAGTAGATGCCAAGAAATCTATAGTAAATAGTCTCATTTAGGAAACTGTAACAGCCTGCACAGTAGGCTTCAGCATAGTATTTTCATATGACATCCTAACAACAAAAGCTGAAGAAATTTCATATTGTTCACAGTGAAAACACTAGTTCTTTTTTCACTGTCTTTGTATTGGTTTAATCTTGCCCCAGTGTATTTTAACTTAAGCCAGTCTGGGATGTTAACAGCATACAAATATGCTTTTCCCGTGAGCTGCCTGGGAAAGGTTTTTTTGAGCTGAAACTGTGTTAAGCTGATTACTTCTTTTAATTTCTCCTTAATAATTGAGCATTTTTAATTGTTTGAATCTTAACAGCTGATATAGCTGTTTAGAGAGTCAGGGGATGCAAATGAATTCTGAGAAATTATTTCAATATAAACGTATGAACTCTATGCCAGGGCAACAGCAATTTTTCATTAAATTATAGATTCCTCAGGGTTGATTTTGCCATATTGACAAGATCATTTCATAGGGAGAGGAGGTAAGGGAAAAGAGAGATCTTACTGAAGAAACAGAATTGTTATGACGAGCAATTAACAACATATATCCCAGCATGTCACAGTGGGTCTTCTTTCATTTCACGAAATAGACTGATTATAAAAATGCTTCCCATTTGAGTGCCACAACCCTAATGCAGTTTGCGTCAGGCTGCATTTTCCCTCAGGCTGAAAAATACTGACATTGGCAGGAACACTGGATGTGTTGAACCTGCCATCAGCAGCCTGAAAAACCTCTGTCCTCACTATTGCTCACAACTTCTAGTGAAAGACCTGCTTGTGCAGATGGGGCTAGTTCAGTTCCACTAAAGAGTCTGCTGTCACACGGATTCACACTTTTCCATTTCCCCTATAATTATATATATATATGCTCTTTTCTTAATGTAATCTCTTCTCTTTAAAATCCATGCAAACCAAACCAAACCCCAAACCCACTACACCAAAACCAGCCCAGAAGCCTCTACTCCACAGGCACTCTAGGTAAATGATCCACAAGGAGTGAAAATAATGTAAAGGTATATTTACATGACTTCATTACTTGCATTTGCAGATCACATCAAAGATGGTATTGACAGAGCTGTGAAAAAACACGTCCTGGTACATACTAAGGTTTTGTTGTTGTTTTTTTCATATTTTCATGGCTTAGAGGAACTGTGGTGTCTTCCCCTCTGAGTATCACTACACAGTTTCTTAATGGAAAACTAAATGAGTCCTTGGGTTTTCTTTTCCAAGGTTCCACTCCTGATTATAAAGAGCTATCCTTTAAACTAAATAGTTAGAGAGTGAAGGTGTTTCTCTTTTATTTACATAGGCCAGAGTGAGAAACAATACTGAGCAGTAAATCAAAGCTCAGTAGTAGCTTTCTGAAGGTGTTGTGTCTAAACTGAATGTTAGACAGTGTAACCCTGGCGTGCTAATGGTGGCCTACAGTCTTTATTTGAGTGAAAAATCTGGGTACAGCTAAAATTTCTACTACTGGAAGACTTAACCTGGAGCAAAAGGTTTACACAGACTCCATTGTTTGCTATTGCTAAGACTTCGGTCTGCACCAAAGTCCTCCATTTCAACCTCAGTTCCACAAGTCTTTCCTATGGAAAAACAGCAAAAATGAACCCTCAGAGTTTTCTCTACTTCCAAACTGCTGGGCTATCTTCCACCCTTGAAATCATGGCTTCTTCATGGCAACTTAAAGAGCTTAATGACATCTGTACAAAAAAACAGAGTGCTGAAAAAATCTAACTCAGAATTTTTCTCATTCTGATTTCAAGTTTTAAAAACATTTAAATGGCACAAACCTAGAGGCATTACAGAAAGCAGTCACAGAAAGGAGAGCACAAACACTTATTTTTTGGTCTAGAAAATAAACCCTACCTCCAAAATCAAAACTTTACAAGACTTCATATTTTATTGGACTTATTATTTCAACACACTGAAAGAAAACAGGCTGTCCCCCTGATATTGTGGAGAACATGGTAAAAGGCAATCCCATACATGGCAATAATCGGTGATGGTTAAGATTTTGCATATCAGGATTTCCAGAAACTAAAGTTGTATAAGATAAAGCAGAAAAATAGGGTGGAATGTGCAATTTGATTTTCTGTTTGCAGTGTTCAAATTCTAATACTGATCCTCAGTGATGGGGTGGTACCAAAGGCCTTAAACCTCCTATGTAGAAATAGTATTTTTGAGGTCCATAACTGGCAGCTAAACTAAGTTTTCTCTCTCTGTTTTTCCTAAGATTATCTTAGAGAAAAGGCCCCATCTTCAAAAGACATTTATCGAAGACTCATCTATAAAAGCTCTATCTTCAAAAGTCATATTTGCACATACTAAAGCAGTACCTCTTCCTGCAGTGGGCTCTCTAGTATAAGCAAGTGCTGGCCTGAGATTACAACACATGCACACACAGAGAGCCATAAGAGATATTAAATCTGATGTTTCCAAATACTTAGATAGGAATAAATTCAATTTTAACATTAGGCAGTCCATTTTTGGTGCTATCCTAGGCTGACCTCCCTCGCCTTTGAAGTCCCTCCTTACAAAATCTGATTGGGGATTTCCCTGTCACAGTATCTAAAGTCCAACCTTTATCACAGCACATGGACTCCTTCCTCTCATAACACTTGTGAGGAGTTTGTTTGGTGCTTTTTTTTAAAATGTTTGGTTCGGTTTGGGTTTCTTTATTTGTTTGTTTGCTTTTAAGGGCTCCCATTAGCTTGACCTATTCAGAAATCTGGTAAAAATGCCAGAAAATGCTAGCAGGGTGATCTTGCCCCCTCATTTGTTAGCTTCTGTTAGGAGCGCTGGGAGGTGACTGCCTCCTGCTGCTAGCCAGCCCTACACCAGCCATGGCAGAGCATTAGAGGAAATTACAGAATCACAGCTGGCTACTGGTTAGCAAAACCCAATCTTCTGCTCTAATTTTGAGGTGAAGGGAGGCAGGACAATATGCTGCAAAAGTTTTTTACAAATTCCATCAAGTTATACATAGAAAGGAAAATAACATAAATACTTGCAACACGTTTCTCTCTTCCCTGTGCCTTCCAAATGCAGTTTGTCCACATTTTCTAACCAATCATTCCACTAAAAACAGTTTATTAATGGTGGAAGGTTTACTGATATGTTTGGAAAGTATACACTTGTCACAGAACAAATTGCCCTCTGTGTTTTACATACAGTGGGTCAATTATTTCATTTGAAGGCTTGAAATTACTTTAGGGAGAAGTGCACAAAGGCACAATTTCAGATGCAGTAGTGGCTTTGCCTCATTTTAGATGGCAATCATCCAGTACTTCAGCCTGTTCAAAATGATCCATCTCACTCCTGCTTTAGGTTGTATTTGCTTCATTATTTCTCCAGAGCGACCTACAAAGTTTCTAGAAGCAGCAAGTTGTCTGCTCTAACACTCTCTAGGTATGTAAATGAGCTGGTTAGTACATCAACTGTTCTCAGGAAGATTTCACTGGCTAGAGTTGTAAAAGAGGAGCAATAAAAATTAACTGTTATTTAGACAATAAAAATGGCAGATCTTTACTAAAGGATCACTTCTAAAACCTGTTTTCTAAGCATTCCACTCACCCAGAGTACAGGGGCTGCCTGTTGGCACTGAAGGTTGTATTTAATGCTTCAGAAAAGCAAGGAAAGGAAAAGCACAAGCCTGTTCCCCTCTATAGATTTATTCATCATGGAGAGAAGCCACTGAAAATGGGGTGTGTTTTTCCCAGACTATTTTATATTCAAAACAACAGCCCTGTCTGCACTGGAAAATTCCACAGTATGTGGAGACCTACAGAGGGACTGAACGAAGGGACTTGGAGAAAAAGGTACATGTCTGAACTAGATTGAATAAGGGTAACTATGCTCAGAATAAATCTCACTCAGATCTTCTGAAGTTCCTCCAGGAAAGTTAAAAAAAAAAAAATCCAGATTGTAATTTGCCTGATATTTCTAAAATGAATAGAATTTCCAACAAGCAAAAAAACACTCCCATGCTTCTCCACCTGACATTTACCTCCTTTCAGACATTGTTAGATAAGAAAATCAAGTTTTAGAATGGAGAAGTTGCATAGTCTTGAACAATCATTCGTGGAGATTGTCAGTGATGTCAGTGAAAACTGATTGTGCTCAGCTCCCTACACTAAACAGTGGCTGTGCTGAACAAAATGTGTGCACACATGCACACAGCCCCACTCTGACAAAGATACAGGAGCTTCTTTTCCCTGTTCATCAGGTGTTCATAAACTCTTCAGTGCTAGCTCAAGCTGCATTGCTGTGAAATCATAAGCAACCTGAGAAAGGCTTCTATATGAAGAGTATGTGCATTCAGTACTCCAATGGTCTCCGTAAAACACATTTAGCACAACTCATGTGCATAACACACTGAGGTAAACACAAACTGTCCATGCGGGAAGCATGTTCACTATGGCTATTCAGAAACCTCATTAAAAACTACAAGGTGTGTTCAACTGGATCTAAATCTTTGTTCTTAAAATTCAGATGCTAGTAGAGATGGGAAAATACCCTGAGAGCCACGAGAGCATTCAGGGAACTAGACTGAAAGTTAAACAGAGCTTCCACTTTGCTTCTAGAATAGCTATGTTATAAAAATTTTACTCTAAGAGCCTTTCCAGATGTAGCTAGATAGTACTGAACTCTGTTTCCACTAAGAGATTTAGGAATTGTATTAGCTCACATGGAAATAATTTTTTAACTAGCTGGGAGTGGTTCCCTGACAGTTCCTGAAGCTGTTCCCCCATGCTCATATCCCCTCCTCTCTGGCTCATTTTAGGAGCTACACCCAGTGTGCAAAATGACCTCTGCACCTAAAGAGGCACAAACTATTTTGTGCATGGAAAGAAAGTAATATGGTCACTGACAGGCTAAGAGCACTGTAACAGCCAAAGCCAAGCTTTGTACAGTTTTTACCTGACAAAAGCCAACTAGATGGACCTGTCTTCATAGTGCTGTGATGACATACAGTGACTTCAGCTTTACTGGGTCCTCAAATATTATGACCAATGCAGCTTCCCATGTGATGAGGTAAGAAACTGAGAAGCTTGGAAAACCTGGGCTTGTATTTTCTTAAAGTCTGTAAACTTGAAAGATCCTCTTCATACAGTCTGAAGTTCAGAGAAACTAGATTATATAAAAATCAGTGATGGTGGAAGAAAATACAGTTGTATTTAGAAATAACAGCAAAGATTCAGTGCTGTATACTGAGCCATCAGGATGTCTTTTCAATTGAACTTTGTCTCTTGTCTCTCACCAGATTCTTGGGCCTACTTACATAATTTTTTTTTTCAGCCATCTATCTGGGTATATTTCCAGGACATTATACTCCAAAATATCACAGCAGTCAGGATAGTTTATGAAGAACAAGATACAAGCATGCAAGATGGTGAAAGGGGAGGCTGAGGAACAAAACTCAAGTGGAGGACACTAGAGTGTCATCCAGCAGCTGGATGACAACCCCAATGCAGAAGAAAAAAGAAGTGAGTAAGGCATTCAGCCAGAGAGATTAATCATCTGCAGTATAATAAATATACTGAATTACTGTCCAAATAAAAGACTACTAGGGTAGATAATGATGATTGGTCAGAAGAACAGAGCAAAGGAAAAAGCACAAGGAAGAAAATGGGACCACATTGTCTCTTCAAGGCAGCTTTAAATATGCTGTTCTCTGCTTAGGATCTGGCTCATTGTAAGAAGCCAAATACCTCAAGGAACCACATCTGCTTACCTTAGGATCTCCCTTCTCTCTGCTCTCCACCACTACAGTGGAATCAGGTTTTCTACACTGATGTTTTGTGCAATGTCTATATGAAGGGCCATCACTCTGTGGCCATGGTCTTCCACATTTGTATGTCACTATAACAACAAGCCCACCACCAAATGTAGGACATGCAGCAGATGGAGCCTCCACAGACTCTGTGCTTGCCTTGTGTTATCTAAGGGCCCTATGACCAACACCAAGCTGCAGCCACAGCACCAGTTTACAGGTGTTTCTCCAGCTTAGATTCCCTTGTGTAAGTTTCTATACACAAAACTGGCACAAATGAGACAAGTTATTCTTCCTACATAAGCCACTTATTATAACTATAGTTACATATTTAGGAGTAAGACACCCCCAGCCCCCAAACTTCAGTATGAATGAATGGATAGAGATATTCAGCCTAGTTATCTTATTAACAATTTAATCTGTCTTTCAAACTGCATTAAATCTGCCCAATGCATAGCCTCTACTCAGAATTTAAATTGTCAAAATAGTTTATTGATTAACTTAATTTTCTGCTGACTACAGCATCTGCATTTTAAAATGAGGCTTCATTACTTCTTTATTTTTGTTGTTTATCATTCACTGGGAAACAGACCCCCAAAATTTCATTATTCTGTATTCATATACAGCATTAATGGCTATTTTACTCACAATCCTCAGAATGCAAATAGAGGAGCTGACATGGTGTTTTAATTGAATTTTACATGCCAGTTTGGAGTCACTTCCATTTAAATACAACTTAAATGTGGGTGACAGTTTGAATATCACTATGCTGTAAGTCAAAAAGACAGACCAGTCAACCAGAGCCTCGCTAACTATATGGATTTCCCATCTTGCTAATGTAATTCCCTCCAGTTTACATGTCTCGTAAGCAGTATTTTTGGAAGTAAACAACTGCAGGAAGAAAACACCAGATTCAAAGAAGGCTTATCTTATTTCCATTGAACGAATTGGCCATGTGAGATCTGGGGCCATGCTCTGGGAGGAACAGAGCTGGCAGGTACAAGACCTTTGTTACATCTGGACCCACTGGTTATTTCCCTGTGAGTTGCTAAAGCATTCTTAGCTCCAAATCAAACAAATATGAGCTAGTGTGCCTTGCTGTCCTGAAACTGTACAAGCCAAAGACAAAGTGTATGGAGCATGACATGTACACCACAGTCCCCCAAAACGAGGGGAGCCTGTGCTTCTCCTCATCAGACTGGTTTGATTCAAATCGGGATCATATGCAGTCTGTTGAAAAAAACCAGGCAATTCTTATTATCACGCACCAGGGAAGCAGCTGCCCTTTCAGAGCTATGTATGCTGGAACAACCTTCACTGTCAGTCTGTCTTTTTACCCTCTTTCCCTCCTTTTATTTTCAAAAACTTAATTTTTGCTATTTACTTTAGTGTATGAAACAGCTGCTTCAAAGTAACACAAACTTGCCAAGTCTGAGGCATCGAAGCATGCCCAAGTTTTGCAAGGTATGATTTATAGTTCTATTTTTCTTGTACAGTATGTGGGTAAGCCAAGAGTAAACAATCCTTTTAGATATCAGGAATCCAACAGTCTTTTAACCTAGGATAGCCAGTGTGAGGCAACCGGTCTAAATATATTTTTGTTACATTTTGGCAATACTGTTTCTCACCAGGCTTCATGTAAACCTGTAGGGATCATAGTATATTCCAAATTCACTTAAGTGGCCCATGTCATATAATTTGCCTATAGAATAGACAGTTCACAAAAATTAGGAGATGCCACCAGTGCAACAAATGCAAAATATTTTTTAAAGAGAATCCCATTTATTTTTAAAATAAATCCTAGAAATAGAAACACCCATATACACCTGATTTTAGAAACAGGGGGAGACATACTCATTTGGACAAGATTTGCATAGCCACATGGCTTGGATTTTATTAGCTGGCTAGATTTTATTTAAAAGAGAAAAAAAAAAAGGTTGGATTTTATAAAAGCACTACCTTTTTGTTGTTGTTGCTTTTATTTATTTGTTTGTTTGTGGTTTTGGTTTTTGTGTAGCCAGAAGTATCACAAAACAATTCCAGCTAATTTGGGCCAAAAATATTGAATACATATTGTATTCTATTTTCACATACCAGAGAATGGTTTCTTTTAAAACCAAATCAACCAGAAAAAAATCAGCACCTCCGGTACAAAAATACACATCAGAGACCCAGGATCTGAAGTCTGAAGAGTGCTGCTGAGATATTTATTTCACAAAGGGCTGTACATCGCAGGAGTCACTCTCAGCCTCCACCAGTGCCAGACAACACTGATGTCAGTGGCTCATCACTGCCAGTCTCCTCGCTGAAACGTGACCCTCCTTGTGACAATAAAGTGAAAGCGAAGCTCACAGTGAAAATGAAAACAGAAGGTTTACTGAGCTGAATGCCATTCTGCAAACACCTGAGCATGTACAGCACGAAGAATTGTCCTGTGTCTGTGGTGCCAAGAGTGTCCACTGCTCTGCTGAACTCATCGAGAAGTGCAGCATGCTCCTCAAAGGGCTCTGTCTGCAGAACTGTGTGGGACACTAAGAAAAGTTATTGTCTCCTCTCCAGATTCTCGATCAGTTCAGTAGGAAATAATATCTTGAAGCTCAGGGTGTTGGGACTGATTTTAATGCCCTGTTTTGCTGAATTTTGAAAGGTACACCTTATATGCAGTCCTCACCTTTTTACTTGGATGCATGTGGAGCTCTTGAAAAGCAACATGCTTTTCAATGAGGATGGAAGGAGGTTTTATGCCACTGGAACAAAAAACTTCATGTTGATCTTTTGTAAGTAGAGATTCCAAAAGTAAACCTGTCTTGCCAAAACCAAGAAAAGGGATGACACCTGAAAGTCATATTTGGATGGAAAAGAGCAGCAGTTGCTGGAGAGAGTGAGCAGAGATTCATAGGAAGAAAAGTGTAAATTTTCTGTGTCTGTGTGGATGTTTGTAAACATTCTGTCATCTCAATTAAACAAAAAAATTAGAAAAAATATTAGCTTTTAGAAGACAGGGCTCTGTCTCTACAGCAACAAAGCAAAGACCTGTAATGACAGAGCTGCACCAGACAGGGCAGGTACACAGACCTGAGGTGGCTGTGTGGAGACTAAAGCCTGACTTTTTTTTCTGATTTCCAAGTTACCCATTCAGGGCTTGACAATATCAAATTAAAATAAGCACTCTTGTAAACAAAGCACATTACAAGGCAGGATAACTTAAAAAAATACCATTATCTCTACAATGAAAATCTACTTCTACAGTTAAAATTAATTTTGCTTAGGAGCTGAGGTTTCATGATGAGATGGAAGCAGTGGGATGGGGAGGAAATGTAAGATCTGGTCACTAGGAGAATTTGCCTTTAGGTCTTGCTTTTGACTGTTCATGAATAGGGTTTTTACACCTTTCTCTGCCAAACATTTAGCAGGGAAGCTGGCACAGCTACAATAGGCACAGTCTCTCCATCTGAACCTGCAAGACATACCTGATGATAAAGTATATGAAAAAACCTGTGTGCAAGACATGAGGTAGTTGATAGGAAATAAAAGACTCTCTCACTCTTCACTCCACACACATGCTTTGGGTAATATTTGTAACAATAATCAGGCTTTATTTAAGTCAGATTTATTTAAGACAGTTTCTTGGTCCAAAAAACAGTTCATTTCTTTGGGAAAGATGGGTAGAACATGAAAAAAAAAGAGAGAAAAAAAAATTAGTTGATTAAAAAAGAAAACTAGTAAAGACCAGGATCAGGAAACAGCAGTTTGTATCAACCTATTAAACTGATGGATAACAAGCTCCGGAGGGAGGAATTAAACTGTTGAATGAGCCTTCAAGTCTCAGAAGAGAATTAAAACGCATAATGTCTCATGTTGGGAAGATTGAACCTTTCTTCTGGTTTCGACAAAATAAAATTTATAGCTTTGTTTGGCGGCCATAAGTATTTTTTTAAAGACTAAAATAAACATCTAGATTCTATTTTTGCAGTTCTCATAAAAGCAAACTCTGTGTTTCAGCTGATGGGAATATTTCAAGAAATAATAGTGTCCTTCAACCTACAGGTACGCAGACAAACATACAACTGCAAGATCAGCAGCTGCCCATTTTTCTCAGACTTCTGTGACCACAGTCATTTAAGCTGCCCCACAGAACCACATAATCAAAAACTCTTAAAAAACCCACAACCCCCAGACAACCAAGAAAAACAAAACTGCCTCAGAGAAAGATAAAACCATAGAGTGTAATTTTCCCCCCCTTACAGGGTGGCCTAAGTCTACAAAATGTCTCAAATGCAGTCGGTGTGAACACAATTAACAAATATGTCAATGTTAGATCTCCTTAGGACATGACAGGAGGCAGTAGTGGCAGTAAATAAATGTTGTTCTTGATTCAAGCCCCCTCTTAGCAGAACACTGTGAGGCAGACTTGGTGCAAATGAGAAGGCCAGTGAAATCAGACACACTTTGCTTCTCCCGAGCCAAATCACTGCTGAGAATTCATCAGCAATCCATAATATGTTAAGAATGATGGAAGTGATTCTATACCGTCTGTGATGTACAGGTGTCTTTAATTATATTTTCCAAGCATGAGAAACAGCAGTCACTGGCAGATAAAATAAGTAAGAAAAGATTAGAACACAAGAACAACTGAAGTTTGGCAACAAAGAACTCCAGTGTTCCCAAAGAAAGAGGCACATTTCTTCATAGTCAGTACTGCCTGGAGAAGTATCTCCACTTCCATTTAGAGTAGGGTGGGTGGAAGGGTGAATGCCCTTTTGCACAAGCTTTTCCAGATGCCCTGGTTATCCCCCCAGATGTGAGGAATGCATCTCTCTGATGTGGATAAGGATGAAAATCAGGAGGTTCTGTAAAAATCTCACTGAACTCTGCCACTGGATGTACAGATTTATGCTTTAGTTTATCATCTCTAAAGAAAAGATTTTGGTATTTACTTTTCATTGAGTATCTGGATAGCAAATAATAAACAAGATGCTATTAATAAGCAAGTACTGTTTACAACATTTTCCTGAAGTAAACCCCAAAATTAAAAATGCAATTTACAGAAGGACCAAACATTTTTTGGTGATAAGGTAAAGCAGATTTTTTTCATCAGCAACTTGAATGTGTTCCAGCTACAGAAATCAATAGCTTCAGAGGTCAACAATGCAGACATGCATAGGCCGAATCCTGAAGTGAAAGGCAGCTAATGCTGGAAAAATGCCAAAGCTACATTGAAATTACTGGTGGCACCCTGACCTGACACAGCAAACAGAGGAAGGCATGTTGGTTAAGCTTTCAGTGAAATTGTCTGCAGTACTGGAAAAATGCAGAGCAGTAGCAGGAAAAGCAAGATATTATTAGCCCTTTCAGTCAAAATGGGTTCTGTAAGTGCAACAGAACTGCTCCAGTTAGAAAAAGGAAGTATTGCTTTCCCTGGCTGATACCACCTGTGAGGAGAAGAACCCAGACATTCTAGGCAAGTAGGTGAGAATTTTTAGCTACAAAACTTACTGAAAACCAGCTGAGTCAAAGAGTCTATCCCCACTTGAAAGAGTGTGCTTATTCAGGAAAATGAAAAACTGGAGGACTGTGACAAGACAGAGAGATGAAAACGGGGAATAGGAGCAATAGAAATCAGCAGAATTAGAGAGGGAGTAAGTCCTCGTTTTGTTGTGGGATCCTTTGGCTAAGCAGACAGCAAGGTGTGCCAGTGGCTGTGTGCAGCTGTTTTACAGTGCTCTGCAGAAGGGACACTGCTATCCTACCCATTTTGGACCAACTCTCTTGCTAGAAGGCTCTTTCAGCAACCTAATTCCTGAGGCCAATTACAGTGCCAAAACAACTATCCCTGTGGGATGGCAGTAAGGAGCTGTTTAATTCTAGCCAGGTCCCTTACTTCCACCAAGAACATGCAGAAGGACAGTGCCACAGCCCTTTCCCCATGTCACAACAAAACACTTGCACTTGTGTGTCATGGCTTTCCTGAACAACCAGCAGAACCCCAGCCCTGGTCAGAAAGCCCCGTGTAGCCCATGCACATGGAAACTGCGGAGCAGACAGTTCCTAACCCAAAAGTTGCCCAAGAACAAGGGGAAGGACTTAGCTGCTGTAAGCAAAGAGCAATTCGTGCTCTTTCTCTTAGCCACCACTTTGCAGTTCCTCATGAGACCTACCTGGGGAGCATGAATTGTCTCCTTTCAGCTGGCACCTTCCCCAAAAATCACCTCACTCCAGTGTGACCAGCTGAACATCCCTCAAACAGTGAGGAAAGGAGTCCCCAGGAGGTGGACAGTGGTTATAGAGAGGTGCTCGCTTTCACTGAAACAATCTATTTAGAATTTCTCTATTCTAAAAAATCTATATTTTTAATCCAACTGTGGACAAAGGAGAGGAGTGATCACACTGGACGCAAACCAGACACTCCTGCTATGGAACATGTCTTCAATTAAGAATGACGTGTAGGAGGAGATGCTTTTACCATCTTTGTTAAACTGAGCAATGCCTTTGTCAAGCTATTGATTTCACCAGGATTTCCTCAGAGGACAGATCCTTAGCATCAGAAAGAGTGGACCAGCCATGTGGGTTGTAGCAATATTTATGGATGCTTTACAGATCAAAGCCACAGTATAGCAGGCACTGAGCTAACAAACCACAAAGCTCACCCAGTGAGCTGCTACTTGCACATTTGCAGGAGCACTGGCAAGTACAGGTGCCTAGGAGGAGCATTGGGAGTAGTAGATTTGCAACACTGGTAGCACTGAGTGCCCTCATCCAGGTCCTCCACCCCGTTAGGAGGACTGCTGCTGATTTTTGTAGAGCAATACACGCAGTCTGTCAGTCACCGCTGACCCCAGCCAGCTGGGGCAGCAAGATCCAATGAAACAAATCGTGATGGGAGGGGAGGGTAGTAAAAATTTCTTCATGGAAGGGGTTGTCAAGCACTGGACCAGGCTGCCCAGGGAAGCGGTTGAGTCACCATCCCTGTAGGTGTTTAAAAGATGTGTAGATGTGGTGCTCAGGGACAAGGTTTAGTGGTGAACTTGGAAGTGCTGGGTTAACAGTTGGGCTTGATCACCTTAAAGATCTTTTCCAACCTAGTCCATTCTATGATTTGCAGGATAAGCAGCACCCACAACATGCAATTATTAGATCATGATCAAATATTTTTGAATTTATCTTACTAGAGAAAAATTCAATCAATCTTAATTTCCTTTAAATACATACAAATATAACTCTTTCTTGCCTTAGTTTTCCATTTTCAGCCTGCACTTAATGAATTCCTCTCCCCAAGACATCCTCCCAATCCTGACCCCTCACTTTTCCCACTCCTCCTCACCTTCCCCCTTTTAAAAATACCTTTTAAAAAAATATATATTGTGCTAATATTTGACATTTTCTTTCTGGTTCCCCCCACTAATGTGCACAAGAGCTCCCTCAGAGTGCAGCACCTTTCAGAATCTGACATTAACCTCTACCAAACCACAGCACAATAATTTGGAATTTATTTAATTGCTAAAAATACAAAAATTTTCCTACATAATATGACAAAAGGTTTGCTCTGCTAATAAAATAACATTGTTACTGAACAAGCAAAGGCTTATTTTCTGACTCTAAAACTCAATATAGCTAAACAGAGAGGTTAATATCAAATTCCTAAGTAACACAGCTCTGCTAAAGTCAATTATTTTTTGCAAACACAGTATGAGTTCTGATTAATGAATCAAATCTGTTCAACCTGCACCAGTGCACAAGCCCATCTTACTTAATATGACCTTGAGGTGATTGACTGTATGTTCCTTTCCCCAAAGGGTATTTTGTGGTTTTTTACTTTCTTGTTCAATCTTTTCATATCCATGGACTGTAGAGTCAGTTGCAACAGTAACACCCAAATAGGAAAAAAAGAAAAAAAGCACACAGGTGGCTTTTAGCTCATGCATCAGGACTTGGACTTTACTAAAAAAAATCCTTCCTGAAGCAAAACCTGTATGTCAAAGAAGAAAATAATGTATCCTCCAGACTAAGATGCCAAGTGGGAGGCAACATGGCACAGACAGCACCTGTTTGTCCTCCGGAAGCCTTCAGACTCTCTGGTTATCTTCTCTGATCCTGTTCTGGCCTTCCCTAGGGAAGTCAATGCTTGTATGTGCATTAAATGTGTATTAAATTAATCACAGAGCTTTTACTGCACAAATGGGCCTTGCTGATAAAGTGCCTCTAGCAATAGTTTGAGGTAGGTGGCTGCATCCTGGCAACATTTTCAGAATTACCCTATTGGGTAGGAAAAGGGCAACATCCACTCGTTTTTCAGAGGCTGTCAGGAGACTACAGCACAATGCTACAGAAATTACCTTACACATATAGCACATCAGATATAAAAGCTAAGCTTTTACTGGGGACATAAGCATTCTCTACACCAAGCTTCTATGAAGGCAATGTCACAAAGAGGTAGAAGAGGCCCTTGATTTGATTTCTTCCAAAAAAGGCCAAGTCTAAATGCCTTAAGAAAACAGATTATTTTTTTCCAACCAAAAAGTCATATTTAATTTGGAGAAAAGAAGCTCACTTGTATGACAGAGTTTACTTGGCATGAAGTTTTTAAAACAAGCTGAGTGCCATACCACCTATCTGCTAATCATTGTCACCTGAAGAGCAAGATGTATTCTGGGTCTGACCTGCTCTAGAAGACCCAGGGTTGACAGGATTACCTGGTGCTTTTCAAATGCCTGTAACCTTACTGAACTTTTCCATGTTCCATAAAACTAAATTTATTTGAGCCAAAACAGTTCAGCAATCTTTGGAAAAGTGCTAAGGAATACCATTCCAGCCTTGCTGCATTCCCTTCTGGGAGTACCAGAGTACTACAGAGTACAGTTCCCCTCAGAGTACCACACTGGTACTCTGCACAACCAGTACAGTGCCTGACAAGTATAATTCAGCAATACAAATTTAACTCAGTTCAGGAATGGGCCCAAGATCATATTTCCATTTGATTAGCCAAGGCATATGGATTTTATGCTTGCTACAGGAAGACAGACAACAACTTGATCTGATAGTAAGATAAGTGGTCAAAATCCCAATTCCTCAACATTTTGGAAGAGATTTGAAATGCTAGTGTGAGTTCATACTGTGTCAACACTCTGCATTACGTGGCTGAGGCATTTTTGATCTAGAGGCCGTGAAATCCGACTTGCTGCCAAAACACAGACCTGTACTGCACCCCTACTGCTATTGCTCTTAGACATATCTTATCCATTTCTGGCTTGGGAAGCTGGGAAAGGAAGACCTAGGGAGCTTTTGTTCAAACTTTGCAGTCCATCAGCCTGTTCTTGTTCTGGGTGCCCATACACTCAAGCCGTTGAGCCAGAGAACTGAGCTGTGCAGTTCCTCTCAACCTCAAGAGCTCCTTGCTAAACTGAAAATCTGTTTGATAAGAATTTCATTCAGAGGGAAAAATAAATGTTCATATTCACCATGCAAGGTGCCCACAAGATGTGCCTCAGTTTCCTTCCACACAAGCACAGGCAAAACCATTTTCTAGACCACGGGGAGAGCCAAATTCACCCACAGGTGAGTTTGGCTGAGAGACTCCAAAGACGAACATGGCTCAGTTTGCTGTTCTATCCTCTCCTCCACAGGCTCCAATACACTGCCAGCTGGGCTCAAAACACTACAGTGATATTTTCTTGGCAAGGCTCTTTATAACATGTTTAAGAAAAACTAATTATTAGAAACACAGCCCACCTGCTGCATATGTTCTTCTTCACTCCAAAATGAGTTGAGGTATCAGACAGAAGGGAAATAACAGTAGGATCAACTATTGACTTGCAGGTTAAGAACAGCCTCATCAAAACCAAGGCAAATAACACTATCATGGATGATTATATGAATTTAGTAAAAACTACAAGAACAGGTGAGCTGTAATTTTCCTAAAAATTTGTTTCCCATTGAAATAAAAGCATTAGCCTTCTGAATGGCAGTTTAAAATAAAGGCAATACTTTGTTTCCAGCTGGTACAATCATTTAATAAAATGACTGTTGTGCCTCCAGGAAAAAAATTCCTCTTTCCTTGGTGACAAACATGATTACCCTGGTTTGGGACCACCAGTTAAGCCCATCCACAAAGTGTTCTCACTCTAAGTACACGACATTGAAAAAGAATTATTTGCCATATGGAATACAAGAAATTTTTAAAAAGCATCCCAGAATGTGCAAATGATTTGTGGAAAACATAAACAAGTCTAGGAGAAGGTTGAAATCACTTCACTATTATAATTATTCACCTAATGTTTTAATAATAAGAAAAAACCCCAGTCTTGCTCTCCTTTCAACCAAATCTAAATCCCATGCTTTGTAGGTGTTAAAATTAGCACCTTCAAGCTGCAAGGAGGTAAGGAGAAGAGACAGCTTCCAAACAGGAATAGACTGGATGCAAATACTACCTGGAGCTGTAGTTAATTATCTTGCTGATGTTAATTGGCCTTGTTTGTCAACAGCCAAAGAAAAATGAGGTGCTAGGTGCTGCAGAAGGGTTAATGTAGCACTGTTTTAAGACTTCTTCCTTTAAAGATACCATTTACTTAATGTATAAAAACTATTGCTCTTCTCCAGGCTCCAGAGCAAATATTTGAGTAATAAAAACAATAGTGATTATACTTTCCTTTTTATTTTCCTACAGCACAAATAACAAAAGAGAGAGGAAAAAAGCTGTCTATAGCAGAACTGTCCCAGTGGTACAGTACATTCTTCAACATTTTGATGAAGCAGTTTGTTTCAGCAAAATAGCTGTATGTTTATGAAACAAGGTTATTTAGCACTTTAAGCCTGGAGTTGACATGTATTGTTTCCAAGCAGCAATTTGAATGGTATAAAGAAGACACTTTATTTTCCTGTTCCAATGTGTACTACTTGTAAAAATGAAAAATAAGATAGGGAGAGATACATCTTATGGCATTTCTTAGAAATCCAGTCAACAGTAGCTTCATAATAGCCAGCATGCAGTGAGGTGGTCCTGGCTCAAGCACACATGCCTAACAAAAGGAACACACACGTTCCAGGAGGACGGTAATAGCTGTAGGCACTGCAATCAACAAGAGAAGAAGCTCGTGTGGTTCAACAAGGCCAAGTGCAAGGTTCTGCATCTGGGCTGGGGCAATCCCAAGCATAAATCAGGCTTGGTGGAGAATGGATTGAGAGCATTCCTGAGGAGAAGGACTTGGGGTTGCTGGTGGATAAGAGGCTGGACACGAGCTGGCAATGTGCTCTTGCATTCCAGAGAGCCAATTGTGTTTTGGGCTACATCAAAAGCAGCCCAGCCAGCAGGGTGAGGGAGAGGATTCTCCCCCACTACCCCACTCTGGTGAGACCCCACCCGGAGTGCGGCATCCAGCTCTGGGGTCCCCAGCACAGGAAGGACATGGACCTATTGCAGCAAGTACAGGAGGATCACAAAAATGGTCAGATGGATGGAGCACCTCTGCTTTGAGTAAACACTGAAAGGGCTGGGGTTACTCAGCCCAGAAAAGAGAAGGTTCTGGGGAGACCTTTTTGTGGCCTTTCAACACTTAAAGCAGACTTAGAGGGAAGATGGGGCCAAATTTTTTTAGTGGCATCTGTTACACTAGGTCAAAGATGGATGGTTTTAAATTATAAGAGGGTAGGTTTAGAGTAGATATAAGTAAAAGAAAAATTACAAATAGGTGGTAAAACTCTGGAAGAGGCTTCCCAGAGAAGTCGTGGATGCCCCATGCCTGGAAATGTTCAAGGACAGGTTGGACAGGACTCTGAGCAACCTGATCTAGCTGAAGATGTCCCTGCTCATTGCAGGGGGTTGGACTAGATGAAACAACCCAAATGAATTCTGTGAAGAAATTCATAGTCCTCAGCAAAAGAATTCATCTCTCCTTTAGGAGGCCTGTAGCAGCAATGTAAAAAGTGGTGATAAATAAATACTTCAGGAAATTTTGCTGGGTTACAGAACTGCACTATAAAGCGGCAGCTGTACAACAAACAAAGACGTACTCAAACACCAGATATTTATTACTGACTACAACTTTGCTGGGAAAAAACCAATGTTGTCCTGCTCCCTGTCAACAAAAAAGCTTCTGATTAAATATCTGGTCTGACTTTTCATGCTCCTAGCAGTCTGAGACAGAGACAACTTAAAAATTTACATACATTCCCCAAAATGAGCAACACCTACGCTGTCTGCTAGCCCCATTGTGTGTTGGTGTTGCAGAAAGAAAAGGTCCCCAGGCTGTTCCAAGTCAAGACTCGCTGGAGAAAGCTAACAGTGCTTTGACCCTTGCAGCGCTCAACCCCTCAGGTGGTTGCACTATGGCTGCCCTTGCTGCCTTCTCAAAGGATAATTAAAGAAACACAGAAGGGACCTGCCTGAGGTGGAAGGGACCTACCTGAGGTGACCTGCATGTCCTCTAGCTGTTTCACACTGAGAACAGTAGTACCAAGGCTAGCTGGAGCTGTGGACCCTTGGAGCTCCAGGTATATCTGTCTAGCCAAGACACTCATGGGAGGCTACTCATGCTATTTGTGCTTCAGCACTGACCACAATTTGGAGCATAGAGTTTCCTTCAAATCCTGGGCAAGCTCACTGTGATGTCAGATGAAAAGATATTTTCCATAGCATAACCTTCCCCTGCCAATTTCTCACACTCCTTTTCAAAATGAATTTGTCACAGGCCTATGCCTTTTTATTTCTTGCCCTTTAACAAGGATCCATACACATGCCATCTTTTCCTATATTATTCAAATCCAATCATCCATAAAGTGAATAGTATGAAGAAACTCCAACAGACAAATAACATGGAGTAACCTTTAAGATAGAAAGGTCAGTAAGAAAAATCACACCCACAGTTCTGCTTATTGCCAGTGACTTTGTGTTCAGAAAACCTCTTTACGGTAGAAATGACCAAATCGGAAGTAACACTTCAGGCACAAATAAAATATTCCATGGGAAAGTAGCCATTTTGTCTAAATTCAAAGGAAATCGCACAAAAATGGATATTCTTACAGAGGTAAAGATATTTCCTTTTGATGCTTCAACTCTTTAGTATAAGTGACCTTATGACTGTGGGGGAATCACAACCAATTGCACTTCTTTCCTGGGTCATTCTTTCTCAGGGAGCTCCAAATCTAAATGGACAAGAAATATAAATGGGGATATAACATCCAAATGTAGGACTAGATTGTAATACTTTCACTCACATTAAAGAATAATTTCTTATACAAATAATCCCACTGATGTCAGGACTACTGATGAAACCAAGGACCTTATTTGCCCAAAAAAGATGATGATCTGGCTTAATCGAATCAATTATTGGAAAGGCAAACATCCTGTGCAACCTGTGATTTGAATATATTTGATGGCCTTACTTGTTTGCTGCTTTCAGTTTCATCATAATCCCTAAAGATTCCACTCTGTATTTACTTTGGCCAACTTTGGTCAAAAGTCTGAGGTTTCATCCCTTCCTAATTTTTCCCAAAGTGGTGAGGTTCAGCTGTCCAGATCTGTTTTACAGAGTTTTGGTAGTCCTCCCTCTACAAAGTCTCTTCTGAATGTGATTGAGGAGAAATAATTGGAATTAAATAACTTCAGGGAAACATTTATTTTCTGCATAGCTAAAACTCATGGTCGTCTTTAAAGAAGGCACAATAA